>NW_013952406.1:3864260-3869686 GCF_001266775.1 Austrofundulus limnaeus
CCTCTAGTAATATATTTACTGAGAAAAATGTTGACGTGTTCAATACTTATTTTACCCGCTGTATGTAACATGCACTTCAATAAGTCTCGTTGTCTCCAGTTTCACTTTTCGTTTGCCCCTCTTCTCAGTCCCAGTTCGTCATTGTCAAAAGAGGCACATTATGTTTTTGTGTATTATTGTATATTTTGACCTGCATTGACCTTGTGTTTGATTTACAATTTTAGAAGTTAATTCCTGATTTGATGTTCAATTTTCGTTGCTTATGTGTAATTATATTTTTCTGTTTAATTTTATTCTTTTCACCATTTTTATACTGTTAATGACTGTACAACACCTTGTGAAGATATTTCTGTGAAAGGCGCTTTATAAATAAAACTTTACTTACTTTTACTTACTTACACTTGCTGCAACATTAATTGCCCTTTTGGGACTCGAATAAATCTGAACCTGAACCTATAACAGTTGTAAACAAAAGTCTTGATCTGCTCATTCTCTACAAATACACTGAACAATTTTACCACTTCCCTAAGTGACACCTCAAAGGTATCATCTGTCGTCGTGTTTTAGCATTTGATTTCTTTTTTTTTTACAAAATAAATAGAGGTGGCACACAGGAGGCATTGAGAGTAGTTACCATCATGTGATAGTCCTCATGGCCTTCGATGGGTTCAGACACTACGTTTTTTATGGAGCCCATTGGGACTTTTTCTGTTCTCTCTGCAGACGAGAAATCAAAAACACAACAGTTTCAATCATATGGGTTTGACATAAAAAGAAACGAAAACAASACAGGATAACCATCCTCTCACCTTTTGTTCCAATCCATAATTGATCTTGCTCCAGTTTGAATGTGAGTCTTACTTTTCCTCCAGACTTGTTAAACATTCCAGATAAAGGCACAGTTGGCAATCGTTCCTGTTAGCYGCACAATGCAGCTATTATTCTGTTTGCTACTCATATAAACACTATATGCCGTWTATGATCCAACAGCTCTCACCTTTGCTCCTTTAATCGCTGGCATAATGTCTTCTGGTTTACCTTTGTCTAATACTTTCCTGTGTTGCTGTAATCACATTGCAGGTAAAAACAAAACCACAAAAACGTGAACGTTTGCAGAACTTGAAAACGTAAGAAGCCTCACCTTTTGCCTGCATAAAGGTTCTTTCTTGTTTTCCTCAGCTTTAACTTCTTGCTGGACGACCTCTTTCGGCGTGTTGACAGCTAATACATCGTTTATCGTGGATCCTACCACCATTATTTTTGCACCACTTGTAACTTTTATTTSACGTAGCGTCTTGTCCTCTGGAAGCAATCCTTTGTACATCACTTTCTGCATTGCTGGTGGAAGACCTGACAGAAGACAGAGAAATCAACACGTTTTTTTTAAAAACAGCTCATCTACAGTCACACGTAAAGCTCCCTGAATGCACACCAGTGAGCGAGTGAATCCTCTCTTTTAGTTTGGCTCCGGTGCTGTCGACGGGAATTTTCAGATCGTATTTGTTCTTGTTCCAGATAATCTTCAGATCCACCGTCTCCTGCTTGTCATCTGCATCGTCGCCATTGCTAATACTAGAGTCCTGAGTTGTGGCATTTCCTGCATCCGTTTCAGACGTGGCTTCGGCTTTCTCGACGTCTTCGCCAAGTGATTCGGCTTCTTTCGGCTTCTCCTCGGTTTCCATCGTGACTCCTTCACTTCCTGTAAAAAAAATCAAGTTATTTGGTGAAACAGAATTCTGCGCAGGAGTAGAACCAGCTCTAAACATATTTCCCAATTTCAATGTAGCCCTAAATCAGTCTTGCTCCGATTACCAAGAGTTTCTTCTAGACTGAAGCTTAAGTCAACAAACCTGTGAGTTTTTAACTTGGACACTGTTCAATGCAAGTATAACTTTTTTGTCACAGGAGAAACAGATACTTAAAAATCTATTCTGAAGTTAAAGATGTTTTGCTTTTTATCCAGAGAACAAGCTTTCTCAGTTTGAAAACGGAGAGTGTGGAGTTCAGTTTCCTGCAAAACATCCTCAAATTCAAAATATAAGTCCAGTTTGTTGGATACATGTGTCACATATGTGTCTCCTCAAACTGTAATGTTTAAATTTTGTTGTTGTTTCTTTGCACAGCTGAAATCAAATTTTTATATTTAAAGTTTTTTTTTTACTTGAAGAGTTTCAATCACATTATGCAGTAGTTGTTATAAAGTTGATATTTTGCTGCATCCTTTTAATCGATTGCTACATTTATKCGTTGCTAAATATTGTCATAGTCCTCTGATGTCTTTCTGACATATTTCTTTAATTTTGCCAATTTTTTACGTACAATAAATTTTGCACAGTTTATTTGCAGAATTTGTGCGACTTAATCTGATAATCTAATTGTCTTTCTTTCTCCCTTGCTTTACGCCATAGTAAATAAAAAGTAAAACTTAATAATAAAAAACAGACAAACCTTTAAAACATTAAACAGTAGTTTCGCTTTTTTCTGCTACTTTCTGCATCGAGTTATTTCCAGCTCTTTCTATTGTATTTTTTCTCTTTCTTTCTTTTCCCCAGCTCTTGGAATAAAATAAMATTAATTGTGTTTGATGCTGGGAACTTTTAGTGGCATCTATTTATTTAGTTCTTACTAAAAAAACAAGTTATCTGACAACATCGAGTTTTAGCTTCACTGTATAAAAACTGGTTGACGTAAAGGTACAACATGCTGGCGCTTCAGTAACACARAAAGAAAATTTTAGCAACTATAACACCGTGAGATTAGCTAGATAAATCCCACATTTGTTAATTTTTCGTACCTTAGCATTTACTAGCGTTAGCGTTATCGGCAACGTACGTTYACTGCACTCGTGAGCATTTTAAGACAAGCGATATTTAAAAACACAATTTTGTGTTACAGTCTCTCGATAATACCACATATTTACGATTATTTAAGACTCGTGTGCAGTTTCAWAAAAACAGTTTACAATTAGAGTGAAAATATTGGCGGAATTTAGCTCAATTTTCCTCTATACCTACCATCCTGSGTCGCCATGATGATTGTGTACAATCCGTAGGTTGTGGTGGCGAACAGGAAGCAGGATGAACCCATACAGGAAATAAATGACGATCAAATTTTTTTTTATTAAAACTTGATGGAAATGAGCACGGACCAAGATAACAACAATAAAAAGKTGATTTTGTTTGTGATTAATTAAATTATATGTAAGTGAAAAACAAATGAAAATAAATATCTTAAAATGGATTTAAGCGTTAATTCTAAGTCACGTTGTGAATTCAGGCAAACCCGGAAGTGCATGGAGAGTTACTCTCTTGCTTTATTACGCCTCTTTGTTGTTGTTCTTGTTGCGGCCCCCAAAATAAACATAAAGCTGGCACTTTTTTTGTACCTCTTATTAAATATTATACGCGATTTAATCAAATGTGTTTTATCGGTTGCCAACTGTTTATTTAGGTCAAATGAAACTACATAAAGTACAACTTATTAATTGAGCAATTTCTGATCATTCAACGGCTATGATTTATTTTCTTCTCTTTTTCTCAATATATTTTAAATAGCACGCACATTTAAGCAGTTTTGTGATTACAAAATACTTGTAACTTCATAAACTTCAAATTGATTTTCACATGGATGTTCCTCTTGGTCACCTGTGGACGGCAGCAAAGTTAAATGTAAATTGTCACGAAGAAGAAGAGACAGAAAGTCACGAAGAAGACAACTTTGTGAAAAGAGGGGAAAAGAAGACCTTAAAAAAAAACTGCTTAATTAAAGTCACAAGTAGTCATGTGTACTGTGAATATCAGGCGGGAAGGGTTCTTGTGACTGTTACTGTCTGTGTCCATCCCATATTCTCATCTGCTCTGCATTAAACTGGATTTGCTCCCACAGTGGGAGRCTTTGGAGTTCAGATTAACAGATGAGAAGTTATTAATAAATCAGAGATGAATTAGGAGCATTATTACGGTACGATGGCAGACAGAAGAACTTGCAACGTTGTGATTCTGGGTTTGGGTTTTCTGTTTATTTTCACCGCCTTCACCACCTGTGGSAACGTTGAAGTAAGTAGTTTGTGGAACAGAAACTAGAAAATAATCTTAATAATGCAAACATTTTTGTTTCCCCCTTTGGGGATTATTATCCCCTGGGAAAGCGATAGTTTTTTTTTCTCTTTGTTTATTATTTCGTGTCTGTTCGCGAAATATTCCACGAATGAACTATTGGACGCATTTTAATAAAAAATAAATTAATAACTGCATGCGCCACATCTAGCATAACTTTGACATGTTTAACCAGATCTGTAATTTTTCAGCATATTCTAATTCTAGCAATAATTTTACTCTATCCTAAATAAAAAAAAAGTGTAACCAGCATAAAAGTGTGTGTCAGGCGCATCTCGTGTTCCTGATTTTCCTACTGTCTGTGAAATGACCAAACAGGGCCAAAACTAATCTTGTTTTTCACTGTTTAATTTCAGCAAACTGTGGTGAAAAGTCTGAAAAATTCCACTTTCAGAGGCAGTGGATACCACAGGTGAGAAAAGAAAACTGATTATTATTATTAGAAGCTATGCAAAGTGCTCAGTTTATTTTTTCTTTTTTTAATTTACAGTTTAGGGATTATCTATGGAGTCTTTTCATTCTCTAATTTGCTGGCACCGACAGTGGTGTCAGTAATWGGAGCCAAGTCGACCATGTTTTTGAGCGGCCTGCTTTACAGGTAATCATGATGCAAGAGGCGCAATTAAAATGAGGATGCTGCTGAAAACACACACACAGCTCATGAATGTGTTTGTCTTCAGTGGTTATGTTGCAGTGTTCATCGCTCCGGCCACGTGGGCCTTTTACCTCACCTCGGTTCTCATCGGCATCGGAGCAGCCTGTAAGACCAGAAACTCACTTCTTGATTGCAAATTTGATTGTTTTTACGTTTGAAGTTGAAGTTTTATTTATTTCAATCATGAACTGAAATATGAGTATAAAACAGCAAGTCATCCAATACTAAAAAAAAATCTAATAATAAAAAAGATCTAATAAAACAATAAACGTCAAGGAAAGCAAAACTAAGTTAAAAACAAGTCATGAATGAAAAGGAGCAAAAAGAAGTATAAACTTATAATATCTGCCCCTACTCGCAAAATAAAATCAACCACCAACTCGGAAGTTCACCGTCAGCATTCGGCGAGAGTAATTCTACACACAAAATTACAACAAACCAATACTTTAGACCCCTAGTTCCCAAACTTTTTGTCTTCTGACCCACAAAATATCCATGGCAAAAACTTGTGACCCCAAATATTTCTGGTCTGAGTACATGAACTTCATTAATAACCCTAAAAACACAGGGTTTTTGACAATCTAAACCGCTTATACATAAATACTTATTTTTACTTATTTTGTGTTTTTGTAATAGTTACAGGGTAAATATTACAT
>NW_013952406.1:3869772-3875671 GCF_001266775.1 Austrofundulus limnaeus
TAAACATTTTATCAGGTCAACAAAACATGGGCATAGTAACAATATTTTTTATACTACATTTGTCCATTTGTACATTTTAACTTCACTCCTTTGTAACAACTAAGGCAAAAATGTAATTAATTCAGAAAATCTTTTCAGGACCCCACCTTGATGTTTCGGGACCCCACTTTGGGTCCCGACCCCAACTTTGGGAAACACTGCTTTAGACAACATTATAACGCTTCATCAAAGTAATTTTCAAAAAAAAAATTTAAATACAAAAAAAGATTTTGACAGTTTTATCTCTATCAAGACCGTTCCACAAACTAACACCCTTAACTGAGACACATCTTCCCTTTAAAACAGCTCTGAATCTGTTTTTCAAAAGTCTCAACACCTTTTAAATTATATACTTTCTCTTTTGATAAATCTGCTTTGGATGTTGTTAGGTAACAGGTTTTTATGGGCTTTGTACATGAATTTTAAAATATTGTACTCAATGAAATCATTAACCTTCATCTCCATTCATCTCTATAAACGTTTGAGTTTGATTACAAAGGTATGACCTTTTTGTGCTTGTTTGAAAATAAATTTGGGCTTTATTTCAGTTTTTTTAAAGACATTTCACCACATGATGTAGTGAATAGTCTAAAAAATAAATCACGAAATACGTCAGACTGTTTGCCACTGAAAGTCAAGCTGAATTTATTCCTGCTTACAGGGATTATACGATACCACCATGCTATAAACAGTATATCCTGAATTAGACCTAAATGGGTTAGGGACCGTGTCTCCCAGTGTGTGGCATCTTGCTAGCATTTAGTATAAGTACAGAAAAAAATAAATAAATAAACTCACAGTTGAGCATTTTATGAAAAAATTAGGTGAAAAAAATGGAGATGTGATTTTTAATGCTACAGTTTKTGCTTTTTTATCATGTCCCTGGGCTACTGTTCACTTGGATGCATTATTTAAAAAAATATCCCTTTTTATGAGGACAAAACAGGCGTGTGAAAAATTTTCCCTTCACCTCCCCTCAGTGCTGTGGACGGCCCAGGGACACTTTCTGGTGGAGAACTCGGAGGCCTCCACCATCAACAGGAACACTGGGATGTTCTGGGCTCTCCTACAGTGCAGGTACACTCTGACACAGGAGGTGTATTCAGGCTTGATTCTTCTTTTAAACATGCAGATTCTATATATTCATGTTTTTAACAGATCTTAGTTTATAATTGATGAGAAAAATGTTAAATGTAGCGGGCAATATGCATTTCTAGGCCTTTGCTTTATGCAACTCATCCTCTTGATGAAGGAAGTGATTGAGCTTTAATTAAAGGTCGTAATTTTTATGCTCTGAAATTGGAGAAATTTAAAACACAACTCTAAAAGACACATGACTAATTGCACGAGGAAGGGTTTAACTTTGAAAGTCTGACTCACTTCTGCTCTAATGAGGAGGACTTCACTCCTTGATTTGCTTGTTTGTCTTATTTTGGTTTTCAGGCACTCTGCGTTCTTCACAGTGGAGGTAGAAAATGTGTGAAGATGGGATCAAAATTTAGACTGGAGCTCTAACAAGTTTAGAATATTCAAACAAGTCAAGCCTAAAAAAAATGTGTGAAGATGGGATACAAAATGAGGGCTTTTGTAAATAGACAACTTTTATTTATAGACACTTTGTAACAGGGCAATTCGATTGGCGGCCAGCGGGCCACATCCGGCCCAAGAGTGACCAAAGTTCGGCCCGCCAATTGATTCATTCATCTCTTAAGCTCAAACRCATGGTTTTCTGCTTTAATTTCTGTAAGTTGTTGTAGTTAAACATAGACATGTTTGGTATCTCCAGAAACATCTGAATCTTGACTAGAAGCTGGTAAAAAACATTTCTATGCACACTCGAGACAGTTAAAACTACAAGCAGATGAAGATAAAACTATGAAAGTGAAAATAAAATTGATTTAAAAATTTGGCAAGTCAGAGATGTCAAAATAATATTTGTGGCAAATAGGAGGCAGAATGTGTTCTTTTTGTTTTTGATATTGTTTTATTATCACTACTTTTATTACATAGGGTTCTGTATGTTGTATTCATGATTAAATACAGCAAAATAAACTATTTCAAAGGTAACAGATTTGTGTAATACTTGGTTTATTTACAAAATAACTTTAATTGCTGGATGTTCGGCCCCTGAGCTGTTGGCCTGCAGTAACTGTGGCCCCCGGAGAAATTWAGTTGAAAAGCCTTGTTGTACAATTTGTTACGAACATCATCAGTTTCACACTTTGGCTGTGTCCAAATTCAGGGCCTGCATCCTTCGAAGGCTGATTACATCACAGCGATGCGCCAAAGGCTGTCCAAATTTAAAAATGCCTTTTTTACCCCGATTTGAGGGACCGGTCCAGTGGATCCTTCTCAGCCCACCCTATCCCAAGATGTGAAGCGAGAGTCAAGAGTACAGTTTTAAATAAAAATCTGGCGATACAAAAATTGAAAGTTTAAAGCAGTTGTGTTGTTATATTTTTGTCATTTGCACAGACGTGTTTATTTATTTTTTATTCTTGTTAGAAATTGTGAATGAGCTTGTATGACAGGTCCCTTAGTTCAGTGACTCCTAACCAGGGGTACGTGTACCCCTTGGGGTACGCGAACGTATTACAGGGGGTACATGGAAAAATTTCRCAGGTGTGTAAAAAATAAATAAATAAAAATAGGACTGAGACATGTAGTGCCCTATAACGGAGCCCGCGAGGGGACATGGGGGGGATTTTTTTTCTTTTGCGTTCCCACGCAACACCTTTGCGTTCCTTCGCACTACTTTTGCGTTACCTCGCAATATCTTTGCATTACCTCGCAATACTTTTGTGTTCCCACGCAAAAGATTGTTTTGTATATGAACTGAATTAACTCAGACTTTTATTCTGAAATATCCGGTTACCAAAACAGGACGTGTCGCCACAAGTTCGTGAAACTGACACTGATGTTGTGTGGCTGCACTGTGTTAAAATATCAACATATGACATACTTCCATGTGTGGCTGTGTGATATATTCATTCTGAAGCTGAATTAAAGCAGCAGGCTAACTCGCTAATGGTGAACATGTGAGTTTGCACAACAGTGATAAACTACTTTTGCGTGGGAAAGCAAAAGGAAAAAAAATCTCCCATGTCCCCTCGCGGGCTCCGTACGCAATGATTTCCACAATGCGGAAAACGCAAACTGAATCAAAATTGACACAAAATAAAATCCTGTGTAAAACACGTAATCTCACGGAATTTGCTCATTTTGAGTATTTGGTGTATTTTGGATGCTTCTTCCTGCACCTGCCATTACCTGATTAATTTATTTAATTATTTTAATTACCCACTTTCAAGGCAATGTATTTATCTTTGTTTAATTTGAGTTGAAAAGAATAAAATGCCTGAGGAATAAACATTCTAGGGGGTTAAATAAATAATTTTCATTTAATAATCAGCTGTTGTACATTATAGTTTTGGAGAATCATTATTACGTTTGACTGAGGGGGTACTAGTGATATGACAAAATGGCTCAGAGGGTACACAAGTCCAACAAAGTTGGGAACCACTGCCTTAGTTCCTCATGTATTGCCTCTAAGCTAATTTAGTTAATTTATAATATAAATATTTTGCTAATTTTAATCTATTTGGACACAGCCAAAGTTACATCATTCCATCCTGAATGTATGATGTTAAATGAAAGATTTCTCTTTACAGCATGCTGTTTGGCAATCTCTACATTTACCTGGACTGGAATGGACAAACAGAAATATCAGGTAAAATAAGACAAAGAATCATCGTCACTTCTTAGACTGTAAAATCAGGATGATGCAAGTACAACATAACCACTTATGAATAAACAAGCAACTGGTAATTCTGATCATGTCCTAGCTTAAATGGTTTTAAAATATCRGCTGTATTTTAATTAAGCGGTTTGTTTTAATGTCCTGCTCTCAGACGGCAGCAGGAGAAACATCTTTCTGTTCCTGCTGGTCGCCTCAGTCCTCGGCACGCTCAGCTTCCTGGTGCTGAGGAGGATCCATTGTGAAGAAGAGATGCTCTCTGAAGAGGAAGGGCAGTCGCTGCTCTCAACCCGCTCCATGTAAATGACCGTCCTTTAGATAATTACACCTTCTTTTCACTGTGTTCGCGCAAAATCCAATTATATATTGCGGCCGTCGCTCAGAAGTGACTCAAAGTGAGAACATGTACATTTTAGCAAACACGGCCTAAAAAAGGCTGTGAATTTATCTTTCATTCTTGTTGACAAAACCTCTCYGAAAATTTGTTTTCTCCAAAAAGGATATTACTCGGTGTGGCCTTGGTTTTAAGAAAMACAATGCTACAGTTGTCCACAAGTTTTAAACCGTTTTTGTCCTTCACAAAATGACACGGACCATTTTTCCTCGAGATTATTGCACTTTTGTCGAGTCAAGCCTGATCATAGCACTTGACAGGAGTAGGCTGCAATCAGGCAGACGTGAAGCAGCTCGGATGGAGGAGAGACTCTTTGAGAAGTGCCATGGACGACCCTCAGACATCTTTTAATTTTAATGGATCTGGACAAAGTTTATGGGGAATCCTGGGATCAAACACGCAGTTTGAATCAAAGGCAACTGAAAGTCATTGAGGAAATATATATAATCAAAATGTTTTGGAGGGAAAATCTTAAAGTCAAAGATGAAGAGACATCAGTAAAATGCTGTTGGCATTTAAAATAATCTTTGTTTGTCTGCTGGCCGACGATGACCCTGAACAACGACTCCAACAGAAAAACAAAGAAGCGGCGATGCCTTAAAAAGTCACGACTGTTGATTTCTGCTGATGGGTTTTAGGCTGTTTGGGGTTAATGTTGTTTATTCTGTTGTTTAGGTATAAAAGCAGAGCCAGTGCTGCCTTGCAGGACACCAAGTCAGAATTCAGTAAGTTTTTTTACATATATAATTTTTGCTTTTAAAATGCTACAAAAAAGGGGGAAAAAAGAATAAAACAAAACACACACAGATCCTGGAGTTTATATAAATAAATTGCATTTGTCTATGAATGCATAATAAAATCTGTTAGGTATAAATGTTCATTTATCCCTGTTAGTGTCGAACTCATTCATAATTTGAGATAAGCCCAAATAAACTGTGGTGGTCAATTATTGTACTGTGTTTTATATGGATGATGTGGTGTATTTTTATTTATCTGCAATTGTTCTTGCTGTRTGCAAATCAAATTGCCCCTTGGGGACAATAAAGTTTAACCAAACCGAAGCGTACGGTATGGAAAATATGTTAAAATCCATATTTCGCATTTTATACAACAGTAAAGCTATGTGCTTCTTAGAACAGAAAACAAACAAAAATATTATTTCAAAATGGAATCATAACTGCATACTTCTAGTTAAAACACAAAAGATTCAAGGTGTGACTTAAACATTGAATATAAACTTAGCATAAAAAATAAGGAAATTGGTGTTTGGTAGATAATTTCTTTGTAACTATTCTTCTTGGCGGTAAGTTTATACTGTTGGAAAACCCATTAATTTCCCTTTTAAATGGTGCTACATTTGTAAGGAACATGCATTTGTGGGATGAGCATTAGAGCTGAGGGAAACAATTTCCAAATCTTCTCTGCCAAACATCTTATTGTTTATCTTATTATTACTCACTGTCATCTGGACAAAGCAGGCAGCACTGTGAGGATCATGTTCTTTGATTTCTCCAGTGCTTTTAACACAATTCAGCCTGAGTTGCTTTGTCTGAAACTCCAGAAGACTCTGGTGGAGGCCTCAACAATCGCCTGGATCAAAGACTACCTGGCAAACAGACCACTGTTTGTGAGTCTAACCAGGTGGTCAGCAGCACAGGAGCACCACAGGGAACTGTACTCTCACCATTCCTGTTCACACTGTACACTTC
>NW_013952406.1:3877933-3895008 GCF_001266775.1 Austrofundulus limnaeus
CTGTAAACCCTAGAGATGGTTGTGCGTGAAAATCCCAGTAGATCAGCAGTTTCTGAAATACTCAGACCAGCCCTTCTGGCACCAACAACCATGCCACATTCAAAGGTACTCTAATCACCTTTCTTCCCCTTACTGATGCTCGGTTTGAACTGCAGGAGATTGTCTTGACCATGTCTACATGCCTAAATGCACTGAGTTTCCGCCATGTGATTGGCTGATTAGAAATTAAGTGTTAACGAGCAGTTGGACAGGTGTACCTAATAAAGTGGCCGGTGAGTGTATGTTGTCCCAGGGCACTGTACATGAAAAAAGAACAATATAAAGAAGAAACCAGCAGATTGTGTTGAATCACTTCATCACAGTCTCCCATCCTGAGCAAACGGTGGAGAGGAAATCTCCCTGCTAATCAGGAAGAAACCTCCAGCAGAACCAGGCTCGACAGGCAGCCAACTGCCTCGACCGGCTGGGTTGGTGGACAGGAAAGAGACAGCAGAATTGTTAACTACACAAATATTTGCTTATGACATGTAATTTCCCTCCATTCTCACCACAAATCAAGAAATTTAATTTAGACACTAATTTTTATGCACAAAAGTTATTCAAAATGTTGTCTAAAACAACTCCGCAATGGCACCTACGGTAAAGTCAGCCTATAAATGATGTTACTGTCTTTCATTCTGAAGGGAAAATATTTCTATAATAAATGTGTTAGCAGTCCAGCTGGCATCTGTTGTTTTCTTTGGACCAAAGTTGAAAACAAAATTGACTTTGCTGAGGTGCCTGCGTCTTGTTTGGGTGAAAATCGAGACGTAATATGTCACCAAATGGAGTTTGATCCACCTGGGAGTTTTTCAAAGCTAAAATGCTCTATTTTTCCTTTCTTTCCTGGATTTTTTTTTACTTTCCTCACATTCAGTTACTCTTAGTCTACAACTAGCAGCCAGGCAGTTTTGTTTTTCTTCAAGTGAAATTCACTTTCATGTGGATAAGAATCTTTCAGCGTCACGACAGAGTACACAGAAAGTGTCTTAGCGCAAGTTTATCTCCGATTATCTCTTCTGTTTGTCATCTGGAAACTTTGCTGCAGTCGCTTCTGCTTTCAGCACTTGCCCCGGGGTTGTTTGGATGATCTGATTGCTCTTTGTCTTGCATGCGTGTGTGTTGTGTGCACCTACCTGAAAGATATCAGGTTTATCAAAGATGCACGGCGATTCATGTCGAGAAAGGGCATCGAGGCATATATAAACAAATCCGGTGGGATTTGTGCTTTAAAACCCCCGAATTTCTCTAACAGCCTGAATGGAAATCTCTCCTGGGTGCTTTTCAATCTGCATTTAAATGTGGCTTTTTGGCTTATTGCTAGAGGAGTATTTCCCCATATTCCACTAGAACTTTAATTGTCAGAGAAAAAAAGGGCCTTAATCTCTGCATTTTTACATACATTTTAATACAGAAGTAAAGAAGGTGTATTAGTTTAAGAATTAGGCTTTTATTAGCAATTCAGATTAGCCTGTTGTATTTCCTCCCTTCCAGAAACAATCCTGCAGCTGCTGAGGACTAAAACCATCCTGCTCCTGAGTCCCTGCATGGCATACAGCGGTAAGGCATTAATGCGCTAAATCTTTCAGCCTCCGGTTAAAAAAAAAAGGCCTTGCAGCTACAGTGCTTCACATCTTTCCTGTTCCCCAGGCCTCGAGCTATCGTTCTACAGCGGTGTGTATGGAACGTGTATCGGAGCTACTACACACTTTGGAGCAGCAGCCAAAGGCTTGATTGGGATCTCTGGGATCGTGGTAGGCATCGGAGAAATAGTAGGTGGGTTTACTTTCATGGCACGGAACATGTCGGGGGCAGATTTAAAGTCACTAAAGATCTTAGGGTTGACCCATAACCTCCTCTGTCCCACCAGGTGGAGGTCTGTTTGGACTGTTGTGCAAGAACAGCCGCTTCAGACGAACCTCCGTGGTCTTTCTGGGAATGGTTGTCCATTTCATCGCCTCGTACTTGATCTTTCTGAACATCCCAGATGACGCACCRGTCGTGTTTGAAACCACCACCCAGAAGAGCCCGTACCTAACACCCAGGTGGGTCATTATTGCTTAAATTTGACGTGATTGTAGCAGAGAGATAATCCAAGCACATTTTCTGATCATGAGATTGAACGTTATTTTCAAGATTTAACTAAAATGGATACGTTGTCAATTCTCAACATTTTGTACATAAAAGGTTTGTGCGATTTTGGCAAAAAATAGAAACAGAAAAAGAACGGTCAATCTTTCATTTAGAGTCGATGGTGTTGAGACTAGTAGAGTCAGTGAGGTTAGGTTCTTGAGTGTCATCATTGATGAAAATTTGACTTGGAAGTCTCATATAAGTAAAATCCATTGCAGTACTATACAAGGTAAAGGAATTGTTTAATGATAAAGCACTATGTATATTATATAATGCAATAATTGTTCCACATTTGATTTATTGTGTTGAAGTCTGAGGAAAGGCATGTAAAACATTTACAAAGTCTACGTTTATTTTGCAAAAAAAGAGCCATAAGAATTATCACCACGAAATATTACAGTTACCCATCAAATATATTATTTTGTCATTTGAAATAGTTGAAGTTTCAGGAGTTGGTTGATTATAAGATTTTGCTAATTATGTATAGGGCTCATAAAAACACATTACCTTTGAACATTCAATTAAATTTCGTTAAGAGGGAAAGTATTTATAGTCTTAAAGGATTTGAAATGTTTGTGAAACCCAAAATTCGAACTAACTTGAAAGAAAGATGTACCTCAGTTCAAGGAATTAAGTTATGGAACAAATTGGTTAGCGATTGTAAAAATGCTGGTTCGATTAAGTTATTTGGAAGATTGGTACAATTTGATTTGTTGAATAAATATGAAAATACATAATAGGCATTTATACAAGCTGCTGGTTGAATAGTTTTAATATTTTTTATTACTAGCAGATATTTTAACCTTTTTGTTTTGCTTATTTATGTAAATGTTTGTGTATATATATATATATATATATATATATATATATATATATATATATATATAAAGATTTTTTTCTTCTTTCTGCTCCCTTTAATTTAATGATTTTGTGTTGTGTTGAAAATTGTTGTTTTTTTGATTAAATGTTTTGTTTTATGATTAAATGAAAAAAATAAACAAATAAATATTACAAATATCACAATAGCATTTGGTTGATAACTATTAATATGACAATTAATAGATGACAATTGCACTTGCAAGTAGCTGACGTTGTGGCCTTGTTTTGCCTTTTCTGGTTTTCCCCATACTCCGGTTTATTTCGGTGTTTCAGGTATTATACAAGTTCGTAGGGTTAGCATTAGCTGCTCCACACTGGTGCCATTAGGCTCACACATGTGCCTGATGATTGTGTGTTGCACTCAAAAATCTGTAATCACATGGTACTAATATTAATTGTTGAGTTTTTCTGATGATTAATTACACACGATGAAATTTTTTGTGCATTTCTTCAAGGAAAGCTTGGCCTTTTGATTATTTCTGATTTACCAGAAGCGTTATGATACTCTAATAGGACCTACGTTTTCTCTCCCAGTGTTTCCATCGCCCTCTTGTGCAGCTTCCTGCTCGGACTCGGAGACAGTTGTTTCAACACGCAGCTCTATAGCATCCTGGGCCATGTTTATGCGGAACAAAGCGCGGCGGCTTTTGCCATCTTCAAATTCATCCAGGTAATCCTCAATTGCCTATTCCCAGACATTGTTAGCAGAGCCGAGCAAAGCTCAGTCAAAACTRTGTCCTGTCAAGTGTGAAATAAATTCACCAGAAGGCTCATTAATAGGAATACAAAGTGGCAAAAAGGCATAACTTCCACTGTGTTCTCTCTTGTTTTTCTGCTGCAGAGTTGACAAACATTACACCCATCAAAATAGATTTTTTAACGTTTCCCATGCAAAACTATAAAAAAAATACAAAAATTGAAGTGACGTTAGAATATGTGATGGTCACTCTCTTTAGTTTCGGGCTTAGATCTTTCAGTTTTTGCGGTGCATCGAAACCATTTCCTCTTCCTAATGACAGTAAAAAATTTGTGTCCCCCCTCATTAGTCTGTCTGTGCAGCCGTGGCGTTCTTCTACAGCGGGTACCTCCTGCTGATGTGGCAGCTCCTGCTTCTGGTCATCCTGGGCTTCATCGGAACCCTCTGCTTCTTCATCGTGGAAAGGGTGCAGGACTTTCCTACAGACTTTCAGGAAGATTAAAGGGCACACATGCTCATTAGGTATCAGCTGTGTTTTGGGACATACACACTATTTGGGAGGAAGTTGGAGAGTAATTTAATGCATTCTTTCGCTGATGCTCCGAAGGTCTTGTACATTTGGATAATGATGATCCCAGGATAGTACAATATGATGGTTTTAGATGATTATGAAGGCACAAATTGTGTTTTGCAGATTCTCTACCCTTTTCACTGGACTCTGGACAGTGATGGTTAATGTTTAACCAGTGGGATTTTCGACTAAACCATTGCACCGCACTTAGTCTGACTCTAAAGTCTTCCTAACCGCCTACTTACAGCTCAGGTTTGTCTTAATAATAATGTTGTTGAAGATATTTTACGTCACTAATTTGTTCGTTTTATTTTTTTATTAAAAGCTTGTTTTCACCCGCTGACGAAAAGCAAAAGTAGAAGATAATGTTTGCATCTCTTACCAAAATATCTCGTGAACAACTGAACAAATTTAAACTTCCATAGAATAATCTAATCTTTGGATGGTCATCTACACTTGATTAACAGCTGGATTTAAGATGGCTGCCACWGTCAACGGACCTCTAAAACACAAATATGGCCACACTTAAGTCAGTTCTACAGATATTGTCCTAAAGGTTGATGTGGTAGTAGCAGAGAGTCATTTCCAACATATACTCTGAGCATAATGGTTTGTGTTATTTGCACATGATCGTGCATATTATTTGTATAAAAATGGCTAGTCTTAGAATTTCTCATATTATCCTAAAACACTGGAATGCAAGACAAATGCCTTTTATTATATGTATAAATGATACTAATTAATGTTTAATAATCACTACTTGTTGTTTTTTTGTATATTTTGCATACAGTTGTTAATGTTCTATTTAGTAAATCTTTAATAAAATGCATGTATTTTAATCTAAGCTATAATAGGTCTGTTTAGGTGTTTTCTGTATTAATCAAGTCTTTTTGCACCACAGTTTGTAATATTTGGCTACAATTGCTGATTTATCTGAATAATCCCCCTATTTTTCATGTATTTCCACAGGCTTTGTCTTTATAAAAACTTGTATATCCACATAGTAAATAATATTGAATTTAATGTTGATTTGTCTGATTTCTTTAAAATAAAAATCAACAATTATGTTGGTCAGAAAAGAGGCACAAAAGACATAAGTTTAAGGGGAAAGGTTTCCATTCCAGTGGTCCTGGCATGATCTTGTAGAGAAAGTTTTGGATAAGTCTATTACCTGAACAAAGGCATGTTCGATAGGTGACACTCATGCCCAACATTGTTTACAAGGTTTGATCAAAACAGCCACATTCCAAAGAATGCTAGGCCTTTAAATGAATTTGTGTTCTGGTATATTAAATAATGTAGACATTATCCTAAAACCGGTTATAAATCTTGTGTTTATTGAACTCTTTTACTTTATTATCCCTGCTACTCTTCAGCTCCACCTGGCTACCACAGCCGTTGATTTCCCAAAGCACTACTTTAGCCGACCGTGCATTTAGGCTGACAAGCAGATAAAACGTACACATCAGGGCCGATCTGCCTAATTTTGTTACATCCTCACATCATAGCCGATATAGGCAGGTTTGACTGAAAAGGACCTGTAGGATACACGACTGAAGCTTGAAATCCGCTCGTCTCAGTTCACTGTTAAAGACATTCATCCAGAGAGGCTGTTTTAAATTCAAAGCCTTGTGTATGCCCTGGGGTTCAGTTTATTTAATATAATACCTTTTTTTTGTGCGTCACCTGCCTGATTGCTTCAGACTGTCAGTTTACTCAAAGAGTTGCAGTTGTTAGTTCATGTCTGTACTTGCAGCTCACTCAGTTATTAAATTTGAGAACTTGTCTCATTTTCCTGAATTATGGAAATCACACCTCGTAGGATGTTTGTGTGAATAAAGGTGAGGAGGCAATTAAATAAGCCAATTTCCAAAGAGTTACATATTATTTCAGATGACTAACAGCACTGATGTTTTGTTGGGTTTTTCACACAAAGGGTGTTGCTTCACTCATCAGCAGCTAAATAAAACCAATCATCTAGCAGCTTCTGTTTATGAGTCAAAGGTTTGTGTGATCAGTGTTTCCTTTTATTTATGACAATTAGCTTCACATAAGCTAAAACACTTGATTGATCTCATCTCACTGTAGCAGAAAACCTCCCGTTTTTATGTGTCTAAACTTAGTTTAATACTCTGGCATAAAAGGAGGTGTGAAATATGCTTTCTGTCCTGCAATTCTAAACATTTCATTATTATAAATAGGAAATTATGACCACCAGAAGCTGACTGAGAAGCTCACTTCTAARGATCGGACGTAATGCCAGTGTTTGACGGGGATGAACAGCACGTCTCCAGGCTGTAAGACACATTCCAGATATGAAGCCTTGACAAACTCAGGGAAGCGTTCAGCATTTGGATTCTCCACTTCCACCTGCACGGGAAAGTTCAGAACTCAAAACAGTGGAATTTTTTTTTCCACACACATTCTTCTTTCTGTGAACTGTCAATCCCACCTGACTGGTATTGTAGAGAAGCTGTGATTGATGAGGGTAAAGCTTGTCTGTGTCCTCTGGGGAATACAGGCGAACGTATTTGCTTCCCACCACCTTTGTATGCAAGCAGAGACTCCCACGTGGTTAACAAAACTGTGATCCCAGGACGAATTARTTTTGACAGATTGGTAAGGCAGCATTGTCGTCGTCACCTGAGCCAGGAAGTTCTGCTGAGGGTCCTGGTGGAGAGGAGACACCGTGCCTGCGGGTCCAAACCATGCGTTTACAGTAATATCATCCTCGTCTCCTTCACCCAGACWACAATAATCCGGGATGCGAATGTCTTCTTTTAGCTCTGGTATCTTGTGGGATTATAAAACAAACAAAAACAAAACAACAGTTTAAGCTTATTTTACTGTTTAGATACATATTTTTACAGCAGGAATGTTAAAAAGAGAAAAAAGCAATTCTAAAGTCCACTAGAACGTGTGCTGAATAAAATTCATACTAAATTTGAATCTTTGGCTTGTCCTTTTTATTTTGTCTTACATTTGTTCAAACTAAAACAGTAATATTATATTATTATACAGATTGTCATGAAAGTATATTGCAGATGTGTAATCAGCCCTGACAGTTTGTTGACTCACTGAGCCACTTGTATCTTTTTATTTTGTTACCACTGCTGAGTCTCAAAGCCATGATTGCTAACTTGATTATGCATTAYTTATGCTTTTAGAGCCATTTAATGTCACAGTCTCACAGTTTTCTTAAATTTCTACCAATTTGACCTTTTCTTGAGGCATTAAATTAGATTTTTTTTTTAGATGAAGGCATCTGTAGCTACAGATTTAACATCGACTGTGGGAGTTGAGATAAACTAGCCACAAGGCAGTCACGATGTAAATTAATTTTATGGTGATGTTTTCAAGTAGAACACCTGGACCACAGGAAAAAAAACACATTTCAGGTGTTTTATTAGACGTGGCGTTTTCAGGAAAACAAAACAGATGCCCTTTGGTGATGAGACTGGGCGTGTACTCTAAATTTGGGAACTATTTATATGACAGACAAAATGAACTGACTTGTTTAAGGTCATTTTTTTAAAAGTAATTTAATCTCTTTCTAACTCTACCTGATCAAAAAGCTGGTGCTGAGCAAGATAACCCAAAGCTTTCTCTCCATTTTGAGAACTCTGGACCTGAAAAACAAATCAGTGCCTTTACAAATCTGCTAAGCGTTACAACAGCTTAAAACCTCGATGAAGACGCACTCACTTTATTCAAAATGTATTTGTCAATAAACTCGTTGACCGTTAGCAGCGTTTGCGACCAGTCCTCGTCTGTGTACCTGGATCCCACCTCTACAGGAACGGTCCGGCAGCCGGCCACAGACCTCAAGTACTCTATGCTTCGCAGGAGGAAGACAATTACTGACARGAGCCACAAAAATAAAAGAGCAGTGCAGCAAAAAAACATGTTAAAATGAGCACTTTTGGATGTGAATCAGCAGCTAAGAGCTTTGTGAAAGAGGACATGAAATGCTACTGTTAAACTACGATGAAAGTTTGTTCAATTAAAAGTGAGGAATTACCTACGTTTTTCTGAACAAACTTATGCTCAGTTTGTGTGTTCTACTTTCAGTTTTTGGGTAAATGCATCCAAAAGTTGGAGCGTAACTTATAGTAAACGTGAAAATCTGTATGTTACGTGTCAGCTGTCCCTCTGAATGAGGGTCCTCCAGTTTTCCGGTCCTCTCAGCAGGGAAAGTGCACTTAGCTATTGTCACAAGAGTAGATCAGTCTGATTACATGGCTGAAGTGAACATAASTGGGGTTGTTATACAAAGCTGTAGGGTGCTCTTAACACTAAAAAAAACTTCATTCTGACAGACAAATTATGCATTTTGTTTAAAACATCCTTTATATTCAGAGTATTTTGACTTTAACATGTTGCTAACAATAAATAATAACAGTGATGKCATGCAGAAACAAACACATAAAACAGTATTAATGGATATAAAGTCATTTGACCGGAAAGCTTTTTAGATGAAGCAGACAAACCTCCACGAATGGTTGCTGAGMGCGGGCCAGTGGTCGATTATCCCTTCTAAAATCACCGGTTGGAGAGGAAGCAAGTAGTTTTTATTGAAGCTTTCCAGTGAAGGAGACTTAATTCTGGGAACAGCCAACTCCTCTTTGATTAAAGGCACACGTGGGCTCACAATCTTTATTCTCTGTTAATGATGGCAAAAAGAAATGTACACAAATAGTTTCACCATTAGAAGGCAGTAGTACGGGTAATTAAAATAACTCACTATTATATGTGTTTATGACCATATCTGAAATTATAACAGCCGTCTAAGCATGAATAAATAGCTGATGGTAAAAAGATAGGAGTAATTTTAATTTTTGGGGAAACATATGATTAGAAGCAGGAGGGTTTGACTGCCATCACATATTTCTCATATTTTTTTAAAGATCCCATTAAGATAGAAAATAGGCAGCAGATCCAAAACAATGATAAATAGCTGCTTCAGTCCTGCTCTAAAAGCAATTACTCACAGGTATTTTGGATGTTTTAACAGCTTTAAGTTGACATTTTTCAGGGCAAAGAATGAAAATGTGTAATCAAGAGAGAGAGAGAAAAAAAGTCAGTTGAGCCTGGTCAAAACAAAGTGATCTGACCTTTGAGAACGCGTGGCACTTTATCTTCAGTGGAATCTGATGAAGTGCACCAAGATAAAGGGCAAAAAGAGAAATAATAATATAAAGTAAAGGCCTAGAATTTTATGAAGTAATGCATATCGCCCACCGCCTTTTTAGGCCAGAGTTTTAGACTAAAATCCCCTCGTGTTGAGAAATGACAAACTGTGAAAACGCCATCATGTGTGATCTCATGTGATATCCCCAGATGCCAAGCTGATGTGAGGGTAATGCAGAAACAAAGTAATATTAAGGGACAGAACAAATCAACCAACCTTTGCTTCAACACATTCACTTTTATCTTCTTCTTCAACATTTCTCATTTCACTTTGCAGAATCCGAACAAAAGCCTGAAGCATGTTGTCCATGATGGCTGCACCCATGAGTAAACCCATGTCACAAGTCCTGACAGCCTCCAGGATCTCGTCCTCTGATYGGTTTTCTCGACACATTGCAGCCACTTTGAACAGGCAGCCGTAGGAGTAAACACGCCTCCAGTCTTTCTCCACATGGCGCCACGTCCCGGTGTTGAGTCTCTCCCATGAAATGTCCAAAATGATCTGAGCATTAAGCGTTTGGCTGGCACTTGTTGTTGTGTTGCTGTACAGCTGCTGTCTGGATCGCTTCAGCYTTTCCAACACACTAGACTCAACCTTGTCACCGAACTGCAGGGGAAACTGTTCCTCATTAACTGGTAGAGCAGCTGAGATTTTTGACCACAAAGATGCCATTGTCTTTCTGTGGGAGGGAAAACGGAAGTGGTTCAAAGCTTCACACTAGTTCAAACTAAAACGATTATGTAGAACCGGTAATTTAACCCAAAGTTACATCTACTCTGTTTAAAAGCAGTCTGACTTGGAAAAACGCTCAATTTAAGACAAGGGCTGGAACATAATCACACGTGTGATTGGCTGGCCGTGGGCCCATTAGTGTCATAATAAGTGCCCACCATAATCACACACCTACACAGGACACTTGTTTATTTCATCAATTTCTCTGCTGCAGGGGGAAAAGGAAGTATGCTCCTAATTTCCAGACTGGCAAACAGAAAACAGCAGTGAGGATATCCTGAGCCAGAACTGCTCATGTGACACATGCACAGTGATGACAGTTTGTTGCACAATTTCTGGATGCGCCAACTCTGCCTTTGTGTGACTCCATCCATGTTTGGACGCTTTGGTTTGCCAGAGATGCTGCCAAAGAAGGAGGCAGCCAACTCTGAGCACCTGATTCTTTTTTTATGCAGACTCGCAGCCACGTGAAGGCAAAAACAGGCTAAATTTACCTAAAGAAAGGGTTGTACTCAAYATATCACATGTTCAAAAGGGTGATACAGCCCTGCAGCAGTTATCAGATTTTTATGGCGTTCTATTAAATGAACCCCCTGAAGCAAAACAGAATGAAGAGGAATGTTAAGAAGCAACCCATTTTATTAGATTTGCATTTGCTCCAGTTATACACAAAAACTACTTGCATTAAAAAAAAAAATCACTAAACCAACATGGGCAATTTGGTTGTGCAAAAATCAATGTATTAATCAAATAGCAATAAAACATACACAGTTAACTATGTTTTATTACTATTTTAAGAACGCAAACTATCTAAAATATTTAAGCTAACATTATATTTAATAAAGTTCAAACGACGTTCAGTATTAGCTTCGTTTGATAGCAACAACGGGTCTTAAAATAAACTCTTGTTAAAATATTTAATATAAAACAGTAAAACAGCAACACATACCTGCTACAGCCCCATTTACGACAAGAATGTTGTGGAATTTCAATAAATTTAACTTCACCGCTCGCGAAACTACAAGCACGCTAACAGGTGCTGCAACAAAAACACACCGACCAGCAACTGAAACTTCGAAGAAACATTAGTTCCGCATCTTCGTCGCGGTTGTCAAAACTGTGGAGAAATGCCAGAAATTGAGTTGATTAATTAGTTATCCACGATATTATTATAGTTTAAATGGTTTTGAGGTGAAATCTTTTTAAATGAGGTTTATTTAAATAGAAGAAATGACATGAATTCACTGTGTAGTCCAGCAGAGGGTACTAACATGTGCACATGCTGAAAAGCAACAGATACAGTAATGTGTGAAAAGCCAGTCTGGCACTGAACTGAATGGCATCTTGTTGCARGATTAGACTGCAGGAAACCTTTCCTTCATCGTGAAAACTAGAAAGTGAAAACAAACAGACACTTGTTTTTCATGTGTGGGCTGTTTCCTACTATCTATACACTCTCCCACATTCACACTCCCACACAGTTACATTTGTCCGCAACGTCTTAGTCTRGTAGCAGCTCAGAAGTCTGTTCATCGCTCATGTGAGCTCTCTCTCTGTTTTCAAATTATCAGCTAAGTGAGGCCGAGCAAAGAGAATTTAACAAAGCAGTGCAGGCTCATTAACATACCTGCTCACACTTTACATCTGTTTCAACAGGTGGACCAGACTGTCTGCCTGTCATGATAAAGGATGTCAGAATCGCTGCACAAACATTTTCTCCCCCATCTTTTTTTAAAACGCTCCTGCTGCTCATGTTGTGTAATGCAAATACACTTATCCCACGAGGGCTTTGTGTGAAGGTAAAACAATAATCTGGRTGGTCTTTTTGATGTCACACACAGGTTTTTGGGGACTTATTATATTCATCTGCACTTCTTTTTTCATGGGGCTTTATACAAACAGGATAGGGGGGAAAAACACCACCACCAGTGGAAGTCTAGATATATCAACTCTCTGCACTGTTATGAAATGTCAAACACTCTGTGAAATTCAAATAATCTCGGTGGAAAGCGCAGAGCTGTTCTTGTATGTAAAGCAGAAGGAAACAAGAGGCATGCCGCCTATCCAGGAATCACAGGGGATTTTAAGATGGTTCAAACATTTCTATTCACACTCACTGTGTAAACAGCAGAATCTTTGTGGCTCGATTTATTGTTCACTTACTCTCGTGGTGGTTGGAAATTACTGTGATGGTCAAAGGAACACAACGTTCATTGTGTTTTTTATGCTTTGCTGCCATTACTGGAATGGGTAGATAAATAATAATAATAATACATCACAAATGTAATTTAAAAAAGATAAAGATAAGTGTTCGATACMTACTAAGGTGTATAAAAACTGTATTAAAGAAAAATCTTTGCACATAAATTGTCAGAAATATCTATCSCTGCTTGTATTTGCTGGTACCGGTGTTTATAGTGTACAATGTGAAACATCAGCCCACAGTTGGTGAGACACTCTGTCTTCATTATATTGCACGGGAATCTCAGGGAGACAAACCTTACAACATGATGTGAGTGCTGTGTTTGTGCACCTCCGCTTGTGTGAGAGCTCACGGTGGTCCCAGCAGGAGAGACTGATGTATTATTCACACATGTCCAACTCTGTGGTTGTAAGACGGCGTGGGGCCGCGCTGAAGGTCACAAGTCTGGCAACGCTGTCCCTCCCTGTGCTGTCAGGARGAACGTTGTGCGCAGAGGTCAGCGACCTTTTCTCCTGTGTAAGAGAGGGAGATCACCTTTCCTCGTGGGGCCTTGTTAGCTGGTGTCATTCAGAAAATTCAGGATTTCATTTAAAGGAGGAAACAGCACCTTTTTTTAAAATGAGGAGAAAATTGCGAGAAGTGACTGCAGCAAGGGAAATTATCACAAAAAAAGTAGTTGAGTTTTGGTGGATAGCAACATATTATATATACTGTATATACATGTGTATATATACATGTGTGTATATATATATATATACATATAGTATATACGTATATATAATTTTTAAGGGCCCACTTTATGATCTCAAAACACTGTTTTAATTAAAAGGCTATTGCTGAAAGTGCCTGAGACATCAATTTTTTTCTGATAAATATGAATGCATTTTTGGACAGACAGCATTGATAACTAGAGATGCACGATGTATCGGCATTCATAACGGTTTCGGCCGATATTGGTCATTTCCTAGAATATTGGTATCAGTCCAATATGTAAAACTGGGCCAATATTATCATCCGAAATTGATTTCCCACTTTTTAACTTTGTGTTTCTGTTTTGGTATTGGAGATGGTTGGTTGAGCAGCATCTGTTTGATCATGATAGTGATATTGATGCTGCGTAGGCAGGAATAACTGAAGTAATAAGCCATGTCAGAGGTCTGGTTGTTTATTTACTGTATCAAGAAAAGACCCATGTGTGTTGGTGCCTARATGTAAAATGTAATTTGTGTGTTTGTGTAATATTGGTAAATTTCGGTTATCGGCCATAATAGCAATAATTATATCGGATATCAATATCAGCTGAAATTTTCATATCGGTGCATCCCTATTGATAACATATTGCAAAAAATAAATAAATAAATAAATAAAACATGCCACTGAGATGAACAGTTGTTGAGATATTTGCAAGTAAAGTAACAGGAAATTACATCAAAGTGGAATTACAACYTGTAAACCGAACATTGCTACAGTGACTAACAACACACACTGTAGAGAAGAATCTGATGGGGTTTTTTTAGATCATTTGAGTCACTATCAGAGAGACAAATAGTCAGAGTTCAAATAATGTTTCATTAAACAAAGAGTTACCTTGCTTAAAGAGTTCCCGTTTGATGTCACTTCATGTTTCACTAAAACTGAGCCAAACTCAAAAATAAACAGGTCAGTTTTTTTGACAAAATGGGTAAAGTCCAACACATGCCAAGTTTTTTTTAATCTAAAGATGTTAACAACTAAAAACCTCTTATTCAAATTCAATTCAAATTCAAAATACTTTATTGATCCCAGAGGGAAATTTGGTGTTGTTGTAACTCATTTAACTAAAAGCTTATCGTAGATGCTGATGGCTGTGGGCAGGAAAGATCTTATAACAAATAAAGCTATATTATGCACAATCTCATGCAACATTTTGCGTGATCTGTTAGCACGTAAAGAATGTGGTGTGAATGACTCAACTACTTTCACACAAATCTTAACTCTGTGTTGGTAAAATTCACTGAGGTATGAACGTTTTTATGTAGAAAAAGGTTGATTAGCTGTGACAAGGAACATTTAGTCCTTTAGGGACAAATTTATTTACAGTGAAGTTCTTCTTTTAATCAAAAGTAAAATAGCTAAGCTTTGTAAGAACGTTCCAAATAGAAGCTTTCGTAATTTAACTTCACCTCGAGGTAAGCTGTTTTAATTTTATAGTTTGCGCACAGTTTGGAATCTCAGCAAGACAACTTTGTGCAGCAATAAATAAATGAATATTACTTTTAGTTATAAGTCTTTTGGAACCTGAGTTCATCTCAGCAGGGCTGTAACTAAAAATCCTCAGCAAGCTGCTGCTCGGGTTTTGATAGGATTAAAACAGGGCAGCAGGGCATGACTGTCAGCAGCACCCACCCAGGGGCCCCGCGAGGGTACAACCACCAGGACACCACAGGAGGGATGTAATCACTACCATTACGCTCTGGGTGCCGCTGAAATAAAAGATGGAAACAAGCCTCCAATGGGGTTTCCATGGATCAGAATCCAATTAAACCCTGTTTAGCTTGACACAAACTGTTTGTCGTAGCCTGTTGACTCATGAAATTAATGTATAGTCAAATCAACAGAGAAWCTGTTGCCACAGAGAGTGCAACGTGACCTGAACTGGTTGCCATTTGAACTGCTGCTGCTTCATCCTCACATGTAAATTCCCCTGGGCTGACGTGTCACACAGACACGGCACAATATCACATTCAAACAATGCTTTTGATGAAATCAGAATGTATTTCATGACAATATTTGTAAAGAGTTAAGTAATTCTAAAAAGTATGAAACAGGGGCATTTAACTAATTTTCACTGGGGGCCATATGAGCATAATGATGGCCCTCAAACGCCCAGTTGTAATTAACGTCAGTGTTTCATGTTTAATTTCAAATAAACAGAAATTGTCATATTCCTTATCTCATTTCTATGGCTGAGCACAGCTAACAAACAATAACTGAGCTCTACTTTGTATTTCGTGCATAGAAATAGCATTTTAACACGTTCTTGTTAACAAAGAAAATTACTTTTTTTACATTTATGTAGGTGGGTGATCTCATTGAAACCTGTGACACACATATGACATAAGTTTCACAAAGATCATAAAACTACGTTTACGACTGACTAAATGCGACATAAATAATGCAGAAATACAAAAAAAGTAAAAGTAAGAGAGTTTTACTCCTATTTTCTGACAGGAAATTCACTCTGTTAAAATTTATAACCAGTCAAAAAGAGGCTGGTGAAAATGTAGTGAAATGGAAATTTTACAAGGCAAATTTTGCCGACTGTCAGCTACGTTCTAACCCTGAGCAGCTCCAACTTGTGGTGGGATGCCATCATTTTGCAGGTAAAATAATCAAGATGCATTATGGGAGATGTAGTTTGTCGTTGTTTATTTACTTTATTGTGACTTTGAAACAGCATACGCCTACTTAATGACATTGATACCTCTTTGAAGCTCATAAAATGCAGTGGCGGGGAACATCTGGCCCTTGTGCCTTGAGATTGACGCATGAGGTGTAAAAGTTACAAACACTTTGCTTGAGCCAAAGATTTTCTAATATTGTGCAATATTAATGGTGTAAAATAGTACAAAGTCTGCTAAGGTAATTTTATTTGAAGATACTACAAACGGGGAAACGGCAGTCTGTATGCTGCCTCAGCATTCTCAATATTATGCAATGGGCTTGTCCGTCACCAAGAGGTCATCTGTCTGCCCAGCRTTCCACACAAACAAACATCACATCAGTGACTTCAAGTTCAGTGTCACATTTATTGCCACAACAATTTATGCATACATAAAAGCTAGCAGCAGTTAAAAGTTGCTACATTCCTTGGGAACCAGGTAATGGATATTTGGAAATGCCCTAGAGAGGTAACAAATGAGAGGTGTAAAGTTAAATGTCCTGTGAAATCATCAGGAGATCTGAAACAAGCTGCTTTTACAGCCTCGGGGAGGTTTCCACAGACAATTATCGCGCGCACAGCGAGCCCTGGGCTCAGCGTGACTACAGGTCAGCGTCGCAGGGCCGCTCACTTACAGATGTTTTGGGTGAGTCAGAGGCAGGGAAGATGGAGCCTGTCCCCTGGGTCGCAGCAGAGGCACCGGCTCACAGGCGCCACGTCCTTCAGTGATGTTAGCGGCGCGCTCATGCCTGCTTGTTCCAGGCAGGTGCTCGGTTCCAGAGGCTTAATACGAGACGCTGGAGTGCGAGCAGTCCGTCAAAACCACTTTGGATCAAATTATTGCGACCAGGTGTGGACCTGTGGTCGGGGCTCAGGTGACACCTGCTACATCCCTTTAATTAGAGCTCAAACAGCTGTTTCAGGGCAGACAGAGAGGGGTTAGTCTGCAGGATCACTCAGCACTTGATACTGGTCACATCTGATTATTGCTGGGTAATACTGATGAGTCAATAACAGACAGAGGGGATATAGTTGGTTTTTTCTTACAAAGGAAAAACCTCAAAGCGTCCTAGCATGGAGGAATGCTTATTGCTTACACCTATTATGACTTTTAATTCAAGATGGCTGCCACTGCCACATGTGTTAAAGGGGCAATATCATGTAAAATCAACTTTTTTGAGTTTTATATCATGTTATAATGTTATACTC
>NW_013952406.1:3895337-3908825 GCF_001266775.1 Austrofundulus limnaeus
AACTGTCTGCTGAGCTCCTAACACTTCTCACTCAGTGAAGCTCTTTTCAGATTAAAAATACATTTGAGGAAATGTGTTTTCAGATGCCAAGTAAGCTGCATCATAGCGCAGCGCAAACCCACGCCCCGCGCACGCACGAGCCCCCCGCTTGCGAATCCCCCACCCCTTACCCCACTTAACGAGACGGAACAGAAGCAGAAGGTGGTTCTTAAAGAGAAAGAGGCCAATTTCAAGGCGTTTAGAAGAGGAAGTGATGAGAAGATAAGTTTATTTTCTATTTAAACATAAAAACAGCATTTTAATAACAACTAAAGGTGACATAGATACTTTATTATGGTATAGTATTTAAATATATGTCTGAGAAACACATGATGTTGGCCCTTTAATGCTTGAAGCATGTGATGAAGATGCCTCTCAGGTATTAGCACAGCGCATGAGAGTATACTGTATGAGTTATTTTGCTGAAAGTACAGACAGACAAACCCATAAACACAGGCAAAAACATAATTCTGCCTTCCACCCTGTAATAAAGACTGGATATGTTTGCCAGCATGAATAATCCCATGCTTCCAAATGTTCCTCGGTGCATTTCTAAGATGGGTATGGTACTTATGGTGGGAAAAAACCCCACCAAAACGATACACTTCTGACAAAAAAAAAAAGAGTCACTTGCTGAGCAAGGTGAGCATAAAAGTGGAGGCAGCCGTCACCTTGTTATTCCAGCACTGTGAAGAATCTTCAGTGGGCTGCGAGCTCCGAGGGTAGTTTAGCAAGCTTTGATCTTTCTTGGATGCAGTAATAAGCATGGCGCGGATGAAGAGAGAGGGTATCATCTTGAAATATGATTTCCCTTTGGTTCTTTAACAGGGCAAAAAAAAGGTGGGTGGTCAGCTCCAGGGCCTCTGTGGGAAACTCTAAGCTCTTGACAAGGTACATGCGTATGAGTTCGCGCACGCAGCCGTAGCAGCTGAACAAAATAATATGACTCCAAATGGCCTGGRGGTCCCTGCGGCGACAAGCATCGCACCTGTCTGTCTGTAAATCTGCAAGTCGTAACATCGCTTTCAGAAATACAAAACATTAGACTTTACAAGTCATGCTGTGAAAACTGCACTCTAAGAAATAGAATTTAGTGACACTGCTTTAGTCGTCTTTTTTTCCCTTGAATTTATTCTAAAATATTTCCCATTTCACAGGAACAGAACACAAGTTTTATTCATTTCTCTCGCTTTATGAAGAATTTGCAGGCCCTCGGCCAGCAGCCACCCCAGGGTCAGCTCGGAATGAGAAGTTCATTTACCAGCAGAGAGCAGTGTTGTGGCAGTAAAGCGCCTCCCCACCACTTGCTTCATAATTTAGTATGCAAAGAGGAGACGGAGATAGTCGTCATCCTTCCTTTGTTGAAAGACTCCAAAGGCTTTTCATCGGGTCAGATTTACAAATGACATCCTCAACGTTAGACTGGGTCTGTAAAGCGGAGATTAAGTCCTCAGAACCCATCCGAGACACATGAATTAGCTGTAGACAATGTATGTTTTTTTATGCTTTTTGGTAAACAAAGCTATAATGTTACTCAAGCAAAGATTTGTAGAGCTCAGAAATGTAACGTAAAACCTGTACTGAGAGAACCAAAATGATTTTATTTATCAGAACTGGATTGCCTCATGAGCACGAGCTGAGTGATCTACAAGTGGAGTAAAGTGGATACAGGTATATCCAGTGGAGAAAACATTTTTTTAATTATTTGATTTACATAACACACACCTACAGGTGTCAGAAAACCAAAAAAAAGACACACGGAATCCAGAAAGAACACGCACCGAAACCACATAACAGAACTCTCACCTGAGTCAAGAATGCCTCCTGGTTGTTTGTGAGCAAATAAAAGCGGTGGGTGTCTGACCTTGGCACACATTYCCAACTTCAAACTGGGTCAGCAGTCACCTCTGCTTGTGAAGAGGAGTCTATTCTTCATTTGTGCACAAGTCGAATGCCTCGGATGAACGCGTCCACAGAATTGCATGTCAGTGCATGAGAGGGTAAACGTTCCTACCGGTTTGCAGTGGAGGGAAGAAGACGGTTAATTTTCGTGGCACCTGTGACCTGCTGCTGCTTTTGGTCGCTGTAAATAAGTTAAAAAAGGCTCCTTAAGGCAGATTCAGAGGCAGAGTCCTGCTTTGTCTCGCCTGCCGCTAAAGCTGGAGGCGGAGCGATAATGTTTTTGCTTTTGTGTTAGTTAAATATGTCATTGAATAAACCATTGAACAAACTTTAATAAATCAGGAACTATTGATTGGATGAACATTTGAAACTGCACGGCCAAGTCAACTCGGTCTGTTAGCAAAATATCTCATGAGCCGCTTGATACATTTTATTGAAACTTTCACAAAACAATGATTAGACATATCTTCACAACTGTTTCAATTTCGGATTCCACCCAATTTAAAATAGCTACCAGAGACACTTACCTTTTGAAACACAAAAATTGCTGTTGCACAACCAATTTTATAAATATCAAGCTAACATTTGGTGAGGTAGTAGCACATAGTTTTACACATTGTGCAAAAACTTTATATTAATAGTTTATTTAAAACTTTGACAACCTGTTTCGTCTGAAAGCAAAATATCTCATGAACTACAGGAGCAATTTTGATAAAACTCTCAGCAAGAAATCCTGGGATGTGACTCTGCAACTGGCCGACATGGAGCCAAGATGGCCGCCTAAGACAACATGTTTATCAAACAAAACTGCTATTACACTGCCAGTTTTACAGATAGTGAGCTAAAATATAGCTGAGAGTCTTAACCAACACTTACTCRAATTGGACATGTTTCAAAATGTAGCTGTGGCAGCCATCTTGAGTTTTACCTGTCATAAAAAGTGTTAAAAGCTTCTGAAATGCCAACACATGGTAATTGATTTCAGAAATAAGAGATTTACCCTCTCAGCGTGTTAATGAACCATCTTACCTGCTCTTGTTGAAAGRGAGTCTTCATCTTTTAACCATCTTTATTCAAAAACGCCAAATTTACATTTTGCAGCGCGCTCGCCAGTGCAAACACATTCCACAGGAAGAAAAAAGCAATTTGTTTCTGCAGCTTCCTGCTTCTCTGATGAACCAATACAAACAGACAGATTCCCCAACATGCCCAGGGGCTTTTTATCACATCCAGCTGTCAAACGGCTGTTGATCCACCGTCCAAGTACTGTGTCCACATTTTGACACTTTTGACCTCTCTAAATAAATCTTTGATCCAAAGCGTTGTTAACGTCGGAGCTTTTTGATTCTATGTGAACCAAGTCTCCCCCAGCATCCATCTGCGTTGCAACATTTGTATGCGTTCCAGTCCGAGTGTGTGGATGCCACCTTTATGTTTATTGTCTCGTTCAGAGACAATGCGGAGTGCGGAGACACAATGTGCCCGGTGTTTTCTCCCCGGTCCCTTTCCAACACTCCACCCTCCTCCTCCCAGCAACCACAGCAGACTTACAGATTTCCTATTACACATTTGTCATCTCCTTGTTGCTCCTCATCAAAAATAAATTATGATCTATTCCCAAGTCCTGCAAAGACAACAACGCTGCATTACTGGTAACCTTGGAAACTGCAGCCTTGTTTGAAATGACTGTAACACAATCATTTTAAGCATTCACAACTTTCAGATTTRATGTTTGGTGACACAGAATAAGGGGAATCAACGGTGCACAGGCTCTTMCTTGCTTTATCGGGTTTGCTGCAGAAAAGTGTGTAAAAGGAGTGGTGAGTATTTAATAAAATGTCAAATATTTGCTCCCATAGTCGTGTTTTATAAATTTCTCAAAGGGGAGAAAATCAATGAGGACAAAAATAGGGACACGCTGTTGAACTGGCGAAAGGATTGCCATCCTCAATAAGCTTCTTATACTGTATTTTTCTTCAAAACCAAAAGCTCAGTAATTCACCAGCTTCCTCTGTTAGCTGGGAGAAAATCTGCCTTGAGGGGGGATTTTTCCTTCGTTCCTGTAGGTCTCATAAATTGTTTATTGTCGTCTCATTGTGTCTTTGATATCGACCACGAAGAAGTTGAATAATTCAATGTCATCTTGACTTTCCAAATGTCTCCTTTGTGTTAGTCTATTGGTAATCATTCCTTCATTGAAYGGAGGTTTATTAACACAAGTTGCAGCAAACTAAAGATGGTTTAGCTGTTGGATCAATAGTGTGCTCTGTGTACTAATCCATAAAAGAAGTTAAAATATGAGTAGGAAGTGCCTTTGATTCTTTGTCTGGCCACGGAAAACACATCCAGTTTCCATATTTTCTGCTGCTAAAAGACCAAGATGAATCATTTGCTTGTAGGATGTGAGAGATTTGGCAGTTCACTGACTGCGGGCAAACTTGGCAAGCTTTTTGTTTTAGATTGGATAGACCAGAAGCTCTAACTCGAGCCTCTCCCTTGATATGCCCCTCTAATCTTGATGCTAATGCTAAGTAAAACATGGCAATATTGGGATTCAGAATGGTGATTTGCAGCAGAGTGTGTGAAATCATGGAAATAGTTAGAGCTCATCCTATTCTTCGGTGCACAAAAMAACTTTTTATCTATTTTTTTTTACACAGAACAGAAAAAAAAGAATCAAAATAAAAGGTTTATTCCTTGATTTAAAGCATGTTGCTGTGCAATAACTATATGAAGACACTGTGATAAACTACAGGAAGTAAAAATAAACATTGTCAGTGTATTTTTCCAGCACGGAAGGCCCGTTTGTACTCGTTCTAACAATAATGCATTAGCATGAGTGGTCATTGTAATCAATATCTTTGTCTCCATTGAAAGTGTGAAATTTATRCTAACCATAATCAAACAAAGCACAACAAGCATTAATCTTACATAAAACACATATAAATGTTTTGTGACGAAAAAAGACTTCTTCATAAAAAAAGGAGAGGTACCTGCAAAATAAACACATATCTACAAACATTATGAATTCTAGTAACTGTTAGGGACCTTGCCAAAATTGCAACTACACAAAAAATAAAAATAAAAATAAAAATTCGACTTTGTTTGAATTCCCCCCAGACACGCTCACAAAATAAAGTGCGGAAACCCTCCAGTCTTGCTTGTTTTGAGCTGGAAGTGTCTGATGAGTTTGACTCCGTGAGAAAATATAAATAGCAGAAGTTGTTTACCTTGACAAAGAAAATGCCGCCATCTCAATCTGCAGATAAAAAAGTAATAAGAAAGGGGGTTTATGTCGGCGGCTGAAAAAAAAAAGGATTTTGTCTCACTTTAATTAAGAAAAAAATGCTCCTCAATAGATGAGGCTAGCTTAAGGGATCAATAGTTTGTTTTGATATCAACTAATAAAGAAAAAATAAACACTTTACAATGCACTGAGCATATAATTAATAATATTGGATTTTCACACCATAAAAATATGTTTGATTTGTATTTTCCTGTTGTTTTAAAAAATTCTCTTTAATGATTATTGGCAAACTTCAAAGGCGATTATARAACTGCTTGTATCAGTGTGTTTGTGAGTGTGTTCATATTCATCTGTTAGCAAAACATGTCATATCCTCTGGACAGACTTTATTGAAATAGATGTYCYTCAGCTGATTAAWTTTTGGAGTTAATTTGAGTCAAAGATYGCCACACAGCTTTTCAACCAAAGCAAACGCCAAACTGGCTACAACTCTGTTCATTTTACTAAGAACGAGTTCAATTTTAAGATAGTAGTTTAGGCGTTAAGATAATTTTCCTTTAAAMTATGTGCATTTTTTTCTGTCTTTATGGTCATACTGCACATGCGTGTGATTTAAATAAAAAAAAAAATCTACACATATTTCAGTTGTTTATTCAGTGCCTGACCAACAACATGAACTTGCCCTGTGGTTCAGCTACAACAGGAACTATAAAGTCCTGCTAAAGGTTCTCATAGTGAAACTGGACACTCAGAACRCAGTTTATTACAGGTACAGAACAATTTTTATTTTCACATTGTTTAAATTATGTTTCCAGTTGCAATTTTTTTAAGGTTTGGCACAAACAGAAAGGGTTAGGACACATCGCTTTTACAATGTTGGCTACATTTCGGAAGGCTTTATTTTTTTATTTTTTTTTCTAGGTTGCCAGGTTGATCAGTTCACCAGAGATTTCACATGTAGGGTAATTATTCTCATGACTACTAGAGGTCACCTACTTTCCAGTGTTCCTACAGGTTGGATCAACAGCAACCAGGCGAGTTTTGGTGCTGCTTCTCTGTGAAGAATTTTCTAAAGTTGTGTAGCTGGGATGCCATGAATAATAAACTAATATTTAAGCTGCCAGCAAAAGCCTTTAAGCCCAATAAAAGCTGTTGCACACATGATTGCAAAGTAAAAAATTGCGTTAACGGCTTCAAAGTGTAGCTGCCCTTCCAGTGTTGCCCCTTAATGTGTAAAACTACCCATTAAATCGACAATCCTTTTGACACTGACAAATAAAAGCATCGTATGGGGAAGATATTCAATGCAGGATGGCTAGGAGTTGTCCTGAAGTTCATTGTTTAAGCTGCTTATGTTTTTTAAATGCTCGCTGAACGTCAAGGTCATCAAGGTAATCAAAACAGATGAAAGGGAGAACAAAATCCCCTCGGAGGCCCATAAACCTTTAGGGAAGAGATGGCACAACTTGAAATGGGTGTAACTTGTAATCTTGAAGGCTGCAGACGGCTCACAGTTTGCTAGGGGTGGGGTGGGGGGCTATCTCAAACTATAGAGGGRATGTTCACTGGAGTGCAACAAGAAGTTCACTATTCCTGCTGAATATCAATGGATCACCTTTAAATGTAACTTTAGCACTTCATATTTAACCAGACTCTGTGCAATATCTATATTTCATGTTGTGCATGTCAACTATAAGGTCTCTGCTGCTAAACTTAGGACTTTTTTGTATATTTGCATTCAATTAAGAAAAACTTGAATGCATGTATTTTCCGAGAGAGGGGTTGTTTTTAAKATGGCTTTTTCTGTCCTTGAGAATAAAATGTCAAACTGCAGTATGTCAACAAATAAATAAAAGCAAACCTGAAACTTTTGCACAGTGATGCAAGGACTAAGCCAAAAAGAAAAAAAAAAGGGGGAACAGATTCAAAAGAGATTCTATTAATAGTTAGAGAATCTCAGTTTTTGACACGCTCTTCTGTTCTGTTAATATCTGCCCAAAATCCAACAAAGATCATATTTGTGCACCATCCTGTTTGGACAAAATCCACAATCCATATATGGTTTGTTCTTTTGTTTTCCCTGAATCAAAACCTAAAAGTAAATCACATAAAATCAAACAAATTAAAAGTCCACAATACAGTATTTGATTTTTGCTTCAAACATACTGTTTGTATTAATATGTAGCAATTCCAGAAATGATGGAAGCCACCAAAAAAGAGTTTATGGTTGGAAGACTGCTTAAAAAATGGAAACCATTCCTAAAGATATTAGCAATGGCTGCACTTGAACTCTATTTTGCAGAAATAGAAATATAATAAAAATGAACAATTTTGTTCATGGTAAGTTCATCAGCTCTCAATGAGATGCAGCGATGTGGGGCGACTCCTAAATAAGATATATAAATGGTGAGACATTAGCTGTTTCTAAAGTGCTAAGTTAAAATGTTATCACTAACAAAAAATAAAGCTTGTGCTTGTTTTACCCATTTAAAAAATCTAATTTAGTTTAAAACAAAACACACAATTAATCAATTTTTCTCATTTAAAACAGAAAAATGAAAGAAGGAACCATWCACAAATTATCCACATATAGATATTTTAATTGAAACAAACATCTGAAGGTATTTYGAGCGTTACTATTCTCCCTCTTCTTAATTCTGTAAGCCTTACATTGTTGCTCCACAATCCTTACCCGCCCCTTTTCTTCCAGAGTACAACACGGGCATGATTACCTCTCTACCTATATGATGGAGACATTTCCTTCGCGACTTAAGGCCCTTTCACGGTTTCATTACAGCACAACCATACATCTTCCRCGTGTCTTGATGGTGCTCAGAGTGTGCAGGAACCACGTGGGAAAGCTTACAGACATAAAACACTGTATCACTTGTGGCAACCTATCAACGCCAGCCTCACCTTTTAAATTCTGATTTAGGGAGAGGAATGAGGTGTTTGGAGGCGGAGCTCATCGTACAATTCCCCCCTTCYCACTGAGCTCGTTGAACAAAAGAGACCACGGAGACCAAGTCTCCTTCAAGAGACACATGAATCATCCTTGACAGGACCCCTCCCCCAGTGGTGTTGTCACCAGGCATTATCCACCTCTGTAAAGTCTTGATCAATTAGTCAATCTCACGACTGCGTCCCTCAATTACCACAGTGACTTCCAGTGCTGCTGGTTCCGAACATGCCGTGCATTAGTTGACGTTCTCTGAGCTGATATGGGTTAGCATGCTGAGGGATTCATCTATAACCACTCCGAGTCTGTGAAGCTGAAAATAAGGGGCCAGAAAACGTCTCTCTTAGACTGATGTGCTCAGGGATGCTGTTAAAGAATTGATTTTGTTKTAAATTTCGAAAGAAGGTGCCAATCACCTGTGCTGGCAGCCAAAAAAACAACCAGTCTGAACAGAATCTGAAACGAAAGCGAGTCTAAAAGGAGATGTCTGCAGGTTCAAACAGAATACAGATTGGCAGAGGGATACGTGGGCCCCCCAGTGCTCCAGAGCAGCACGCCACAACCTAAAGTCCACTCCAACAGACCGTCGCGTGTGTCAAGGGGACTCTAGTGCGTGAGGCTTGCTGTAATTGGAGCAATCTGTTCTACTGGCCTAGAGCTGCTGAGGCTGTTACATGTTTGAAGTCATAACCTGGCAAGATGTCCTCTGTTTCCTACCACTGGTGAGCTGGTGTGTGGCATGTGTAAGAAGCTCCAGCTCCTCCATATTTCTTTACTGCACCTAAAATCCCCCTTTTTCTCTCCGTTAAKAGCCAGGCTGCTGCACCGTTTCTAAATGCTCGGCTTGCTCTGTTTTTATCTTTGAATTACAAAAAGATGATTGGCAAGACAAAAATAAACTCAAAGCAACACAACTAAACACCTTGTTTTTTTATTATTTTGTTGTTTTTCTTACTTTTACAACAGCAAAAATAAAAAAAGATGTTAACAAGCTAGACTACAGCTCATTTATATTCAGTCTCGAGGAGAATACCAAAAAAACTAATTGATAAATATTACACATCAGAGCTGATTTCTGTTCGGATATGATTAAAACACATTCAGTGCCTTCTTTCTCTTTCTGTCAAATTTGGTTATTTTTTTTAGAAGKATTTATAAACACTAAAAACCTTTTGCAGTCTGACATTTAAGGACTCATTCTAAATGCACAAAAAAGTTATGCAGATATGTTTGATACATCTGCATAAAATGGGTTAAAGTGATCAAAAGTTGTGTTTTCATCAATGTTAGCATCACATTAGAAAAGGTTGACAGAAAAGGCAAACTTTGTAAAAAAAAAAACCATCCTACAATTTGCAAACTTTTTTTACGCTCACTTCAGGTGTATTTTGGATTTTCAAAAAAAAAAAAAAAAAGAAAAAAGAAAAGAGCGTTAATGCCCAAAAGGAGATAAGGAAACACATTTGTTGAAAAAGTTCTCATGTAGCGAACATTTACCTCACATGACTGATCGGCTGTTTTCGCTGTATTATTTTCCCATAAAAACTTTATTTTTCTCTTTATGTCTCCGGACAGCATGTAAAATCACCAGTACTGGTTGATATGAAAACTTCTCTCCATTGTCCCGAGATGTGTGGACCCGTTAGTTTGCAACATCTACTTCCTGTTTTTTTACAGCCATGCCAAGTGTCAGCATCTGACAAAATGACATTTTGCACAGCCTGGTTGATTTACAAATAATAGATGGAAACAAAACTAATTCTCATTTCTTCTTTTTTTTCTTTTCTGTGAAAATTTTAAAGTTTGCCCAAAATTTGCATTACAATTGGATGGAAACACAACTAATTTTGTCAGAAATGCCACCATTCACATTMTCATGCCTAAGTAAAGTAATTAAAACCACAGATCAGGTCAAAGTTAAAATAGTCTTATGTGGAAAAGTGACAAAATTATAGCTGTAAATGACGTTCGACTCAGTCTCATGAGATAAGTTATGAGATCTCTTGAGATGCAACAGTTTTGAGAAAATGACTTCATTATCTGTAAAATTACCTGACTTACAGTCTGCCTTTTTTATGGGAAAATATAATTTATAAGCAAACACAACTTTCTTGGTTTAGTTTTAATGTGCTTGAAACACTTGCAGTCATCTAATTTTCCTTATTTGATGTTTTTTTTTGATACAGGTGTGCTGCCTGTGGTTATCTGTGAGGTAGAAAATGACAACTATGAAATTTATTTAAAAAAGACGGGGGGATAAATGAGTGGGGTTCAAGCAGAGAAGTTCATCAAAAATGTATAAATACTGTTTTTCTTGTACATTAAAGCATAAAAACTTTGGTGAAAAACTCTTAAAAACACGTGAACCTCACAAAACCTCTATTTATCCACAAATAAAGCATGAAACAAATGATCTCTATCAGTTGTGTTTTTTTTTCCAGACAACACAAATTAATTATGAGCCCTCCGAAACCCAAAGACGTGTAAACCTCTGATCTAAGGCAGAATGATTTTATTTTGCATGTAAATGAGCTTCGTCTGCCTGGTGTTATTGTTCTGTTCCGAACCAGAAAACATCCTCATATTTTCTGTAAAATCAACCTTGGTGCTGTTACCATGTCTACAAATCAGTCTCCCATTCACTGGCCATGAAAGAGCTCCTATAATTTGCCTCTTGATGACACGATGAAAGCTCCTAAGTGAATCAAATAACAAATTTTCCATTTCCAGTTTCATTTTATGGGTGCTAGTTGTGTGACTTCACTCCGCTCGGCACAGCGGAGACAATGCAGGGGAGGATGTGGAGGCAAAATGTCCAGCAGGTCTCAGAAGTGCAAACCCATGTAATAGAACAACTGTGCTCTTTCTCATCTGGACAGCACGACACGTGAATGGCCAAGCAAATCCTTGTATTCATATTAGAGTTATACACTCCCATCAAAGCTGCTGGGCCAGATGCATTACATTTCCTGGCTCATTGAAATTGCTTCTCCTCCCTTCATTCTTTTTCAAATTAGACATGCTTTGTTGGAAAAGTGTCTTTCCTCAGATGAGGGCTGTAGCTCTTTTCTATAAATGACTGCTAAAACAATCCRGCCTATATTGTGATGCATGTGCCTTTGTATTAAGTGATCATGTGTCTTTGAAAAGACCTGGAAGTAATTTGAGGTAATAGCCATCTCTGGCACACCCATCTGCCCTTTTCAAATAATAATATGAAAAGAAACAAGAGGAATTGCATCCAGAGGTGTTTGTCTTCTGCGTTTTACTCTCAGTCATGGTGTTTCATCCGGCGCCTGTAGAAGTCACTTTAACATTTAATTGCATTACGGTGTTTGCCTATTAAACCTTCAGTTTGTTCAGCATATAGAAACACTGCTACAGTTTTATATCCAGAGCAGATGACATTCACATGAGGCCGTTTCTTCACGGGAGGTCATTTCAATCATTTTGTACACGGATCACCATGTGGCCTGAAGTGCACCTGACAGTCTGCATGATTACAGGGCTCTTGTTGGGTCTGACAGGCTGAGATAAAAGAGACCCTACACCTTTTTCATTTTTTAAGAGAGACCCATGCAAGTTATGTTTTTTTTATGTTTTGCTCATAAGAAGTTAATCAGGGCAGCAGGAAGGGTTTACAACAGCTCTGACCTGCTCAAACCAACAATGAGTGTGAAGAGGTATAAAAAATGATCAACTTTTATGCTAATTTTGTTCAGATTTCAAGGTTTATTACAGCTGGTGATCCTACAAAAGTTTGAATATGAAGAAACTCGGTTAAAGACACGTTATTTCTGTTGATGGTTATAGTACTCGTAATAAAAATAAGTTACATTTTGAATGCAGGAAWGGGTTTTCTGGTGCCAGTGCCTTTTACACCTCCAGGATTCTCAATCACAATCTATCAGAATAGAAATATACTTTATTGATCCTCTGAGGGAAATCGGTATGTCACAGCGTCACATAAATTCAAAGTTACAAACGTGAAATCACTGAAAAAGAGGGTCAGCTTCTAATGAGCTTTACTGAGTGTATAATTTGAAAATGCTTCTTTATTTTTAATTCAGTTGGATTTTTATGTTTAGTTCACATTGTTCTGTAAATCTTGCTGGCTAAAGTTGTTGTTTTGGCTAATAATCACACCGGACAGGATTAAATCTGTCACAGTATRAACATTCAAATCACAAAGTTAATAAAAGCCAAATACTCTCCTTGCGTTTGTTGCTCAACATAAAAACGGTGAACGAGTAAATCAGGCTTTACAGCTTTGCTTAAAAAAAGTATAGAAATGAGACGTMTAAACATGTCTTCTTCCCTTGGAGCTGTTGATTTTTTCACCCAGTAAAGGTGAAAACAACCTGAGGTTATAAAATGGTCAAACGATATAAAAATCTTGTGTAASTGAAAATGAGCAGTGGTCGTTTGTATGAAAGTTTATGGGTTTTTTGGGGGTGGGGGTTGTGTCTCTATAGCAACTTCCTCCTTGCTCTCGGTATAATTACTTTGCTCAGTGGAGAGCTTTGTGACAATAAATTGAAAGTGTGGGTCATAATAAGCTGCTTGTGCAAAAGACCCATTGGATTTATTTGTTTTTTTTTTTTTTTTGTTCCCTGACAGTATGACGACAGATTCCATTGTGATCTGGATTATTTTAGGTCATGCCTCAGCAACAGCTTACAGTAATGACTCATCTATTTTAAAAAAATGTCTTCAAAATTGCAAAACAAAATGTAATGGAAAGATACTTATTGAGCTGCTCTTATTTAAGTCAGWTTATAAGATATTCAACTGACCCAATGACATCAGCTTTACTGTGTTCTTTTGGTCATCAATGTTTCATGACCAGGACAAGCTCTGCCAGGAGTAATCACTCTTGTTATTGTAATTTATCATYGTTATTTTTCTTTCTTTTTGGCCWAGGCGCCTGGGAGTGACATCATGATCTGATCTGTATGTTGAAACAGTACAGCAGGGCTATTCAACTAAATTGTTCCAGGGGTCACGTTTAATGCAGCTCAACAGCACAGGGGCTGAAAATCCATCAATTAAAGCCATTGTGTGAATAAACCAAGTATTACAAAGATATTTTACCTTTAAAATAATTTATTTTGCTGCATGTAATGTAACAAAGGTATGTTAAAATATAAAAAAATAACACATCATAATTTATGGATATATGCCAGAAATGCCATGACAATATTTATGTTTAAGAGAATGATAAAGGTCGTCTTGTTAAAGAAATATGAAACAATGTATTGTGTATTCATATGAAATGATATTTAATATGGATTTGAGGTTGTTTTTTGTTTGTTCAGTTTTTGTTTGCAGATCATTATTG
>NW_013952406.1:3908926-3912580 GCF_001266775.1 Austrofundulus limnaeus
GAATAAATAAGTAAAAATCTGCCTTCTATTTACCACAAATATTTTTGACATGCCTGGCTTGCCAATTTTTTAAACCAATTTTAATTTCACTTTTATAGTTTTATCTTCAACTGTCTTGGATGTTCATAGAAATTGTTTTTAGCAGCTTCTAGCCAAGWTTCTGACATTTCTGTACATACCACGCATCTATGTCTAACTAAAAGAACTTATAGGAATTAAAGCAGAAAACCAGAGYTTTGGACTTAAGAGATAAGTGAACCAATTGGGGGGCCAAACTTTGGTCACTCGTGGGACAGATGTGGCCCGTGAGCTGTCAGTTGAATACACCTGCAGTACTGAATATAAAGTTAGCCATTAACTGCCTGTTAGCTCAGATTTCAGACAGCTCTGTGTTAACTCCTGTGTTCTTATTTACTGCAATAAACACTCAGATGACCATTCTATAAAGTGCCTTTTTTATTTGAATCATGTTTCTGTTCCATGTTAAATAAATGTATTTCCATGAAACAAASTGTCCAGAAAATTGGATTTTTTTCTCCCTGCCTTTTACTCTTTGTCAACCAGTGCAGGTAGAATGAAAAGATTGTGGAAAAAAAAGGTCTGTGCAGAATTTATTTGATTTACAGCTGACAAACTCTAACATTATGAAAAAGGTGTGCACACAAATAGGACATTTTTTCAGGTGTCGTACAAGCTGAGGTGAAACACTATTGGCATTTATAGTTTTAATCAGTATAGTTACCACCTCTAAACAAAAAAATAAGTGCAAATGACTGAAATATGCATAATCATTAAAATGCACAGATTATAATGCAATATAATWAAAACAGTGATGAATGCTTTTATACTTGTTTCACTCAATACCATCTTTTTTCACTTTGGTTTATTTGCTAATATTCTGATATTAAAGCCAAGACTCTGCATTGTAAAAGGATTTCTGTTGCAGCAGCTCTAATTCAAAAGTGTTTTATTTAAGAGCTAAAATGGGAAAAACTGTCAGGGTTGAAATGTTTGCAGAGCTAACTGTATGTCATTTTTTTTAAAACCCTCTGTTCTTTCTTGCCTTWCTCTTCCATCTGTCAGAGGAAGGGAATTGTTTTACTGAACGTGTCTCCCGAGGTTTCTTCCTCTTTCTTTAACAGTTCCTTTTTACCGGCCTCCCCTTGTCTTCTGAGAGATCGAGCCGGGTCAGGAACTAGTGCTGTTGTGAACCCGTGATGCCCACAGAGATACTTTATGTGATATTGGGCTGCACAAATAAACTTGACTTGACATCACAAGGCTTTTCCTCTGGGTGCTGCAGTTTTCTCCTGCAGTCCAAAGACACGCAGGTCAGGTTGACTTTTCTCAGATGTGTGAYTGTGGGTGCGAAGCTGTGTTAGTCTGTGATAGACTCCCGACCTGTTCTGGGTGTTTCCTCGGGGTTTTGATCCAGATGAACAGAAGACTGCAGGTACAGGCACTGGATAGATGAATGGGCGGAGCACAACACCAACTCTTGATGTTCCTCTTCTTTTGAACTCGAACTGATTGAAATCAGTCACGTTGCCTTGGAGCAGATGGTCGAACATATTAATCGGAGAATCTGTGAGCTGAGAATGCAAACTGATTCATTTGTGGAACAAAAACTTGACAGAAGAAACCGAATCCTCGGCTCGAAGATTTAGTTTGGCAGACAGGTCATAATACACATTAGTTTCAACAAACAACTTTATCACACGGCACTAAAGCGCAAAGGGAGATTTAATGTTTGCTTGTCTTTTCGCAGAATATCTAATGAACCAATAAACAGATTTTAATAAATCTGTAATAAAGTAATCACTGGACGCACGTCTACAGATAATTAACTTTTGGACTCAGCCCAATTCAAGATGGCTGCCACAGCCGATTAATTTCATGAAACATAAAAATGGCTAAAACCCAACAGGAAGTACAGGTTTTGAGCTAAAATTTGGTGTGATAGTAGCTGAGAGCCATCCACTCATTATCTTAACCTGCTTATTCCTGATGAGATGAGAAAGAGACAAACAACCAGTCGTGTTTTTGGTTTGTGGAAAGAAACCAGAGAACCCGGTGAAAACTCATGCATGCACAGAGAGAACATGCAAACTCTGACCAGAAAAGTCCCTGGGTTTATTATTCGATCCGGCGACCTTCTTGCTGAGATGCAACATCACTATTCAGGAAAAGTCAAGTCTTTAGTTTATTGCTGCTTTTTCTGCCACATGTTTGTCATGTACTCTCTCATTGATATTTTATGATATTTCCGAGTGCTTTATGCCATAATCTTCACAGGAAATTATTTGTTACAAGCCGTATTATGTACAGTATGTTTAAATTGTAGGAACTAGGTCTAAATTTTGCACATAATTCAAGAAGCAATTTTTAATCATAAAATGATTGTTGTGAGATGCTACGTGCAATTTAGGAACATAGCTTATAGGAAATCAGTACAACTGCTTTGAACATGCAGCAGCTTGTCTCACTATTCAGCAGTTTTGCTTCTGAATCTATATATTGAAGCATTTCCTTACGTTTCACTGTTTTTTTTGTTTACAAATCAAAACATCAGGGGTTGGAGCCCCCGCTGTGCCAAGTGTGGAAATGTCCTTGGGCAACACAGTGAACCCCCCGTCGATGCTGATATGTTTATCTGTGTTTCTGAAAGAAAAGAGCACTGCTTACAGACTGTAACTGTGTAATAGAAGAGCCGTGTGAGTGTTTGTGTGAATGAAAAACTACGCTGTAAAGACCCTTTTTAGAACCTACAGGCAAGGTTGAAAGAGGCATTGTGTGAGTGTGGACCATTTATCGTTCAAAACCAGCAGTTTTCCAGTTTCTTTATGAATGTAAATTACCTGACAGAAGAACTATTTCAAAGCTGTCTCCAGTTTGATTCTGTGTTTTCAGCCGAGCTTCYCTTCCAGATTCCTTCCACAAAGGTTTGCTTTTGTAATAAACGTGCTTTGGCATTGTTTTGCTGAAATATAAAGAATGGAAAAGGTAAGTATGTGCATGGCAGCTTATGTTACTCTCAGATCTGTAGAAATATTTTTTTCCCATGTACTGTGTACTTGTATGTGCCCACATTTATGCTGGTTCAACCATTGCACATTTTTGGTGTATAGGGGTGGTAGTGTTGGTGGTGCTAGTGGTGGGGGGGTATGTTTTTTTCAAGGCATATAGTTCAATTCTATACCACAATTAAGTAACTGTTACCTTTAATTCTGTATATATCAAAAATAAATTTGTATCATAGTCCATCTAAACACCTTGAAATTGGCCTCTGTCTCTTTAAGTACCTCCTACTGTTTCTGACACTCCCACTTCAGTACATCTTCACAACGACGCTTCGGGGGAGGGGGTGCTCTGTGGGGCGGGGGCTTGGCTGCAGTCTGAGCTCCAGGGAGGAGCTTTGTGTAAATGGGCGGTGCTTTGTATCAGCAATGCGTTTAGGCAGCTCCACATGACGACCACAGGAGAATCAAGGCTTTCTCTAACCTGCAAGAATGAGTCAAAGCAACACTCTGGGTATGTTTTTGACGAGGGAATGACATAACATGATACAGAGCTCAAAGAAGTTGATTTTGCTTAATCCCCCACCACAAACACACACACACACACACACACACACACACACACACACACACACAC
>NW_013952406.1:3912985-3930721 GCF_001266775.1 Austrofundulus limnaeus
ACACACACACACACACACACACACACACACACACACACACACACACACACACTTTAAGTTGCTCAACGGTTTTTACAGTTTGTTGGTTCATGAAATAAACTAGTTTGGCAAGAACCATCCTCATGTTGAACGATTTCCTGTAAAACTCTTCTCATCTTTACTTCAGACGGGCCGATTTAGACGCTCTTTTACAATTAAACCATGTTTCTGAGCAGCTGGCACTCGTTACTGGGAATGAAATCCGTCAGCACAATACCATTTCTTGGTTTTGTTGTTTGATTCATTGTCTATTGTGCTGTTTTCAGAAATAATCAGGGTTTTTAGATTTGCAAATTATTGCATTTCATTTACTGTTTATCCAGCCCATACACAATGTGTATCTAAATGAGGAACCACCCCCACCCCTTCTCCCTTGACACTCCCACCCTCCCCATTAATGGTTTAGTTGATTGTTACCAGGAAAATTGCAACAGTCACTGTTGTCCTTTGGTAATTATAAAAAAAAATGCTAGTAATTGAAAAGCTGAAATAAAATACAATTGTACTGCAAAGGAGAATTTTAAATAAGTTAACGTGACACACGTTCAGTAGGTTTTTTAGTAGTTTTTTTTAAAGTATTGGCTTAAAATGTTAGTCTAGGCTCTAATAAAATAGCTTTCAGGCATATGATATAAATATTAGAAAGCATTTTTTTTCATAAAATAAATTTACGGCTCTTTTATCGTCTGAAATGTTCTGTTCTGTTTAGACTCTTATCACCATTGGACTTCGCTTCCAGACACAGCCTGCTCTGATTTTAAAACTGGTCAAACAGAAAACAAGCCGGCAGCTCGGCCTTCCATTTATTTCACTTCCTTTCATCAGTTCCTCCCTTTGACCTCTCTCCTCCCATTTCAGTTCCTCCTAGCAGAGATATGAAAAACAGGACAAGGAAATGAGGACACAGAAGGCAAAGCAACAGGGAATAATCAAATTAAAACACAACTGCCTCGTGTCACCCTTATTTAGTTGTGTCATAAATTCTGCCAGAGAGGCACGACAATGAAAAYGAAATTCTAATTTCATGTACTATTTGGGATTAAAGTGCCACGCTCCTGCGAGAGGCTGCAGATGCCAAAAACAGCTTCTGCAAAGATTTGACTGTCTTAACTCACAGCTCCTCCAACAAGCCTCCTCACTCCTTCAGGCGGATTTTAGGAATCGAGATATCCTTTAAATATTTTGCTGAGATCAATTTCCGTGTCACGGGCGGGAGGCCGGAGGAGACGAGGAGGATCAAAATAGACAAATGAGCAGAGTCTTTGGGGTTCATGTGGGTCAAACTAACCACTTGTCAGAGTTCGTACAGAAGTGTTTCATGGAGACAGAGAGAGAGAGAGAGAGAGAAAAGAAGCTTGGACAGAATGAGATGCTTTAGAATCAGCATCAATGTGAGAATAACTCCCTTTTGGATTCGTTGTTTTTTTTTTTTGTCAATTTGCAAAGCTTTAATTAGCACAGAAAGCTTTCAAAAAGAAAAGAAAAGAAGATATTTTTACTGAAAACAGTGTTTGTTCTGACACTTGTGTCTAAACACTCAAGTTTTGTCTCTCCCATGATGTCATTCCTCTCTGGCAAATCATGCTCTTTTTGTCATACCCTGCCATACGACTGATGTCACAGCTAATAAGACATTATTAATAAATACTTGACAGAACATCACTTCAAAAATGACTAGCCTATCCCTTTAACTCTGACTGCCTGTCTCACCCTTGGTAGAAAGTAAAGTACATTTAGGAGCACTAAAAGTGGATTTATATCTTCAACTATTACCCTTTGCATAAATGTTTCTTATGAAAGGATGAGTCATTATGCTGACAGTGTTGGCCTGCTGCAAGCACAGGGCCAGTCAGGATCAGCGGTGCTTCTTTCTGATTCTGGAGGAGTAAAGCTCCTCTAATAGCCACCTTAACTACACCTGCATGCAAAAGAGACWCTTTTATTCATCCAAACTGCAGTCCAGTGACACTCAACAGCTCAWATTTGCAGCTGGTAATAAACTGAACATAACAGAATTGAAATTTTATTATTATTATTTTTTTTTAGAAATCCATTTGACAGGAGAGACAAGATCTGAGGTGGTAGTGGATGAGTGAGCAGCTCTGGCAGGAAATGACGGCCGACCTTCAACCTCCATTTGTTTTATAAAAACGATAGTGGATTTTTTCATTTTATTCAGCTTTTATTCTTGTTCTGTTAGGCAAACAAAGTAAAGCCCTGTTCAGATGTTTGTTTTAGCTAAAGAAAGCATAAGATGATTTTAGTTTAATATTAGCATGTGATGAGTGATATACATTTGAATGTTAAGCTTGTATTTTACACAGAATTTTATGATATATTTGCTGAAATAATACAATAATGCAAAACTTCTCTAAATGTAAAGGCTTAAAAACAGTGTTTTCATGAACTTTGATGACATTTGAAATAGATTAAGTTGTTGCAAGACAGCAGCAACTAGATTTTGGTCTTGGTTCTATTCAGAGGAGCCATTAGCTTGTCAGCTCAATCAGAACTAATTTCTAAAGGTGCATTTACATCAGGAAAGTCTGTTGATCCACTTGGTTGGTCTGGACCAAAAAATGGACTTTATTTTTTTTCATTGTGTGCGGTTTGCATTCACATTGTGCTTTTTTTTTTGCCAGKGGACTATAATTTGCAAACAAAGCCATGCAGGCGACAGTGATTGCTCCCATTGGACAGAAATGATGGTGCAGGACAGAACACAGACCCAGAAAGAAAGAAGCTGTTAATACAACTGCGATACCATTTAGAATTTCAAGAGTTCATGAGCACTGGCAAATATTTGCTTCAACCCAAAGAAGACAAGATGTTCTTTGTGCTCTGACTCACAGCAGCTCATTGTTTGTAGTGTTAGYAACACTGAAGGGCTTATTGTTACCYATACGATTAGCAACGGTGTCWCATGAAGTCCAGAAAGGTGCATGTTTCCTGTAGTTGGTTCGGTTCGAGGCTGGTCACACCAGAAGTGAACCGCACCAGAGTTCGTTTGGAAGCGGACTGAGACCACCTCAAAAATGGGTCTTGGTTCGGTTGTTTGGTCCAGACGAGGGTTTGCGTGAGCATTCACACCTGCATAYAAGGTCCAGACCAACAGGGGAAACAAACTCTGGTCCATTTCAAGCAGACCCAATGTGTCAAACAATAAGATAATGGAAGTTTCAGTTATGATCTCAGATAAAGTTCAAGTTAAAGTCTGGTTTCAGTGTTCTACCTTCAGAAAATACTGATTTTGTGTTGTTTTATTGATTCCAAGATTTTAGTAAAATGCTCTTCAATGGCTGAAAAATGCACAGTTTTAAGTGCTATGTGGCCCAGTAGTCTCTTCATAAAATCGTGGCCCCTTCCATCATTTAAATTGTCCATCTCAGGCTTATAACATTCATTTGATAGGAAACAATTTTAGAATTTGTCTGTTTAGATGGATCCATTTAATTCCATTATTGGAAGTTTGRTTAAAGTTGGTTTGCTGCATCACTTCTTCTGCAGCCAGCACGCTTCACTTTATTTATGTTTAAATGTTGTGGCGTTTGCACTCTGTTGTTACGTTTCTGCCCCGGCCCCACACGGAATAATTAAAGCCGTTCACTTTACTGTCACCAGTTTTAACGTACTGTTAATAAAACGGTGAAATAGTAAACACAATTTGCATGGCAGCAGCGGTGTGACTGCGCATTTAAATGAGCCACCGAAACTGACACTTGGATATTTCAGGAACCAAGGCTCCCGAATGTACTCTCAGCTTTGAAAACAACACAGTTAGGGGTATTATTTACAGGTCACGAAGCCTGAACACCGAGCATGAATAATAACAAACAACACCATCTGGGGAACTTCAAAGTTTCACATTAGGCTAGTAATGAACATTAGCATTACGAGGAGGGTCACTGAGCAAATCCATCTCACACAGAGTCCTCCATCATTTGATGCACCCTTCGAGAAAACACCAAACTCTGCAATAACACAGTGAGCGAGTGCCAGCTTTATAGTGTGTAGACTGATCTGCAATACAAACACTGTGGCTGTGACTTTTTGCCACGATTTTAAAACTGTTGTGACAAGAAAGCCCAGTAAAAAAAAACGTTAAATGTTCCGCTCACAGCACAGGGTCGGATCAAAATGTAATCCGACGTCTTACATCAAGAGTTTCTTTGGATGTGCTTCACTTTGATGTGCAATTATTAAAATTTAATAAAGTGTGTTGGTAAATAAAGCTACGGACACTATCATAAAAAGAACAACTTCTGCTCTGGTCTCTGGAATAAACACCATGTGAGTTAAAATCAACTTTACATGAGTGGAAATGTGCCGACATCAAAGTGTGCTTCAGATCAGAATGCTATATTCCATCTAGTTCATTTCTATTCACAAAAATAAATAAACAAAATAAACATTTAAAAAAGTAGCTTTGCCTTGCTGTGATCATGATTTAAGGGCATTTCTTACAGAAACACACATTGCTCAGATTTTTTCAAGCAATCAGGATTAGTTTTGGTGAAATGATGCAGCTGTAGCCAAACTTAGAAAATAACATGTAGAGGACAGTATGACCCAAATTTTATTTCACTGCATTTACAACAATTATACTGGTGTCACGGTATTTGACTGCATTTTTCTTTTCATGACAACTCAGCTGATAAAAAAATGCACAAATGTTGCTTACTGATCAGCAAACTGCTGTCAGCTGAAGTTACTCTCTTTCTGCAACATGGAAACTATTTATTGACATTTTTTCTTTTACTGTACCTCTGTCTGTGTTGCTGTTTTTCCTCCTCTATGTGTCTTTTCTTCTTTGCCTGGCTGTAGACAGTAGTCGCGCATTTTGGTACGATCGTGAAGGAGGAGGGTTGAGTAAAGGTCATTATCAGGTCTATCGTTTTGTCTCATTTAATAAAGTTTAACAGGATGACTCAGCATCCGTGCACCCGTCAACTCACCCAGTAGAAAACCACTTCCTCTAAATGTCCCCCAGGCTTTTCACATTGAGTATATTAGCATGCCCAAACATTTACYTCGCTCATGAAATGTATTCATGCACATCCCTGAAGAGGTGTATACTACATTCAGCAATGGTGAAAACGGGATATATATATTTTTTACATCAGTCAGTACAAGCAGCGAAATCACCACCTACTGTCAGTTATTGAGAAGGCTGCTACCTTAGCAGTGGTGGGCACAGTTCCCCTAAAGCACTAAAACACTAATAGGGGAACTAATTTCCTGATTAGTGCTTTAGGGCTTTTGCTAATTTTAAAATTTATTAGTGGATTAGCACTTGCTAAATTTATAGGCTAAACTTAGAAGCACTAACTGAGGTCTATAAATGTTATTGATCAACATTGTTGTTGATAAATGAGGGTTAAAGCTGTCACACATTTTGTTCATATACTGTATGTGTATCACTTATCCATAGGAGACAATATATTGATAATATATGATGATGATGATGATGATGATGATGATGAAGATGCCTTTATTATCATTGTAAAGAGCACAATGAAATATGAATCCAAATACGGCTGTTGAATGTCAATGATAAATCTTAAGAGAGCAACATGTCAATATGTGACTCATGTTGTCTGTTGAAGAACATTCATGGGTTGTCTGGGTTATTTTAGTGCTTTAGAATTAGGGGACCTACATATTTGAATTAGTGTTTTAGGGCTAGTGGAACTTTTAGATTAGTGCTGCCCACCACTGAACATTAGCTTGCTAATGCTCATAGCGGTGCTTTGAGGCAAAGGCTGTGTCCAAAACGACAGGCCGGGTCCTCCGGAGGACCCAGACTACCCTGTTGAGGCGGGCCGGGTCCTTGGTAGACCGGGAAGACCGGAAAAAAAAAGGCTGTGAATTTGGACGGTCTAGCCTCCCCTCCACCCCGGCGTACGTCACGTCACCTAGCAACCATGACGATGCTAAACAGAAGCAAAAATAGATCAAAATTAGAAAAATATCGATATATTAGCATTGTTAATATCACAAAAAAATAAAATTAACTTAAAGGTAGCATTTGAAGAACTAATTGACCCGCTGTAGGTGCATGTTTATTTCACGTTTTTATGATAAAAATAATATTTAAAAACATGTCCATACAAATGATAAAAGTATTAGAATTGCAACCGCTAAATTTTTTAAAAAAATTTTATTGCCATATTTTTTATTTAAAACGTATTATTTTCTCTCGCTTCGTCCGCCATTACTAGCTTAAAAAAAATCTCCGGTCATACCGCAATGCATTATGGGATATGCTGGGCTGGGAAGGATCCATCAGACCAGTCCTTCAAATCGGGGAAAAAGGACGTATTTGTCGGCCGCATCGGAGGAGTCTTCGGTTTGGGACGTCCTTCGTCGCGGCGCTGTGACGTAAGCAGCCGACAAATTTGGCCTTCGGAGGACCCGTCCTGCCGTTTTGGACACATCCAAAGTGTCCCCGTGAAACAGTTCATTGGCGGTGCGACGGTACGTCTGTATTCAGAAAATTCATATCATAACAAAAATGTAAACCGGTTTTTGGAACTAAATGCTACACCGCTCAGCACTATTAACACATGCATTCTCATGTAATATTACCTGCTGTCACAGTTAGAGTATGATTTGTGAATAACTCTCAGCTACAATCACACCAAATTTTAGCTTAATAACTACAAGACCAGGCGGCTGTAGTGGCCATCTTGAATTGTTTCGACACCAAAAAACTAATTCATTATAAAGAGATGTACAATGAGTTCTTACTAAATTTTGATTAAACATTTTATCAAAACCCACATTATCATCCACCACCATGAAGGGCAATCATTATTGTGTAATTAAAGTTAACATTTATATAAAAAATATCTCTGTTTTTATCCCTTTTTTCATTTACACCTACCAAAAACATTTATTCAGTCCTGAAAGCAGAGTTTATTTTTGTAGCTGTTTCTGACCATGTTAAACCTACAGAACATACTGTACATTTGACCAGTCACTTTTCCAGAAAAATAAAATAAAATTAAAAAAAATAAAAACAGCACTGGAGCTACCCCTCAAGTATACCCCCCACCACAAACACATATGTCCCTACACACATCTTTCTTCAGAGAAACAGGAAAAAAAAAATCACACACTCATAAATATTACATGCTTGTGAGTTGTTGCGGAGCACTCAACAAGAGGGGAAAGAAAAAAGAAGTAAAAAAATAAAATAAGCCAACGCGGCACATTAGAAATATAGCAGTTTGTTCTTGTTCCTGCTCGCCTCTCACAACATGGAGACTATTTTCACACATCTGCTGCAGCACAAGAGGCTTCTGTTCGACTTATGAAGGCAAACAAGTTCAAAAGAAACAGTTCAGAGATACAGTGGGATAAATTAGGTTTAGATTTGTTGCTCCGTTTGCATGAAACAGCGATTCTTCGTGCCTGTCACAACATCCAGATGAATCAACATGTTATCAGAGCCAACATGAGTCACTGGGCAAAATCTTTAATAGATAAAAAAAAATCTCATTCACTACTTTGACTCACTGATTATTACTTGTTTACAGTGCAGACACATTCATATTGAAAATTAAAAATAGCATTTTTAAAGTGTATTTTCTTATCTATTGTGGTAATTGTGTGCTGTTGGTTCAACAAATTTTTACAGAGTTCTAAAAATTTTCTATTATAATGTTTTTTGGGGGGATTTTTGTGTCAATGTTTTCATTTAATTTACGGTAGGTGGCTTAATTTATTTTTATGTATGGTCATTATACAATTTCATACTCAAAGTATTATTTACTTTAATAATCCTGATGGGGAGATCCATGCATTCATTTTCCCCGTCACACATGTGAACACAGGGGTGCCATCTAAGGTGCCTGGAGAGCAGATGGAGGGTTAAGTGAAGGACCCACAGTGGGGTAAATAAGGGTGGAAGCAGGTGTGAGTGCTTCACCTTTTCCACCCAAATGCTGTGCGTCAGTTTGGGGATTTGAACCTGCGACCTCTTGAAGACAGGCTTCCTTCTGTAACCTCTGCATCGCCATTTCCCCCAGCAAGGCTTCTTAATAGAATTTTAAATGAAATTTAGCGTTTTGACTTGTTTGATTTTCATTCAAAATTGATTTTATCTCAAATGATGTCGATGAAACCCGAGAACGAAACGATGCTGATGATGTCACATGCAGCTCTCTTCTACAGCATGGTGTCAGGAGAGGTGCAGGGTAGAACTGAGGCAGGTGATGGACCATGAGCTCTCCTGTTCTCGGTGCTGATGGGCCAGGCCAGGCCTCATTGTGTCAACTTTATGTTTCAGTCAGTTAACATTTTCCTCAGCTTCTCCAGCTTCTTCTGCTGAGTGACTGTTATTGCCCCGCGTGCCTCCGAGGAGAGACTCTAAGACATCCCATGCCTCTGAGCGCTGGGAGGAGAGAGTCATTGCTGATGTGACAGCCAGGTGCTGAAGGCGATACTTCAACAAGCATGGCGTGGCTCCACTTTCATCAAAAGCAGGGGAGAAAGTCACAGCCGAGAGGCTCAAATGAGCAGTTACAAACAGCCCGTTTTAACACGCGGGAGAGTTTTCAGCTCAAATTCACATCACTGCGAGTGTGCCTAATCCAGACAATATGCTACCTTCTAAAATATCCGCAAAGGCACTTAAAATCATCTGACATGGTTCCAGCCAAGTGATACCCAATGATGAGAAGATGACAAAGAATCAGAGCTTGATGGCTCGGCTAGCAGTGATGTTCACAGTGTGCGTTTTCATCAGGGAAGGCCACACAGATGTCTTTGCACAAATGCTGCGGTTTTCCTGCAAGGCTAGGATAAAGCGAGCAGACGTGCAGGACTTGTTTTCCCCCAGGAGGCAGACCACTAAGAAAGAGGTGCAGGGCACTAGTTCCTTAATCTGTTTCAGGATCATTTGTGAACATCTCCCAGGGGAGCACTTATGTGCAGAAATTTTACAAAGGCTGGAGAGGGTGTGTTGTGATGACAGTAGATTAGGGAGATGCCTGATGAATGTTTTTCCCCTCTGATGGCGAGTGGCTGATTACTGCCCACCACCAAAGGTGAAAGGGTGATAATGTTTTTGCTCATGTTCATGTGCTGATTTGTCTGTCTTGTTAACAAAAACATGAACCACTGGACAGAACATAATGAAACTTTCAGAAAGTAATCATTAACTTGATACCTTTTGGACTCACGCCACTTTATCATGGTCATCACAGCTAAGGCGGGTTTCACACTACAAGAAAATCATGCTGATTTTTGCCCTTCCGACAATCTTAAGGAAGTCCAGATTATCGTGATGGCTCTAAAAAAATCATAGCAGATATTCCTGCCATGGTTGGTGAGTTAAAAGTGATCTAGTCGGCTCGGAAGGACGTCGGGACCGCTCCGACCTCAAATTAGGGATATTCAACATGTTTGATTTTTTGGCCCGATATCACTGTGTGTGCAGTGTTCACCTGAGCTCGTAGCCTGTTGAATGAGATGTGTAGCCAATCAGAAAGCGAGATGACGTAAACAAAAACTGTCATGACTCACCAGAAAGTCTGCTGGATATTAAAAGTCCTATGGAATTGTTTTTCTTCTGGTAAAATAGTCCACAAGTGATCCACGTTGTTTCTTCCTTGTTGCAAATGTTTATTTACTCTGAACTCCGTCTCTCTGGAGGTCATGTGAAAATTTTTCTCGGACATCTGAATTCTCGCGAGATTTAAGGAAGTCTCGCGTGATTTAATATCTGACTGTTCATCAATGAAATATCTTTTCATATGTGGTGTGTTGTCTCTTGCCGTGTGGCTGTACACCACACACTGTAGGACCAAACCTGGTAGATCCATGATTTTTTATCCTCATGTGTGGGCTCTCGCAGTCTTTGAAAATCGGCCGACTGGTTTAAAATCTGGTAGTGTGACTCAGCCTTAAGTAACCTTAGCTAATACAAAAATAGCTACAACCCAGTCTGTTTTATAGATATTTAGCTCAAAATGAGTTTGGTAGCTGCTGAGATTTTTCCCCACCACATACTCCCAGCACAACTATATCTTGCAGTATTGCATGCGATTGAACGTCCCAAGTTCAAATCCCGGGTGAGCCCCCATGGTCCAAATGTCTAAAAGTTTGACACACAGCATATGGAGTCCAGACAAGTATCGTTTTAACTGTTTTATTTTAACTTTCACCAATCTGAACAAAAGGAGAACTGGGAGAAAAACAGAAAGAGAGGGAGAGGCCCAAACCATCAGATTTGGATACTGCTCCCCTCACCCTATGGTTCAGGATCTTACCCTACAACAAAATCAACCAGGAGTGAGGCTGGAGAGCAGGACCCACAACACACAAAAGTCTTCTCTCTTGCCTCCCTTACTTTTCAAACAGGCTGGGGTTTCTCCTTTGAAACTCGCATCAGCCAATCAGCTGTAATGGGAAAACACATCAGTTAATTTTAGAGCRATTCATAAAGATGACACCCAGACACATTACAGTAGCTGCTATGCATTTTTTTCAAGAAATGCAAGGCCTCTTACATGTGTGACTCAATAAATGAAGAGTAGTAAAAAACGGCCTCAAAATTAAAWTTTTTCTACAAAAACTTAAAACTGATAACCTCAACTTTTAAGTGAAATGTTTACTAAAAATTTGGAGCTCTTTTGCTCCATTTTTTTCTTTCTGCCTGAAAGTAGTCGAGCACCCAGAGCCTTGCAGTCTGCACATCTTTCAATAAAAGAAAAAACCCCCCTTAAACCTCCTCCAGCTTAAACTGGCAGCAAAACAACTGTCCTCAGAGAAGTCTGGCACAATAAAATGAACTAATAAAAGGATGACGGTGCTCCGTGTTGCACTGGAGATCAGGAAGGAGTTACATTTAAAACATCCATTATTGTTGGGATCAATGCAGGTGTTTCTGGTAAAAATGTACTACTCATAGTGTGAAGAGACAAACCTGTTTTACACTCGAATCTTAAATACAAATAGAGTTGGTTCTATCATGACAAAGACATCAAACAAAAAACAAAACAACAGTTGAGGWGTTCCACAAAACCAGAGCTGTAATTATTACAATGGTCAAAATTACAGAAAATATAATTGCAAATGAAGCTAACGAGCGCACAGTGGCCACAAAGCAGAAACATAAAACTATCACAACATTACATTTGAAACCAGTCGGGCTGCAGATAACAATTCAGACAACAGTCAGTTTGGGTTCTTTGTTCTGTCTCTGCTTTTGCTACTAATTTAGCCAGCTCACTCTGATCCAGAGGAAGAGCCGGTCGACTGAAGAAAGGGCTGAGGTGAATGACAAAAAGGATTTCAGCAGAACTGGAAACAAAACAACCACTGAACAAATCTGTTAGTAGGCTCAGTGCTGCAGCTGTTGGATCCCTCCTAAGATGGGCTGTGTGCCAGTCTACCAGAGGTTTGTGAGTCTGACGTGAAACACTGACAGAACTAAGGATGATTGCTTGATTTTTTTTTTATCATTTCTATTGTTTTAGTTTGAACTAGATATTAGGTTTAAATTCTTGTTAACTGAGTTTTTTTGTCCTATGATGCAAACAATCCCACTAAGGAGTATACTGGCACAACTACAACCCAGGTCCCACAATCTGGGCCACACAACAGTGTAAAGTTTCTTGCTCAAGGGCACCTCAAAGGTAGGCAGCTTAATGACTGAGCTGAAGAGAGTTTTCATTAACTTCCCAGATGCCTGCTGCTTTAACCTTTGGGCCACCGTAAGTCTCTCTGCTCATTAAGCTGCATTATACAAGCTCATGCTGAGTCAAGTAGATATTCAATAGTAGGTAGTGTGTACAAATATTTGACAATGAAGTGTGCACACTGCCTGCACAGTTTATTTTTTAGACTCATTTTAAATTATGAGCTGAAGCTAGTGATAAAAAAATGGAAGAGAGAGAGAGAGAGAGACAAAAAATGAAGAAAATCCAGGATARCTTGTTACGGACCTCAGTGTCTGCAGCTTCAGCTGCAACTGGCTTTAATTTATTTATACTCAGAGACACACTGACAGGCAAACCTGGAGTCATCCGAAAACACCGTAAAGGCCACTGAATTAATAAAGGGTATAAGCTTTTATCAGAGTTGTGAGAAGAGAAAGCTGTGTTTATTTTAGCTGCTTTCTCAGCCCTGCTCCCCGCTGCTCCGACAGAAACAAGTAAAGTCTGTGCAGTCCCACGGCGCCACCGGTGCATTTTACCATACACATGTTCCTGCTCTGAGCTTGTTTGTTTTTCTGAGACTTATATATTTCATGCCATTGTCACTGTCAGGAAAAAATATATATATATTTCTTATTTTTTTGCTGTTGTAAGAGTGAGAGACTGAGTCGTGCAACATTTTCAAGGTATCACTCAGTGATAAAATGTGTGTCTTTTGGGCTGCCAACAACATCCTCTCAATCCCACCACAGTCATAACGTTTATGTTGAGTTTAGAGGACAAGTGAGGACATGAAAAATAGTTCAACGTCAGCAGCAACATCTGCTGAAAGGCAGAAATAGCAAAGCTGCTACATGGCCCGCCTTTTTTCATGCCTGTGATGTTTAATTTGACATTTTTAATCGTAGCAGGTGAGATATATCAAAGTAACAATGTTAGCATTAACTGCGTAGTAAAAAAAATTAACTGTATTTTTTATGCAGAGTGAATGCTGCATGACTACTGACGGTAACACTGAGTTGTTAAATCTAAAGACGCAGAACAACAGCTAAAAGCAGATAAAGGCTAGCTAAAAGAAGCAAAGTTAACTAAATGAGCTGAATGTTTTGATATATGATTAGCAAAAATAACATAAGTGTGCAAAAGTAGTTAGATTGCAAATTAAGTAAAATAAAAATCCTAAAAACAGTAAAACAATTATTTAAGAAATGGGAACTATTTTTAGTTTGTGGAATTAAAATTTAAAATCCATGTCAGCTTCTATCTAAAGACAAGTTCAAGAACTGGATGCATTCTTATTTCCTCAGGAAAAAAAGGAGTTTATTTGTTAATTTTTTTTTCTCTGAAAGCATGTGATGTGCATTCACCAGAGTCCAGTTGAAATAGTGCACGTCAGGAAAAATGCTGCAGCTTTAATTGCTATAATTGCTTCCATCCTCACCATTTGTTGTCCCTTTATAGCCCACAAATTGTGAAAAATTCTGCCTGGTACATAATCAATCAATTAGATTCAGCAATTCCCTTCACAGCAATTCAAGTGTAGGAGGAACCATCATGCTTTCAAATTTATGGTTTTCTCTGAGAGTGGAAGCTAGAAAGGCAACTTTAATACTTCGTGAGGAATAAAAWTCATGGATCATCATTACACATCATTAAGGTGGGAACACTTTAGATGGACGCTCATCATCATTTTGCATCATCATTACTTAAAAACACAACATATTTTACCTATTTTTCCCCCACACGGACTGTGACACGTTTCAGGTGCTGCTCAGATTAATAACAGTTTGGATAGGAAAATAAAACAGCAGAGGAGACAGGAGAACAAATGGAAGTATCTTTCAAAAATAATTAATAATTATGTCCAAACATTACACAGTATAATGCAAAAAATTGCATACCTACACCAAACTTTGCAGTGCACATCCATCTGTGTTCTATAATACACAGAACATATACAGAATTTGAATGAATAGGRAATCTTTGTGTACATTTCAAGGATTTTATTTATTAGTGTTACTGCCATGACACAACAGTTGTGGACATTTTTTGCTACTAAGAGAAAACGCTGTCTCTTAAACATTTGTCAAAGTTGTTTAAGAGAAAAAGCAATTGATAGCGTTGGAGAGTTATAGGACTTCCACCTTTGATTTTTAAGTGAATCCACTTTGTTTTCCTTTTAGAAACATCACGGAAAGTCCTGTGTGAAAGCTTTTTGTTTCTATTTTGTAGATTATATAATGTTTTATAAAAACAAAACAAAACAAAACAAAACAAAACATGCTAGCAGTGACTTGTAGGTGGAAGTGGGTAATTAAATCATAGGAATGGTCTAGAGCAGCTGTTCCCAAAGTTTGGGTCATGAAGCGTCAAATTAGGGTTCTTGGATAATCTCCAGAAATCAAATTAAAAGTTACAAAAAAAAAAAGGGGGAGAGAGATTGGTGATGTGATATTTTTCCTTCTTCCTTTCAGGGTCACGGGGGTCACTGGTGCCCATATCCAGCTGTCACTATGCGAGGGGCGGGGTACACCCTGGACAGGTCAAAAGTCCATCACAGGGCCACATAGAGACAAACAAAACAAAGAACCATTTACTGTCTCATTCACTCCTAGGGACAYTTTAGAATTACCYCTTAGTCTTACAGTCATGTGGGAGGGAACTGGAGTACCCAGYGGAAARCCACTGGTTCAAGAAGAGAAAACTACCCAGACACGTCCCTGTCCAGGACTGAACCATGATRATCCCAAGTATACATAAAACAACCATAAAATAATGGAATTGCTGWAAAAACTGTTTGGATTGACAATAAGCCCTTAAAGAGTTTGTGTACTCAGACCAGTAATATTTGGGYTCACAAGCCTCRAGCACAGATATTTTAWTGGTCAGAAAGTTTGAGAACCAYTGGTCCAGAGTACAGTTTTGCAAATTCATGGGCACCGGAACGAGCTGTGATTTTTCAAAACTTAGCTGCACAACACAGGCCCACAAGGCTCGCTGGTCACTTGGTCGCAATCACTCAGAATTTATTGGGACTGCATATTTTCTTGCAGCTTTGAGTAACCAGTTAGTTCTAAGCAGTCGTGAGTTATTACCGTTAGCGGTGTTAAGCCTGCYTAGTGGCAATTTATGCTAATGGACAAAACAATAAGAAGTGAGACCCAGGCTTGAGGAGATTATTGTCAGACTTTTATTATCTGATCAAAAGAGAGATACGATTTTAGTGTCKTGTTCTGTACATTCTGTGTAATGTAGAGTTTTCTAAAAAGAAATGTGACATTTCAAATTGTTTCACTTTATTTATTGTGGTTCAGTCCAACATCTTTGCAGTTACATTCCCTCTGAGATGCTTGCAGACATTTGAAGTCATTTCCAAGGTTTTTGCTTTGCAGAGGACAGTCTGTCTCTGTGTCATCCTCCATCTTTATGCTCTCACAGGGTCGGCTCATGGGTATCTCCACGAGTCAGACCGGCCAACGCCTGTGCCACAATGATGGAGAGCTGAATAAAATCATTTCACTGTTAGAGGAGAATAATGCAAACTTAATTACCGTGAGCTAATAACTTCAGGCAATCGAGCCAAACTCAGCTCGGTGTCTCCTAATTGTGAGGGCGGCTAAAACCTTTTTTTTTTCGTCTTCTTCTTTCATTTAGAGCAAGGCTCAGCAGACGTCCTGCTTCTGCAGCTCGGGCCCGTTTCAGCGAGGTGATAAGGGCGCCTTTGATGGCGCCGACATGCAGGTTTTTATTTTGTGGCTTGTCTCATAAGTGTGAATAATTACACTGAAATTTGAGCAGACCAAAGATAAGAAGGGCGCATGGTTAATCCGATCGCTTCCAGTGGAGTGTAAAAATTACAGTTCTTAGACAAAGCTAAAACAAATGCAGAGCAGACTGAAAGCAAAATGTTTGACGAGAAGATGTTCACACAAAAAAATAAATATATATAATAAATCTCACATTTTCCTCTGTTTCTGTAACCTTGGCTAAAATAATTGTGGGTGTTGGTGTGCTCGGACCAGTCATTTACATCAAACAKCATTGTTTTCAGCTGAGGGAAGACGTGTGTGGATTTTATCAAAAGGCCAAAATATTTACTGGATTCCGTTGCTGATTAGGAGGCTTACATTTCAAAGACTGCAAATCAGAACCTTTGTTTTGCTTTTCAAAGAGACTAAAGGAAGAGGATTAAAGTAATTTCTACACCCTGGGGCAAAATCTTGAGCAAGGTTGTAAGAATTAATCAATGTTTTGCAAAGACTGAGCAGAATAATTGGACTTTTTTATGAAATTCACAGTGCTTATTAAATTTGTTTGTTTCTAATACTAATATTTTACCTTATTACATTGTGAGCTCCCTGGTTTTCTTATTTCTTACTTACATTTTTTTTGTCAAGGTGTATATCTTTTTGCTTAACATACAATACAGACATTTGATTGAAAAAAAAAAACCCATAAAATATCTTTAAAAAGAATCCTTTATTTAATTTGTTCTTATTCATGTAAATTATCAGATGTTGCATTACTAATTTGGAGTTATCTGTCTCATTGATGCCTCAATGATTCCAGTTTGAATGCTGCTTCCACAAACAAATTTTTCCATTTATGGAAATGCTGCTGTTGTTCTGTAAAGACCACAGCTCTGCTGTTTTTGTTAAAAATAATATTGCTTGTGTTTTTCTGTAGCATTTGTATAAAGAATAATAGAAAAAGCAGTTCGAACATATAATACCAATCTTTGCTGAGCCATAGCTACTGATGTGTTTATTACTCTAGAATGGATCCAGTCAACCCTTATTAGCCCCTGATACTGACCCCCAAATTCCTTCTTTTCACTGCATGCATTTGTGGCATTAAGAGACCCACAGCTATTTTGTGAAACAGTAATTATTAGAAAAGGAGACGGGAGGTTTTATTTGGAGCAGGTCATTCCTTTGCAGATGTAGGACTGAGGGCATTCCATGGAACAGTTGACAGAGAAAAACAGGTTAGATGTATCAAAAAATATATATATTTTTTGGCAATTTGAGGCTTTTAGTTATGACTTTACTATGTTCAATGTTTAGCTACAGTTTTGCTATTATTTTCTTTTAGATACTATTTTGCAAATTTGACCTGTTAGCTATGTTTAGCACAAGTTTTATGTGCTTTTGTTAATTTCAGCTTTTATTTAGCTACATTTAGCTTTCGTCATGGATCAGTCAGCAGCAGCATCTGATCAATATGTGATCCATGTGATGTAAATGTAACATTTTCTACATATAGATAAAATCAATCACTGCAATAAAATAACTTTCCTTGTCACTTTTATGGATTGCATCAACTTCGTTACATTACAGAAGGGAAGCCTCACCGAAGTGAAACATTAATCTGTGGATCTGTGTTTGATTACTCTGCCTGGCTTTTCAAAGACCAGGATGTGTGACACAAAAATCTGAATTTTGGAACTGAAATTGAATTATGGAACTGAAAGTGAAAGTAGTCAAAATGAATTTTTAATAAACCAAAATACAGTTTTAAAGCAAATTAATTCAGATACAAAACTTTAAATTCAGTTTCAAATCATTAAATTCAGTGTCAATTTAGTGAAAATCATTTTCAAACCAATGCATTCAATTTCAAATTATGCACATACAGATTCAATCTGAGCAATTTAAATTAAGTTCCTGCTGGCACAAGGTTTATCCCATACATATGTTCCATGTGCTGATGTTTCACTCACCTTTCATTTGTGGGCTTTTTGCGGAGGATGCTGGGTCGGGGGGAGGAAACCAGAGTGGGAGCTCCTCCTACTCCAGCCTGGCTGTGGGCCTGCACCATGGTAGCTACTGGCTGGGTCGAGCCAAATGTGCTGCTAATGGGGCTCGCTACAAAGCCATCAGCCAGTACAACCCCTGAATCAAATATAATAAATCAGCACCAAGACATCACTATTTAAACTTATTGGGCCTCATGCAAGAACATGTTCGTATTCTTATCCTAAATTTCTCTTCCTTTTGTTCGTACAAAGGGTTCGTACGAACATGTCACG
>NW_013952406.1:3930843-3932309 GCF_001266775.1 Austrofundulus limnaeus
TATATATATATAACAGAAAAAAACAAATAAACAAACAAAAATGACTTGTTGTGGTAGCTCAGCAAGTTTGAGCGAGTAGGTTTTGGACAAAGAGTGTTTAAATTTTTACAAAATAAACAGTAACACGCTGACTGCACTGATACAGATTTACAGAGGCAGCTTCTACAGGATAATAAATTGTGTTCTCCCTGCAGGAATTTCTGTAGATTTAAATTGCTTGTTCGATAACGTCCTGAAGGAGTGTTTCCAGAATTCACTGTTGTGTATTGACTGAACAAACTGACTCAAACTAATCCAATAGATGCCATTTATGAGCCTCTTTCTAATTTGTCTATTGTCATTTTGCGTTAGAAACATAAACTTAAACACACCTTTCAGAAGGATTGCCAAAACCCAGCTCCCATCACTGCCGTGGTGTAACTTTCCCACCGGCGCCAGCATCAGTAACAATTTAAACTAACTCGATTTTGCAGGCTGCTGCTCTCAACAACTGTGGCAATAAAGTAAATCTGCATCCTAATTCATGATCTCCAGCTTGATTAATGACATGCTATAAATTCAATTCCTCGTAATTTAGGGCTGCTGGTAACTATCCTCGAACATCATTTTACACTCACTGCAAAAGGAGTAAATGAATCAATAAGGAAATAAATCTTAAATTAACAGAATCTTATTAACAAGATTCTTTTAATTTACAATTAAGTGAATCTCATTATCAATTCCCCCATTTGCTTTCCTCTGCGTCCGGGGCAGAAAACGATTTTACCTCTGTGATGGCGAGCCCTAACGCTCAGTGTTATTGCACTCAGGAGGACTTGTAGCCCAGGAAGAAAAAAAAGAAGAAGAAAGAATAGTGCCGCCATTAATTTGCCATCTCCAGAAAAGGGCATCAGTGATCTGTGAAATCACTTTGTGCGTTTGAGATGGTTGCACTTTCTGTTCATTTACGTCTGATAATTACTTTGATTATGTGAATCTCCCAGTCTGGCTGTCCCCGTTTTGGTGTCTGCAGTATGTCAAGGTGCTACGTTCCCCCTGACCTGTGCTGTCTGTCTGATGCTGCGTCTGAGCTTAAACAGCCTCGGTGTTAAAGGAGCACGTAAAAAATAAAAACAGAGAACAAGAGCCGGGATGCTGCCGCTTTCAAATGAGTCACAGTTTTGTTTGCTGCCATCCATGAAATAATCTGTCAATGGGGTGGGAGATGTGAAGCGCTCCCATTGATTCGATTTTTTATTGTCAGAGTTCAGTTCTGCTCATGTGGTTTTATTGCACTATGGGATGTCTGTGGCACAGCTCTGTTGTCTGTTGTTTTTCAGATCTGGTTCTGTGTGGGAAGCTGTGGATTCCTGTACAGTAACTCTTGTTTGGCTGCAGGATTCAAGTTTCACAGCTGCTACAGTTGTGGCAGAAGCAGTGTGTTAACCTGGGCCTGAAATTGGGCACCTGTTTATATATATATATAT
>NW_013952406.1:3934006-3935544 GCF_001266775.1 Austrofundulus limnaeus
CACCCCGTCCACCCCGTCCACCCCCCCCACACACACACTGAATAAGTGTCTCCAACAGATACCTGGAGAAACAGCTGACATTTAAGTTCAGAAAAGTTCAGTCAGCTAAGATACTGCAAAGAACCCCCAAATAGRGATGGGATGAACAACCCTGGTGCGTCAGCACTATGCTGAGCACACAAGAGTGAAACCCTGTATTGGTGCGTGTGTCACTTTAAGCAAAAAAAAGTCATGTGACCAATACAGAAAAAGTGTGTTTATAAAAAAAGAGGCCCTTTCCATCCATTAAGTTACCAATCACCGTGTGACAGATGGAACACTCCCCATTAGATATTGTTCACAACCAAACTTGTAGCCACACCCCCAACTTTTTGCTCTTCTGTTATGGGGGTGGGTGTGACCCAAAAGCTTCTCTTTGTATGAAGGTGAAGAAAACTGATCTGTGAAGGTGGAGGAGGTTTTCCCTGTGGATCAAGGAGGAGTGACAGGACGTTCATTACCAGCACCACAGGGACATTTCTCTGAGGATCTTCATGGCAGAGAAGCTCCTTACAGGTACAGGGAATTCAATCACCTGTATCTGTGGCTGCTTGTCCAGCTTTGACTTTTATTGAGCGGCTGAGCTCAGATTTGGAGGAGCCAGTTTTTGTTGTTTCRTCTGGACTTGTGACAGAAAAAAAAGTGTGGAGTTTATCTTTTGGGCTTCTTTGGAACCAAACCGAACTGAACTCTTGCCCTAATTTCTTTAAGTTTAGACACAAATCATTGTGGTGTYATCATTGGTTTTTCCTATTGTTACAATACAATTGAGTTTTTTTGACAGATGCTTGTGTTTGTTTCACTTAATGTTTAAGGTGATGAGAACTGTTCAATGTTTGCATCCTTTTGTGAGGTTTTTGTGTTTTAAGGGTAATAATAAAGAATAATATTATATGTCAAGAGGGAGACCTGTCCGGCACGCTAGACTTTGATTTCATGAAACCGTCACACCTGGTTTAGGCCCTTTAATTAGTAAACTTGAATTACAGTTTTTGCAGTTTTACACTATTACACCCAGTTAGCAGAAAATTTTAGCCGATGTTTTGTAAAGAAGAGCAGTATTCTGATTTATGCAATTTGTAAAAAAAAAAAAAACTTTTCACGGTTTCCTTCTATATTTCCTCAGCACTCACCTCTATAGGTCAAACACATGCTGTGTCAGACTGAGCTGCAATGACGGTTAAAGCTGCACAAATCATTAGGATAAACTCTCATGCAAAAAGATGATGCAAATGATGAGAAAATGACAGAAAATGATCTCTTTTCAGACACTTAGCTGAGTCACACAGCTTTGAAGAAGTGCATTATTTCTGCTTCCTAACAGCTAAGTCATCAGTGCAAAAAAAAAAAAAGGGGCAACAAACACATTTTAAGCTGTGGATATTTATTTGTATTTTGTCTTGTTTTAATTAATTTATGGTAGAAGTTCCAAATAARACAAGATGATAAATGTTTTAACATTAAAAACACCAACAACAATAGATTGAAATGTCTTTTTT
>NW_013952406.1:3936801-3940214 GCF_001266775.1 Austrofundulus limnaeus
CCTTTTAATAAAGCATCATTAGCTTGTTAGCATTTTTCATCCAAGGGTTTATTTAAATTTAATCATACTGTATTCCCATAACTGTCTTTTATCCAGTTATTAAGATGCCAATCTACTGAGAATGTTTCAGAAATAATAGGAGAAATGAAAAAAACAAAACACAAAACAATTTTTAACAATCAGCACATTTAGAAAAAATGTATTCAGTTTAAATAGGGAGAAATGAATGGTGTGATCTGCAGGTGGAAAATGTGTCAGCAGCCTCAACTTTAAGGCTGCTTTTTATTTGTTCTTACTTGATGTCAAAGATAATGTCTTRACACATGTCTSTGTGTTTGTCTGTCCTGTTAGSAAAATATCTCACCACTGCACAGATTTTAATGGAACTCTTAAGTATTTGTTTTTTGTTTGACTGGTTTATTTCAAATGTTTACTATGTACAGATGATTATTTTAGGCAAAAAAAAAAACAGAGAAAGAAAAGAGAGAGGAAAATACATGGAAAATTAAAATTAAGTGCACAATTACTACTACATTTTTTGCAGTGGTGGACAGCGCTAACCCAAAACTTTGCTCTGCAATTTCAAAAATGCTTATGCCATAAAAAAACTAGCAGAAGCTAATTTTTAAATACAAGTTAAATTTGACACTAACTGTCTAGCAACAATTCATGCACAATATGTACAACACTACCTACTAGTGGTGTATGAATCCTTGTACAGCTTAATCCTACGAGTGCCGATTGCTGGGGATGTGATTTCTTGAAACGGAACTTTGGCTCCTGGTGTAAAAATTAAAAAGTTGTTGAGGATTGTTAGTTCGGCTGATTCTTTGTCTTTTTCTTTTGTTTGTTGTAGATTTTTCATTAAAGAAGCATCAATAAACAATTTTAAAACTGTTTATTTGGAATACTGAAGCGAAGCATTCTGGGTACATGATGGATTTGATTTGTGACGGGAAACAAAAGTTTTCCATGTAGTTGCTCCAGTTGACCACTGGTCTGTCTAGCCCCGTTGGCGGATTCCTTCGACCAATTATGTCAAGTATTGAGCTCCAGCGTTTAAACTTTATTTATTTATTTATTTTTTGAAAAGGAACTCCGATTGTAAGGTAAAATAAATCCATACAAAATTTTAGTATGGATTACAAACGTTTACTGTTTTTGCTGGGAAAGAGAGTACTAAACATTGTCTTCCTGCTATGTAAGCAGACACAAAGCATTGTGGGAAATGAGAACCGTGACCGAGAGCAACAATCAGCAAGGATGTATAGGTTTCCAACAAGTGTGTTTATCTAAGAGGGGTGCTTTGGATAGATCACATGTGTTGTGATTCATGCAGCCGTACATTCCACTGTTCAAGATATTGATGACTGGTAGGTAATTAGTTTTGAATGGTACTGCATTTTAATTTTAGAAAGCGCAAATCTTCTTATGGATTTTAAAAATTAGTAAGACCGCTGAAGCGCAAGTGAAATATTTAGGTCCACAATTAGCGGATTTGCACCTTAGTGGACTGGTGCCCACCACTGGTTTTTCTGTACAGCTCACATGTCAAAAAAGGTGGGATCAAGTACATATATTAAATTTTACACCTTTTACTGCAAATTTTACTGATCCAATTCCTTATTAACACAACCATGGGACTAAAAGATTGACAAATTTCAAATACTATTTCTTAATTCAGGCTATTGTCTTCATTTTACACATCTCTATGATTCACGAAAATAATTTATATATATTAAACAGTTTTTTTATTCGGGCATTGCTTCAACTCAAATTACATTGGATCTGCATCTACAATACGCCACCTATCCTGCAACAGAGTCAGCAGTCCACACTTTGCTTAAATGATTTGTTGCTGACAAGTCTGGTAAATAGCTCCAGGTTTTTCCTTTAGGCAGATAAGAGCTGAGATTTTCAGGTCACTATAAAATAATTCTTCAGTCTTCCCCCTCCCATTTTTTTCTTCCGCCGTTATGGGCAGAGGCTGAAAGAAACCCAATTAACCCAAGTTAGAGACAGCGCAACTCGTTCCTCCAAACCCTCCTGAAACACTCGGGAGATCACTCTACTATTAAAGGGAGTACACTCAGATGCACCACACTTTTCTAATTGAAACCTTTGGGACTGCCTTTTGAGCTCCGGAAAAAGCGTATAAATGTTGGGGAAGAGACAAAGGGCTCAAAGGATCAGGAGCCTGAGTGGAGAAAACAACAAGAGCAGGAAAAAAAGTGTCAGACGGCTTCACATTCGCACCTGACTAACAACATGTCTCTGAAATTCCTTGAATCCTCTGTCCAAGTTAGGATTAACGTTGGAGCTCAATCAACAAATTTAAAAGTCCTGAAAACATAATTTACACCCTGGTCACTTTTTTTTCCTTTTTCTGTGATGAATCAATTCAGACACTTCAAACTCACTTAAGCTGCTCACAACCTCATTCTAGCACACAGCATCAAGGGATGAAGTAAAAGAACATTTGTCAAATTAAGTGAAACCTGCGCCATTGATTTCTTCCAACCAAGGTAAATGAAAGAGAATTAATTAAAGAGGATTAAGGGATAAATGAGAACTTGGCAGAAACATGTCCGAGGGAGCAATTAATGACCCACACTGCAAATGAGAGCCTCGGCTATGATACCATGCTCGCTTTGCCAACACGAAGCAACATCTAGCAACCACCGTCATCCATTTCCTGAGCTACAAATGCTAATAATTAGTAGAACTATCTATCTTTCGATTTGTCTACCCACCTATCTATCCATAATTAAACATATACATTTTTTTCCAATATAGACATACACTGAGATCTATTCAATTATTTCAAAAACAGTTTTCTTTGAAACCTGCCCTAGCATATTTGCTGTTTTGGTCAGTTTATGCTAGTTTTAGCTTTTAGCTAATATTCTAATAGTTTTTAGCTACCAGTTTGCTAGTTTAAACTTTTTGCTAAGCATTTGCAATTTGTAGCTTTAGAAAGCTTTTTGATATTGGTAACAGTTTGCTGCATTTAGTTGGCATTTTACCTTTGCCTTTAGCCAGCATATCCCTTCTTTTAGCTTTTAGTCAGTGTTGTTTAAAGTACCCCATAGTGATACTTCAGGAAAAGTACAAGTGTCTTACCATAAAATTACATTGGTAAAAATTAAAGTCTCCTAAGAATATTTCTTGAGTAAATACTTAAAGTATCTTACATTTACTGTGTCAAAAGTAAAAGTAGTGAGTGTGTAAAATGTCTAAAATAACATTTATTGGGAGGAGACCTTCAAAATAATTTTTTTCTAAAGGCTGTGTAGGAGCCATTTATCCTTTCTGGTGTTTATTGCCACCAGGGGGCGTATTTGATTTTTAGTTCTGAGTGTCTGATGGGGGGATGGGTTATTTAAGGTCAACCATGATTCTGTTCAGGTGTG
>NW_013952406.1:3940759-3950543 GCF_001266775.1 Austrofundulus limnaeus
TGGATGTATGTCGAATTTATGTGGATCTTAAAGGAAACAGAAAGACAATGGACACTGTACTGAAAATAAATGACTTTATTTAATGTCAAACGGAAGATCGGCATGCTGAATCTTAATTGAGCGCACGTAAAACCAATGCCTTTCAAGAACAACCACCAGTAGCCTAAAATATAGGATTTTAGCCGCTACAGGCTGTAATGATTGTCATGTTATATTAAAATATTAACGTCAAACAATTTAGGATTCACATTTGTGTCAGAATCATGTTCGATCGCTAAGCAAGGTGTTAGAATGGTATAATTTCTCATCCAATCCCAGTGAAACTCGCCTTTTAGTTAGTATTTTGCTGCTTTTATCTTATGTTCTGCTTGTTTTAGCTTCCACAACTCAGTTCCACCATTCTCAGCTATTTTGGTAAAGTTCCTCAGCGATCTCACTGCATTTTTGCAAAAAAATTAAAAAATAAAATTTAATTTCTCTAGTTCTCATAATCTTCTGATTCTCTGCTCTTTTAGAGTGACCCCCCCGTGCTTTAGTCTGTCGTGGAATAGGTGAGACATTTGAGAAAATTTTCAGGTTTTGGTCCTCCTAATAGTCCTTGACCACCCAATTTTTTGAGATAGTTTAAGGCTTTACCAGCACACTTGTGGAGTAAGTGCTTGACAGAAAATCGTTCTGTTCACTGAAGCAGAATTGGAGAAATGAAACTCATCCTGGTTCCCAGGGTGTGAAAGCCTGTGGGATGTCTAAGATATGCAAAGATACTTGTTCTCTGGAGGTTAGAAGGTGCTTTACCAGAAGCAGAAATACCAGACACTGACAGCACATGTCCTGCTGTTTATCTGGGATGTTTTCCTATGAATTTGAGGGGAAAAAAAAAGTCCCAGGAGATCTGGAACGTACGCGGCAACCCCCCCAGGTCATGGGTAAAAATTAAAAATTTGAGGTTGTAAGAATCTGTCCCCTCAGTGTAGCACTGTGTGCATGAATTAGTAAATACAGTATGTTGGTGTCTGTGTACTGTAGGTAGGGTATTTATAAACTCACAATTTGAATATTCTTCGTTTCAACAGTTCAGTTAGAAAAGCACACATTTATGTTGTATAATTTTGGAAAGTTCATAACCCCAACCCAATAAAAAATATTTATATGAATCAACAAATTCATATTATAGTATACTGTTTGTATTGTACCATTTGCATCTCATTGAAGTGTATATGTTGTAGTATTTATTATTGTATGTACTATTGTATCATTTCTCTAAAACAAAACATCTTTTTAATTCTTGCACAATCCTTTATATTATATTTTTATTAGTAGTGGTCATATCATTGCTATTAAGTGGTAATTTAGTTTTTTGTGCATTGTCTATAGTTTGTAAACTAACTAGCATATGAACCTCTACATATGCTGCTGTGACACCTGAATTTCCCCTCAACAGGATTCTATTCTATTCTATTCTATTCTATTCTATTCTATTCTATTCTATTCTATTCTATTCTATTCTATTCTTTGCATCATATACAGTATATGAAGTACTCCCTCCATACTTCATTTACAGACCAAAATGCTTAGAGGAGTCTTGAATATATTGTTTTTTAAAATATGTATTTATTTTTATTTTGTCTCAAGAACTAAAGAAGAAAAAAGAATTATTGGACTTTCAGTTTTTAATAGATAGGCGCTCTGGACTGTTAGTGTCCTTTGAGAGTTTTATAGTCCACAGCCTTGGTAAAACTCCATGATTCTATTATTCTAGCAGGTTTTCTCTAGAATGCAGGAGCCCTTGATTGGCCTTTGTTAGTGTTCACATCCAGCACAAAGATCAATGTGAATTGCAGCAGCAGCTTTGTACTTTTGCTGTGCAAACAAGCACACACAAAAAAAAATGCTTAGAAACTCTTAATAAAGCTGTCAAAGTTTGTATTTGTGTTTGAAACACTGTATGTCTTGTTTGTGAACTTTGGAATTAGTCAAATATTTGAAGTGGCTTATGCATCGTTGCTAAAATTAGTGTTGGAACATGTTTGATTTGAGTGAAAGGTAGTTGATGTATTTTTTTGATTGAAGCTGTTTGCAATTATTTGTTTTGTGCTTCTTTATAAATAATATGCATTTAATTCACAAGTGGGTAAAGAATCCAAAAGTTGTACTCAAGTARGTTCACARTGCYGTTAAACGTGGTCCAATTAATTTTGCCCCACACCACCCATCTAATTTTCTCATGAGTTTGAACGCTTATGAAACATTTGATCTTACTTCTACAGCGAAAAAATGTGATATAATGATGCAATATAAAACGTATCACCATGGTGGGGCAGCGTGTGGTCACGCAAGCATATGTTTACTGTAGACTAAACTGTCTCATTCCACAGCCGTTCATGCAGCCGACTCTGGTGGGCCATGTGTGGCCAACCTGAGCCAATGTCTACATGGGCTGAAATCCATGAATTGAGACACAGCTCCTGTGTTTTCTGTTRCTGCCTGCCTCTGCTCTGGCCCCGCCCACACTCACCTGTTCTTCATATGTCTCCTCCAGGTGTTTGTTTGCTCCTCATTAGTTCCTTTTATGTAATTCGGTCTCCCGTCTGTCTGCTGTCAGTGTTTTGTGTTGTTCTCCCACAACTTCTCACGTTGACCTGCTCATTGTTTGTATCAGTCCCAGGTTTCTTAAGTACTTTTATCTTCCCCTGCAGCCGTTTACTGTTTTAATAATGTTTAAGTACTTTGGATCAACAGTCCTTTCAGTTCAGTTCAGGTTTTTTTTTCAGTTTCAATTCCTTCTTCATTTCATTCAAACAAAACAAAAAAAWTTATATACAATATACTATAAAAATAAAAAAGAAAAATGAGAGAAAAATATATACATGTATATTAAAATCACAAATAAAATGAAACGAAAGGCAGCAGAGAGAAGAAAATATCTTATATCTGCCCCTTTTTTCTAGAATTAGTTCATATAACAAAAAAATCTGTTAAAACAAAAGACAAGAACATCTCCCTCTAGAACAACAATTTATATAGATACACCTTATACTGTTTCTTATTTCTTTAGCCATCCAGCTTTTATCATTTTCTTGAATGTACATAATGATCCTGTGTTTTTTTTACATCACTCCAAAATTATTCCATAGTTTTATTCCTTGAATTGAAGTACACCGTTCCTTCAAACTAGTTCTGAATTTGGGTTTTACAAATATCTCTGTCCCTTTTTAAGGATATAACAATTCTCTCTCAACAAATTTTACTTGGATGTTTAAAGGTAATGTGTTTTTGTGCCTTTTACACAACAAGTACAATATTATYATCAACCAAATCAAAGAACTTCAATATTTTCAATTTACAAAACAATGAATTTGATGGGTGACGACAGTGTTTTCCAGTAATAATTCTCACAGCTCTTTATTGTCTGACACGGTTTCCCCCCCAGACCTCAAGTTTGCACTTTGGGGGTCATCTTAAAGCCAAACATGATCAATTCTGGAGTTTTTAAAAGCTAAAATTAAGAAAATTATTACAAATAACACACAATCACAAAACAACTCAATGCAAGAGAAACACTTTTTTAAGATCGACCGATCCACAGGACACATGCCTGGTTAAAACATGATGGTTCTTTAATAAATGAAGATAGTTTTGTTGGGCAAAGTATTCAGAAACTTTACTCAAGAGTAGTGACACCTCATCATCATCGTAATAATAATACTCAAGTAAAGTAAAAAGTACAGTTCAGTAAAACATTTCCTAAAAGAACATTAAATGTGAGTAAATGTACTACCCACCTCTGATTTTAATATTTTTCTTTATATAAAGACAAAACTGTCTTACATTTTCATAAATGGTCAAAACATCTGTTCATTTGAGCTTTTTCATAACTATATGCAGCACTTTATTTGATCTTTATTCACGACATGACGGTATTTGTGATGTAGATGTGAAGTCAGGGGGTTAATTCAGCTGAGTCAGCTCTCACTCATACCAGTAATGAAGTGGATTATTGATTTAAAGTAGTCTGCCATCTTTTTATAAAAGGAAAAAAGCAACTGAGAGGTTTGTGTGTGTCAGGTTTATTTATACATTAGGTTTCACAAAAATACTGTAAGTATGAAAACTTAAAATTGATTTTACAAGCATAACAGCAGCATTTAATACAYCCTGTGTCTTGTATATAAATACTAGGTAAGTACGAGGCACATTCATCTGTACATTTTTCATATCTAGTTCTTACTACTAGTTCCACAGTTGGCTTTGCATTCTGTAAAGTTTTTGCTTCTTTTTTTCTTCCATCAGTGTGGTATTGATCCAAGAAACACCTATTCCCACTCATCAACTCTTTGAGTTGAAAGAACTGTGAAGACAGGATACAATGGGGACCGGGTAAAAATATCTGCCATCGTGCATAATGTGAGTGTGAACGTGGAAACTGTGTTTGTCGTCTAGGAATGTGGGTGTGGGAATTCGACACATGCTGTTGTTTGCATTCAGTCAACACTCYGTGTGTGCGTAATCCTGCAACCCCGCGGAGGGATGTAATTGTTTTGAAGTTAACAAAATGTGACGTCAAACTAATTGTATTATTGTTGAAATTTTGTTTGTGAAGGTGGAGGAGTGGGAAAACTGGTTTTTGGCTGTGCAGCTCTAGTTTGGGACTTGTGCTTTCTATGAATGGGTGTTTTCATCTCTGCTGTTCAGAAGACAACAACGTTTTAAATTGGCTGATTGTGTCAAGAAGACCACCCATCACTATTTGCTTTGTGCGACGATTTAGGCGAGGAGACTTTTGATAAGGGGAGTTGTGAGGCACCAGTCTGTGCTGCAAAGTGATGAAATGCTTAATATCCCAAAGGAGATTATTGCTTTCAGTGTAAAGTAAATAATTCTATGCATCCCATGATTTATAAGCTCACAGGCTCTCTGGGTCCCAGATAGATGTATACGGCGGCCACTTGGAAAATCACGTATCTATTTTCAAGCACAGAAATTAAATCACCTGCCTGAGGCTGGAGCCCATGGACCTCCTGCTGTACAGTTTTCAAATAGATACAGAGATAGTGAAATTGACTCCTACTGAGAACCTTCCGCCCTCAAAGGATGGATCGATGAGACTCTGCAACTACTTCAACCTCTGCAGCCTAATTAGCTGCTCATTTTTTCTGCTCCAGCGAATTTTAAGGCACACATTGGATAGTTTTTTCTTTTCTTTCTTTTAAATTGGGACATACATATTGAAATAAAACTAGGGATGACTCACGAGTTTCCTGGTTCTTAGAAAGGAGCTTAGAAGAATAAGTAGTTTGAGTCAGGTGTGCTCTGAAATCATTGCTGAATGTTAAACGTAGGCTCTGGAGGTTGTTCAGTGTGTAACTTGGTGACAACTGCCATTTACCCCGATTTCAGGGTTTGACAGAAACTTCACTTCTTTTGAGAAGCGTAGAAAATACATGTTCAGATTTAAATGACACAAAAATTCAGCTGTGTTCATAAAATCTGTTCTAACAAAGTTATAAAAAAATGCTAATTTGTTAAACTGATTTTAGATACAGACTTTGCCTGCTTAGTTATGATGTGTGAAATTTTTTTTTCCTTCTCAGTTTATTTGTCAAATTGGGAAAATATAAAGATAGCATTAGCATCAATGAGATAACTTCCTACACACCAGATGAAGTGACTGGCTAATTTCTATTTATTTATGAACAAACGTATCCAGTCTCTGTTTTTGTCTTATTGATACTCCTCTAGAAGTCAATTCTGCATTCTAACCCAGGAGTTTTCAAAGTGTAAAAGTGTAACATTGTCCCCCAACCCCTGTTACAATTTTAGTTGTTGCAATGCTTAATGTTCTTTTCATACTTTCCAAATTGTTGTTCACAATTTTATTTTATTTTACACGTGTTCAAAAAACATTTAACACATTTTCATTTTAATCCCCTTACATCACAAGAACTTTTCTTCTTTCCTCTTAGACTACATTCATACTGCAGGCAAATGTGGCCCAAATCMGACTATTTTTGCCCCAATGCAACGTATCAGATGTTTTACAAAGCGACTCGCTCACATCTCATCCTGACTCTAATGTCACTGAGCAGTGAGCAGATCAGTCCAAATATTTCTTACGGTACCAACCTGATGGGAGTTTCAAGCACAGAACTCTGCGTMTCTTCAGCTACAGAACAGAAGTCCAGMTGCTTCGTCTTTGTTRTTCTCATTTCCCACGTCCTGAACYACTGAGAATTTATAGCAACAGAAGATGTAAAGTTCAAGTCGACACATGTTAGTTGTAACATTAAACTTTATTTGATAAACATTTATTTTAACTGTAAAATAAAGACTGTAAAACACTGTAGGCTGTTTAGTTTTGTAATTTAAAAAAATATATATTTTAACACGGACAGAGCCATTTTATTTACATGCAAAGCATTCTGGGTAAATGATGACATCAACTAGGTCATCGGTGCAAGGCTGCTAGCGAGCTATATCCACCCTGAAGGTTAATTTTGGAAAATATCTGACGATCGACTCTTTTAAATGAAACCAGAGAGCGTTGACAGAGAGGAGAAGGTAGAAATGACTGTAACTGAAAATATGGATGGAGGACAACAGAGCTGCTTCATGGAAGAAGAACCTCAGCTTAGCCTGTTAGCCTTTGCGCTAGCGCCCACATTATATTGCCTTATATGTATTAGCTTGGCGCTAGCGTGACAAACAAGCTAAACTGAGGTCCTCTATCCATATTTGCAGGTTGAGTCATTTTTGCGTTCCCCTCTCTGTCATGTGGATGGAGGACCTCAGTGATGCGAGGAGAATGTGTAGCACTGAGCTAATATATACATATGGTGATAGCGTCGGGGCTAACGCTAAAGCTAACAGGCTAAGCTGAGGTTCTTCTTCCATGAAGCAGCTCTGTTGTCCTCCATCCATATTTTCAGTTACAGGCTGAGTCATTTCTACCTTCTCCTCTCTGTCAACGCTCTCTGGTTTCATTTAAAAGAGTCGATCATCAGATATTGTCCAAGATTAACCTTCAGGGTGGATATAGCTCGCTAGCAGCCTCGCACCAAGGACCTATCCACGTCATCATTTACCCAGAATGCTTTGCATGTAAATAAAATGGCACCATCTGTGTAATATATTTTTAAACTTTTAGTTTAAAAATGATAAAAACTGAACATCCTACAGTATTTTTTACAGTCTTTATTTTATAGTTAAAGTATATGTTTATTATATAAAGTCTAATGTTACAACTAATCGGGGATCCCTTTAACTTCCCAATTCACCTCACACCTCCCCTCAAGACCTCTGGCGCRCCCTAGAGGAGACGTGCCTCACAGTTTGAAAATCACTGTTCTGATCTATTCTGACGGTGCGCTTCTTAAAAGGTGTGATGCTTTAAATGAAATAACAGGATGAAGCTCTTTTGGTCAATGCTCTTGACTTTGTGATTGTTGTGGGTGGATAGAATATTTAATAGGTGCTCTCTCTCTCTCTTTATTTTTTCCTAAAAGGCAAGAAATAGTAAAGTAAAAATAACAAAGTAAAAGTAAAAAAAAGATATGCAATGTTCCTTACCCTTTATCTGTTCAGATCTAACAACAGTTAATAATAATGATGTGAATGTTTGAGTTAGCCATACAAAATCACACAGACACAGCTGTGGACTGATTAGCTTTTGTTTTAATCTGCCTCCGACAGGCATCYTCAGCTAAACAGTGACCWGAACCAGGAAACACACATCAAGTAACACACCTCTTCGCATCATGACCCCGCCTCATGACATATGTTAAAGGGAGCAGGCTATTTCTATACAGAGTCTAGTTGTCAGACATTATTTCTACGCTAATGTTTAAACACGGTTCCTATATGTGCTCTTTTAAATCAGGCATGTATTTAATAAAAGCCTCCTGAGTTTGTGAAAACCTGGTCAAGAGTCCCACAACCCAGTCTGCACATAAAATCATCAATTCAATCAGAAATAACCACATTATAAAAATATGTTACTGTTCACCTAATAAAAGACTATACAATGTGTAGTGTATTTAAAAATCAGAAGTAAACAACCCCCAATYCATTTCTTCAGTATTATGCATTTAGATTTTAGAATATTTTATGGACACAAAACCATTAAATAGTCTGGCAAGCTTTTTGTAAAAAAGACAATTTCCAATGTGAAAAGGTATGCTTAACAGCAGCAACTGGTCATACTCTGAAACAGATGTTAGATTTACTTAAGCAACTGGTTTCACCAAACTGAACTGAGTAAATGTAACAAAATTACTGTACTTCACAMTTACTTTTAAAGTACATGTAAAATTGCTTTATATTTGCTGTTCAGTTGAGTGAAACCTGTTGGCATAATTTAGTTAAACCRAGCATGATTTTTTAAGCGTAAAAAGAATTGGAATTTGTGTTTACATCAGTTTTATTTCACTACATAAGTAAAACTAAATTAAGTTTAATCTCAAATAAGTTATCACAGTAGAAATAGGCACCATATGTCACATCACATGAATTAGTCATGCTATGAAGAATGTATAATACAAAAATATTTATCTCCATACCTCAGAGCGAGATTTACAGGCTAACTGTAATTTGTCATGCACTGTTTAAATAGAAAATACAGGATTTCTTCGTTTTCCTACGTAACTCGTCTTCTTTCAGATGGATTTATATGCTTTTATTTATTACAGAAAAAAAGGACAATTCATAATGACACAAATATGTTGCACTGCCCCGTCATTATTTTGACACAGCAGAAGTCTTTTTGCCAGCTGCCCACTGTGAGCGTGGAGCCGTTTGCCAAGACCCAGAAATGAGTGACGAGCTCATGCTGGAAGCTTGATTTGTGTCCCCTGAAGAATGCAACATGCTGAAACACCATCCTGCAGTAAACAGTGTCATCACAGTGCAAACGAATGCATCACATTCAGTCCAGCACACACACATGATCAGATTCTTCTAAAAACGGATACAAATGGGCAAATTTGGAATAAAAAAGTGTTTTGCAACGTGTGTCTTTAAAAAAAGTCAGCAAAAATATGTCCTGATTCTACTTTTATAACCAGAATATTCCCACAAAGAATCAGAGACTTCTGACTTTTTCATCCCATTTTTAAGACATTATTGCTGCAYAGCTTCACTCATCCTGCTGAGGGCTTTTGACACAGAAATCTTCCTAATCTTTGCACAAACTGCAAAAGCCTGTTATGTTAAAACCGTTTACAATGTGAGAAAAGTCATTAGATGTTTGTGTCAGGGAGTGATTCATTATGCCAGACTGTAGGACTTGTGTTTGTGTCAATGTGACGCATATTGTTTTTTTCCTTCTTTTTTTAATTCTAATGWACAGAAGAATTGAAAGTGCTGCACTTGCATCCCCAACTGTAATTATGTCTCATGTCAAGGTTGGTACCGGTTCTGTTCACAGCGTATTATTTCCCCTTAAAATCTGGAACCCTTTCAGAGTGCAAGGAGTCATGCTGGACTTAAACTGCAAAAAAATTGATTCAGGGACCCTCAAATCTCTGAGTAATTCTTAAATAAAAGGCACAGACTGAGGTTTGTGCAATTCTTTCGTGTTAAAGTTGAAATCCGTAAAGTGTGAACTAAAACTGTGTAATCCTTCATTTTGCACAACTTAAGAACAGCTAATACACCCCCTTATTTACCCAAACAACAAATTCKACTTTATCCCTACAACCCATAATGCCTTGCATGGATTCAAAACAATTTTTTTTATTAATCAGAGTTTAGGGTTGCAGATATACCGTATACTATTTTAATCTAGAAC
>NW_013952406.1:3950773-3960395 GCF_001266775.1 Austrofundulus limnaeus
AAAAAAAAAAAAAAAAAAACAAAAAACAAGCAACCATTTAATGAACATCAACTCTAATGTGCACTGCACATCATTAAATTRCTCCATTCCTGAATAATTTACAGTTTTTATATACACATTTTAATTGCCACACAGTGTATTGTGGCATAGTTAGTTAAATGTGCTGATATAGGTGATATGCAACACCGCATTGACTTTACACCATCATTAGTGATGGGCTGTGCTCATTAAGAATTTAAGTCAGTGAGCAGACACTGCCAGTAAGCCAAGTTATCGATGAGCCGGTGCCAGCAGGATCCCTGAGGACAAACAGGTAGAGCTCTTCCCAGTTTTATTAGGAGAACAATGCAGTCCGCAAACACAAGGAAAATAAAGGACAAAGCAACGAGCTGYGTAACTTTTTATACACATCACTTTGCTTTAAACAATGACAAAAAACAAGTACATTTTTAGGTTTACCATGTGCTACCAAAGGCAAAAATGGAGCGTAAACAAAATATATTTTTAACCAGTGGGCAGATCTGAGTTAAAAAAACTTTCAAAGTAACAACCACTGATATGTATTACTGGATTGGACATCACCTATTAGCTTCTATAGCTAGTGACGCGCACCCATAGGCGCCATTACTGAGTCATGTCAATAAAACAATACAGTTCCAATGCAGGATGCACATCAGTCTGTCACAAAATAGCGCCCTTATTTCTTATCCAAACTGAAACAAATGCTGTTGTGATCTGTAAAAATGTGTTTTTTTTCTCGTGATAAATCTAAAAGCAGTCTGCAAACTTTTCATTACAGCGTTCTGCTAATGCATTTAATGTAGAAAACCCCTTTCCACCACCTAAAACTAAATGATGATACATGTTATGTCATAGTTTGGAGATTCAATGATAATTTTGACTTTCAATCAAAATCAGAAATCTGAAATAGTTGCACTTAAATTAGGAAACTGATAAATGGACTTACATGCTCCACTTAAAAAKTATATAATAAAAATATACATATAAAATGAGGACAATAAACAGTCTATTGGTACAGCTGTGCGTGATTGTATGGCTGTATTACTTGGATTTAACATTCAAGTCTAATTCTGTTTTTGTTTCCTGGTTCTCAATTCACACTGAAGTGACTGAACACAAATTCTTACAGCTGGTCATAAAATAAATGTGGTCGGCCCCTCTGCCGCTTAGGAAGCTTACAAAAAGTACAGAGGGGGAAAAACGTTTTTATTCTCTCTATATAAACATATATAAAATAAATAAATAAAAAACTATAAAATTCTAAACTATGGGACATAACTTCTGCTGACTGGACAGAACACCAGTCCAGATAATATTGATCTTCACAGCTCAGTCTAGTATAGTAGTAAAGGAAATTTTACTGTTGTACATTGTATTTACAGCATCCCACACTATTATCCTAACATAACAACAATATTAATAAAAAAAATAATTTGTTGGAACAGCAAATTTGTCTATTTTTTGTGTCACAAAAAAGCAAATTTGTCTTTGAGTGGTTTTACCCGACATAAGTTTGTCAAAACCAAGCTAGCGTAAATGACCTACTTCCCACATTTACACAATTAAAAAAGAAAAAAGTATGTATATGTGTATATATATATATATATATATATATATATATATATATATATATATATATATGGAATTAATGACCTGTGAAATGTGATACACTTTGATCTTGTGATCTTGTCACAGTGTTGACAATTTGTGGCAAAACATTGCATCCCTTTTTGATATTCCTTGTGTGCCTGTCTGCTGCATCTCATTTTTACAACCAGCCATGGATGTGCCTGAGTCCTGACTCAATTAGCAATGGCTGTGTGGTGCACAATAAGTCAAGTGATGTCCAATCCAGTAAAAAAGATCAACAGTAAGAACTTGGTGAGCAATTACGACTGGTTAACATTTGAATTCAGTCCTATTCAAGGTGACCACCTCAGCTAATCAGTGGCCGTGTCCAAATTCAGGGGCTGCATCCATCGAAGGCTGAATTTGAAGGCTGATTATGTCACAGTGATGCACCGAAGGCTGTCCAAATTTGTAGGGTCTACCATATGCGGTCCACAAATGCATCCTTCTTTCTCACCGATTTGAAGGACAGGTCACATGTATCCTTCTTAGACCACCATCCAGAGATGTATTGTGGGCCGATTGGGAAATTTTTCTTTTTGCCTGTCATGGCGGAGGATGCAAGATAAATGAATACAGCTTTAAATAAAAATAAAAAAAAATCTGGCCATATAAAAATGGAAAGTTTAAAGCGATTGTGTTAGGCTTAATTTGCATAGAATGGTTTTTGTTAGAAATTAAATGAGGTTGTATGGCGGGTCCCATAGTTGTATTTCCTCTAATGTTAATTTATAATTAATATTAATATTACAACTCAGTCATGTTTAGACAAATACAGATAAAGCTTAGAGTGGTAGTAACTGAGATTCTCACAGCGTTATTGCTTCTTGCAAGATCTTACGCAATCACAAGCTTGTGCATATCCTCATTTATACATTTTACTAAAACAACTAGAAATCTAAATCTTTTCAGCYTAAAATGATTTTGTTTTAAAAAGTTAGGATGAAAGGCAGCATTTGTTTAATGTGCATCCAACAAAAAGAAAACTAAAAATTCTGACGAGTTGTTTTAAACTGTAATACAGAAAAGTAGAAAAAAAAACATTGTAAAGCATATTCTATTGATTTAATCACAATACCTCACTCCTTAGAGTGAKTCAAAATGATTTGTTTTAATCCAGACATACTGTATTTGGGGAATTCTCAAGGCTCCGCAGAAAGACAACAGAAACTATTCTGCTCCTGGAGGCAGTTCTCAAGGAATTCACCCCGGAATGATGTTTGTGCTCCTTAATATTTTATTARGGGATGAAGGTGAGCGCCCTGAACCTCTAGACTTACAGGGTTTCTGTATTCTTTGTGAAGTCTGGTGAAATGAGCGAGACATGTTGAAACACAGAACCCATAGAGTGTATAGCTTCCAGCCTCAAAGGAACATACATCAAGATATTACAAGTGTTTCATCAGTAAAAAGTAGCTTTCAGCAGGATGTATTAATCATACGAGGGGAATAAAAAACAGGATACTGCACCAAATACAAAAATACATTTAGGTGAACACACAAAACATTAAACAAATAAAATCAACTTGTAGTTGATGTCACATTCTAACTTTTGAATTGGTAACTTTTTTCCTTTTTTATTCTACAACTTTTAGTGGTGCATAAACAAAACTGCATTATACGTTTGTTTATTTTTCATTTGGTGTGATTCTCACTGCTATGGAACTGTTTTTCTTTTCTTACTTTTTTTCCCAAATCTTCACAGAATGATCTCACACATCCAAGCGTAGAAGACCGAATCTGACATAGTTAGAAATAAAAAGTGAAGTAAATAAATGGACCAATAAATAAACTTAAAATACACCAATTACATTAAAAAAGGGAACTTTACCTCATGTTTTATAATTTAATTCACTTTCATATTTATTTTTCCAGCTTAGTTCTAAAATATATATATTTTACCGCATAATTGAAATTTTATTGTTTTTAAAATATGTTTTTATTTTCCATTTTACTTGTACATGCATCTGTCTCTTAAATGATCATATCTAATTATTATTTTTAAATAAAATTTCTCCCAAATTATTTTATTTCCATGTATTGCMTTTACATTTCTCTGTCTCCTGTATTTACATTACCTTATGCATTTCTGCGTCATTATGTAAATAAGACGGGCGGTTCTTGGGTCAGCTCCTCTCCTATTGGTCAACAGAGAGGAGGAAGCAGGAACCATGTGCAGATGGATTGTGCARGCTTGTGCTGCCTCAGTTTAGCTTCAAGTTTAAAGTTTAGTTTAAAACAAAGGGAAGGAGAAAAAAAACCTACCTGTGTTTGTTTACAACTAAACCTTAAACTTGAAGCTAAACGGAGGCAGCAACAGCACGCACAGTCGATCAACACATGGACCCTGCTCCATTTTGTCTGTTGACCAATAGGAGAGGAGCTGGCCCAGGAAGGRCCGCCCACCTTATTTGCATAATGAGGCAGAAATGCACAAGGCAATGCAAAAGCAATGCATTGGAAATAAAAAGACTCGGGAGAAATATTATAAAACAAGAATTTAAATATAATCATTTAAGAGAGACAGAAGGAAAAACAAAGAAAATTTTTTTAAAAACAGTACAATTTCAAATTTGTTGTAAAATATGTAATTTTTTTAGAACTAAGCTGGAAAAATAAATGTGAAGTTAAATGAGGTAAAGTTTGCCTTTTTTATATTTAATTTGTGCATTTTAAGTGTATGTATTTATATTGGTCCTTTTTTACATTTCAGGTTTTATTTCTGTTTATGTCAGTTTTGGTCCCCCATAGATCTACACTTAAAAATATTTCATTAAAAACTGGAAATTGGGTTTTACCCAATGTGTTCAGTCCTGGCTCTTGAGAATCATTCTCCTGCATATTATTGCGGTTTCTCTGCTCCAACACAACTGKTTTTGAATGATTGCAACAGGCTTCTGCAAAACTTGAAAAACAACAGAAACAATACAGGAATAAATTAATGTTTCTACTGAGTAAAACAAGAAGAAAAATAAAATGTGCCACAGCCTGAGATCATCTGGAAACCCATGTGTCACAACAACAACAATAGTTTGACCTTGGACCAGAGCGAGTGTTTCTCCCTGAGGTGTCGATGTCAACACAAGGTCGGGGATGTTGGCCGGGGCTAAACACAGAAGGGATTCAGAGGTCAGATAAAGGCTTTCTTCTAAAATCTCTTTTTTTTTTGTTGGTCAACCTTGAAGCTGCATTAAAACTGTTAGGTCAGGAACAGCTTCTGTGTATGKGCTGTTTCTAACCAATGAGCAAATATCAGTTACCCTGTTCTGTTTCAACAATGCTGGTCATAAACCACACAYTTATGTGAAAACTTAAACGATTTAAAAATATATTATAAGAATGCATTTGTATAGATTCTGCGAAACCAACCAAGAAACAGTGATTGCTTATAAAGTGGATGGAAAGCAGTGGTTGAACACAAAACACCAGTTTCAGTCAAGTGCTTGAAAAGAACAGGTGGCTTCTGAAATAAACAAACAAAAAAGAAAAAAAAATATCATGTGTACTCATGGTCTGCTAGTCAGAGATTCATCTTCAAACAGAAATTTGACAAGATGTATCTGATGRGTCAGAAAAACCTGAAACTTGATTGAACAAAGGATCAAGAAACAGTCCAACATTAGAAAGAGCAGCTTAAGGTCCAGAAATAAAAGTTCCTGCATGCTTATCTTGTGTTTGTTATGTTTAAACAGCTTTAGAAATAGTAATAGTAACTCACATGCAGAAAAAAACTTAGTTTTATTTTAATAAGTTATCAGAACAAGAAAATGAAAGCCCTAGCATTATTTGAAAGCATATTGCCCGCCCCTTTTATCATTAGAGTTTTAAACTATAATCATCCTGTGTTGAAAGGAGGTGGAGTTACAGACAATTTGGTCCAATTTTGTAAATATTATGTGCAGATTTCTGATGTACTGGGAAGGACTCACAATTTTTGCTCAATATCTGTAAAACTGGATGAAGTGGAGCTATTTTTATATTTTCTAAGGTCAGGTGGCCGTGATGGCCATCTTGAATTGGGCTGAATAATCCGGATGAATCCGATGCTCGTCAAGTTTTCAGTTTCTGAGTGTTTCAATTGTTCGTTGGTTTGAGATTTTGCTGACAGTTCATGGAAACGTTTTAAAAGCAGAGTTTGTGTGACCATCTAGTACTTTGTGATGAGAATAACTCAGTGTCCATGCAAAAAAATAGTAAATTATTTTTGTTTGCTTTACAGAAATGTTGTGACAAATTACATAATCTCCAAAAACATTCTTGTGAGGAGAAAAAAARGAAAACTAACTTTTCATGTCATGAATTTCCTTTCTTCCTTATCTTCTACTGTAAGTGTAAAACAGAGTAAATATAAAGTGAATCCTGGAAAATACAGCTCATCTAAACTTCATATTCAGCCTACAAGTCTAATAAATTATGTTAAGAAAACAAAAATCCAGTGATTTTAGCAGCTTTAAAGCCTAAGATCATGATCCAGATTCACCCTCTACAAGAAAGTCAGAACTGATACGTTTGAAGACCGCTTGAAAGGCACGTCTTCACTTTCCTTTTTATGCTATAATCAAAGTTGTATAAAAGCCACTGCATTTCACTGTGAATACAGAACAATTCAGCCAACTAGAGCTTTATATAAGAAGTTAAAACAAACAGTCCAAAAATGGACACCTGCTGCAAGCGCTTGGCTAATTTGAGCTAGCGGGGGAACTGAAATGTGTAGACAAACACTAAAGCAAAAAGTAATGAAAGRTGAATTAGTCCCCTACAGCCTTGTCTGTTTCCTTTTAGTGGTTTAAAAATGGCTCCATCAATGGCCGTAATGATTGAGGAGAGTCGGGGGAAAATGACTCATCTTTAGAAATAATTCTGTCAGCCAGTAAATAACCAGGAAAACAAACAGAAAGGCCYTGTTATTCAGGTGCAACTTAATTTTTTTAAATGCTCAGGATATTAGGTTACTGTTGACTGCTCCACACAGTTTGGAAAAACAAAAGGACATCTATATTATAAAGCTCATATAGAAAAATAGCGTGATTTTTTTTATTAGATGGATCGTTTTCTTGCGTTCTATAGAAAATAAATTAAAAAATATTAGCGTCAAGAACGACTGAAACCACAATCTTTTTTCAGATTGTATACATTTAAAAATACAGATCATTTAATGCATATTCAGKAGTTTGAGGGACGTTTGTTTGAAACACAGTAATTTGTACTCCGAAATATTTTGATATATTTCACCCTTCTCTGCCGCTGAGCATTGTATTGACAAGAAGAGAAATGAGGGTGTGACTGTGGACGAGGAGCATCATTTAACAGAGCCTCGGGCACAGTTTTCCTCTCTTCTTCCAGTAAGATGCCTCTCTGCAACTCTGACTGCTTGCTGTTTCATTATGATGAGGCTATGGGCTAAACGTAGCCAAGCATATCAAATATCCTGGAAGAACATACTAAATAAATCATTTTATTCATTCCATTAGTGGTGGATGTGCTTTCCTTGTAAACCATCTTGTGACCATACTGGCAAACAAAAAGCTGCTGTGCCTCTGCGTGCCTTTTCTGGATGCCAAGATCAAGACACGAGCGTGCAGAGCTTCATTTCTGCAAATTTAAACTGTTTCATCCATTTTGGTCCCATGCCTGTCCTGGCACGTGARGCCCATGGACAGTACTAGATGTTCTCTCTGTGTGTCTGCTGTAATTGGGCAACAATTCACAGGTTTTGTTGGAGCCAGTGTTTTAGGGAAATTAACATAAATAAAAACTGGACTGGACTCAAAGCAGGTACAGATTTCTGATTTAAACTTTTATGTTTAAGTTTATGAAATACTAACTGTAGAGACTTATTTACCATCATAAAGGTGTGCGATAATAAGTGATGTCCCAGTAACAATACATGTATTGGTATCGGGCCCAGGGGTGTCACGGGGCCACTATATATATATATATAGGGACCAAGTATTTGTTTAACATCCTTGCACACAAATCCCGGGTTGGTAAGGTGTAGACATTTAACCAGTCGCACTTGTTCAAACACTTTTAATGTAAATAAAAAAGCTTGCARAGTAAAATACCCTTACCAATTTTGCGTGCATTATTACTGTACATAGACAAAATACTCTCAAACACATAAGAAAGCCATCCAGACACTGTTTGTCAGTTGAAATACTTTTTTCTGCAGGATTGTTCAAATCTTCATAAGAAGAGAAGACGCCTTCTGTAAGCTTTATTCATGGACATCACAATTTGACTCATTAGCACCACCAGTGTTTGGACATGGAATTGCATRCATCATCATCACTCTTGATCAAAGGACAGATGAGTGACAGGACAGGAGTGCTTCAGGATCCGTGTATCTCTCGGAATTTTCTCTGTTTTTAAGTGTTTTTTAAACAATACAAAGTTTCTTGTGTGTAAATATGCTCAAATGAATTCTACACTCTTAAATGTGCACACAAATGTGTCAACACCTCACATTTGCGGGGCAGCGAGAACTTCCGGGTCATATCCGCTGTCTACAAAAGAAATTACAAATTCAAAACCGACCCGTCTTTTTTCGTTTTTTCCTTTTTGTTTAGTGCACAAAATCGGAAATTGGATAACGGTTCGTAATTCGTTTTTCGTTTTGGTTCAATAAACGAAAAACGAAATAACAAGTGCTTTTTTCAGTTTTTTTTCTTTTTTTGTTTCAAATGAAAAAACAAAGTGCCTGAATGTACACGTACCCTTCAGGGAGTCAATCAATCCAGTAACTTTAGTACTGTCATGATCCGACACCAACATTGCAATGTTTCTGTAGATCCTGTCATCCAGGACATAGAAAATTAAAAGAACAAAGATGAACCAACTGGACTTCTGTTCTGTTGCTGAAGATGTGTGAAGTTACATGATTTAAATAGTATGACTCGAGGTTTGTGTCATTATTATTATTATTACTTGGATCAATCTGCTCACCCGCACCTCACTGAAGTTCACGTCAGATGAAAAACAACATGATCGTTCAGGCTGAGGTTGCCTTGAAAAACATCCTGAAGAAATTTTGTAACTGATTAATTATTTAATTAGATTCAGTATTGTATTTTCATACTTTCTGATCATTGCAGCTTTAAGGCCATAACAGAATAAGAGTTGTCTTATGATGTGCTCTTTCCTTATCCTAAACAAAACTGAGTGACGTTCTGACATCTGACGTAAAAGGTAACACCTCCTGGGGTGTAACCAGGAAGAAAGATACACTATAAGCTGAATTCTGTTTTGCAGAGTGTCTGCTCAGAGCAGAGCTCCCGTGTTTGTTTTGATTCGGCTCAAGGTTGTACACTGAGTCCTGTGCTGCTCACTGTTGAATGAACCTGATTGGAGTCAGAACATTGAGAATAAAGTTTCAAAGAAGAAATCCAGCGGATTCCGGTTTTATTCAGACATACCATTTTGAACAATGCATATTTTTCCAACAATCCGACATGTATCTGATTTAGTACCAGATATAAATGTTTAATAATCATTGTGTGATGTTTAAGTTCTAACTTGGTAAGTACTTTGTATCTGTACTTTGTGGTGTGTACCCAAACTGAAGCACTCYTTCACAATTTGAAATAAACTAGTGTAGGGACACCTGTAGTAATAATATATCCATGATTGTCGGTCTGTGTCTGTTTCATAAACCACTGGACAAATTTTATGGAAACTCTCAATGCAATCATCGGATTTACATCTCGACTCATTAAGCCAACCAAATTCAAAATGGCRACCACAACAACTAAACTAGAAATAACAGTCAGCTTTACTGATATTAAACTATTTAGTGAGACACTAGATGATCACTGGTTAAATTGCCTGAAGGAAGCATGTACTGTATTTTTCGGACTATAAGCCGCGACTTTTTTCTTGAACTTTGAACCATGCGGCTTATAGTCCGGTGCGGCTTATACGTGGATTTTTTTTCTTCAGCCACCAGGGGGCTCTTATGCTGCATTTGCTTCAA
>NW_013952406.1:3961395-3966410 GCF_001266775.1 Austrofundulus limnaeus
ATGAACCGTATTCCTCCAAACTTTAATTCCTAAAGGTTTGCTTTTTATGTTTTGATGTCGAATTCACTTTTTTGATGACAATTTTGGGTGTACTGGTTTGTTGTTTTTTTATGTTGGGGGGTGCGGCTTATAGTCCGGTGCGGCTTATATGTTAATGTTCGCAGTTTTTTTTTTAAATGGCGGGTACGGCTTATAGTCCGGTGTGGCTTGWAGTCCGAAAAATACAGTATAAAGAAAACATTAGTACCAAGGACAGGGCCTTGAGGAACACTAATTACTTTATTTAGTGAATGAGGACACAAACATGAAGCTTATAAACCAATCAAAAGCAGAACCATTGATCTCAATGCTTTGCTCACCTTTATGTAATATAAGGTTCTGGTATCATGGATAACTGGGATTCAATAGAACCACTGCAGAGTTCAGTCCAACACGGATAACAACCTTAAAGCTCTATTCATGCTATACTATACTGTAGGCTGTGTATGGTAGTGTCCCTCAGTAATAAAACGCTGAGGTACTATTTTACTGTGTATTTATTACTGAGGAGGAACTGCAGCAGCTCACATAAAATATTGTCACTGGTTTAGCTGTAGTTTTTCTTTCTGTCTCATTTTTCCAGGATTTTCTGCAGTGTTTCCACTTAGAAACTTTACATTGTCCTGCAGGTTTATTTGCAGTAGTAAATTGTGCCTTGCTTGTTTGCCTGAAAAAGGAAAATGTTACATTTTTCTTATTACTTACTTTTCATCATAAGATTGTGGATGYACTTCTTTGTTGAGCGATTCTGTCTAAAAGTTGATATCAAAGTTTCTCAGAGAAAAACAGAGAAACACAATCTGTTTTTTTCTCTCTATCTCTTTAAAGTTCTTTAAAACTCCAATGAAGCTCTAAATTGTTAAGTACTTATGTTTTGACATCCGTTTTCCATGCCTGGATGGCGTGGTGACACCGCAGGTCATACAGAGGCTGTGAAGTCATGTAATACATCTCACCTTTTTCTCCATTTGAATTTTAATTAGATTTATTAACAGCAGTCTTTTGCACTAATTATTTATCACAGATGTAATTACACAGTCCATCACATTATCCACTATCCATTCTGAATAATAGACTTTGAAAAAAAAAGAGGTTCAAGGACATCAACTCAAGCAGACATTTTTAGTTTCCTTCACATTTAAATGAATCTCAGGTTCATTGATCACAAGACACTGAGATAAATGTGATTAGATAAAACACTCAAATTACTAGAATTTCCCACTTTAATAAAGGATGTAATTTAAATAATAAAGGAATTGTTTTTACAATTTGTAATGCTCTAAAAGTGATTTACATTAATTTACAAAAAGCCAAATAAGACGTGTTCCTTAAATGTGTTTCTCATGTTGTTTAAAAGTCTACAATATTGTAAAATAGAACAAAATAAAATCAAGTAAGTCATTCAAATAAGTCAGTATTCTTTTCTCCCATAAAATTTTGTATCAAGACTCAAAATTTGATCATTGTTGTATAAAGTACCATAAAGTGATACTTGAGTAAATGTACAAATATCTTACCAAAAAATTACTTTGGTAAAAGTTAAAGTCTTCTTTAGGAATATTACTTGAGTAAAAGTCTTAGCATATCTGATATTTTTTGTACTTAAGTATTAAAAGTAAAAGTATTGATTTAAAATGAGCAGTTAGATTTTCTGTAATGATATTTATTAGGAGGTGACCCCCCCCCAAAAAAAATATGGTAAATAAATAAACTGCAGAAATGACTGTTATATTAAATTAATTAATTTAAGTTAAATTTAGAAAGCACTAGTCCAGCTGTTTCAGTTTATATACATATATCAAGGCTGCTCAAACCTTTTCCCCAAAATGAAAATCAATCCGAGGGCTGCTGCCGAATGCTTAATATAATTCATGAAATATAAATACTTCTTAAYRACAGTCCTTTTATTTGAATGATTATGTCCTGCTGGAGTGTGACATGATTTGCTTGTGAACAAACTAATACAGTATCAAAGTTTTATATATTTATACTTCTCATTCAACCACAATCAAATTCACTCTATCTAGGAGGCACAATTTCTATGGATAGTATTAATTTTTTTACAATAGCAAACTGGAATGACAACAATCAAAAATGCAATAAAAGTAATGACTTTCTACTTATTGCCTTTTTAAAAAAAAACGTAAGGAGTAGAAAGTACAGAAAATTGTGTAAGAAGTAGAAATAAAAAGTAGGCTGAAAAAAATTACTCAAGTAAAGTATAGATAACCAGAAAATCTACTTAAATACAGTAACAAAGTGTTTGTACTTGGTTACTTTACAACTCTGAATTTGATATTATTGTTACAACAGGATAGATTCCTAAACTAGAGCTAGGGAGAGAAATGGAGGATTTATAGATGCAAAATCCTGACACTAAATTAAAAACCTGGGATTCCATGAAGGAATGCTTATCAGCTGCTGCCTGTCATTCCAAAGTTGTGGACTGATATTATTTTCTGTTGAGGAATGGCAGAGTTGCACGTATTTTGGTCAAAACTTAAAGTTTATTTAAAATACACCCTGTGGTTTGGGGGATATTTTGCTGACAGAGTCAGCAAAATTGTCTTCAGTTAATGACAGTTATTTAAAAACCATGCCTAATTTGCTAGTTGCATTATTACATTTAACCTTTAAAAATAAAATCTAGAATAAAAAGCAGAATAATAAATATAACATTTGATTCAGCGCAGAAAAAAAAAAGTCATTTTGTTTCTTGTAAAATGCTGTGGAATTTATTTGRAGGGACCATGTTGCTGAGTTTCTGTTTAAATATTATCTTCTGGGTGCATGTTTGTCAGAYGAAAAAAAAAAGAAAAACATTTGAAAGGCGGTTTTTAAAAATTTGATTGGAAAAGGGAATCTGTGTCTCTAAACTGTACACACAATTTGTGAAGAATCGGAAGGGGGAAAAAAAAGCCCAAAACGACAGCTGGGTCTGTTTGTCTGTGGTGTTGTGCCATATTTATACAGTCTTTATAAGAACACTTCCTCTTTGGTATGTGTTTTCATATCGTTCTGATTGGGAAGGTTTTCTTTTATGCAGGTGTTGAATAGGACAGGGCATGCGCAGGTATTTGTCTACTCTCTGGCAGGGTCTAAGGGATTAGAGAGGCAAGCAGTGTGTTGCCATGGTTTCCAGTTCAGCTCTGCCTGCCTGAAACACCAAGGATAGTTGTTTTTTGTCGACCTTCAGTATCACACCGATCATCAGTGGAGAAGTGGGAAATAAACAAACAAAATAAAAAAAAGGGAAGATTGTTCCATGAAGGAAAAGAAAAAGGTTGTGAGTCATTACATACAGCAGATCTGTTGCTTATGGCTACTTGTACACAAATATAAAGTATTTTTAAAAAAGCTTTTTTGCAGCTAAGATTCAATAAAACAAATACGAGGGCTGCTTTTACATTTCTGAATCAGAAACACATTTTTTAACCTGCTGCACTGTCTTTACAACACAACAATGAATGGCAAATCTTACAACAAAATTATTATCTGCTCTTTAGTCTGCTATAATACGGACTTCACAAGAAGCGAGAAATTTGTTATTTTTGTTTTCTCTCCCAAGGCTTTGAGAAAAAAAAGACTTTTTTTTTCTCACTGCCCTTGTTGGAGAATTCTCYCAGCTTGTTCTCAACACATCAACAGCACAGATTTTGATTTTTTTTTTCTTTTGTGGTGGGAGCTGAAAACTTTTCTTTCAGCTGCTCCCTTGGTTCGCCACAACGAGCGAACATGAATGAAACCAGACGACCCTCTCGATCCAACCTGAACTCGCAGATTGGAAGACCATGAGCCTGAGCACCGAGCTTCAACAGCTCCCCCKAAAATTATGTTTGTCAGAAATCCAAGGTGAAAACATAAAACACGTCTTGAAAGGCTTGTAAAGACTTGCTAACAGGCCAACTCTAGTCAGTTTGGTGCTTAGTGCTCCATGTGCAATCATCTAAATCTCACTGCCAATTTACATACCTTCACATACCAAATTAAACAGTTTTGTCTTTTGATATCATTTTTATCTTTTTAGAGCAGGTTGTCCAATTAAAATAGTTAACACTATAATTAGTTTCAAGCGTCATACAAGAAGTCAACCTCATGCTTAACATGTGCTGACAGCAATGATGAACACCGGTTCATGTAAACAATCAACCGTTGACTGAAACAATACTAGGGTGGTCCAGCGGTGTACTCCCTGAAATAATTAGTATATTTTACAAATTCTTAGGAATAATAAAACAACATAAAATCTGTATTTTATGAAGGTAGAACACTGAAAACAAGACTTTAACCTGAATTTTCTGTTTCTGCACCACATACCACCTCATGAAGCAACAAAGGAGACTGAGAAACCCCCCAGAACAAGTTACCTTCAACAACATGAGTAACCAGTGATTATTTTACAAACTACATCAACTATAATCTGATAAAAATATTTTTGGGCCCCATTTGAGAAACCCCTAGATCAGGGGTGGGCAGTCATGGTCCTCAAGGGTATGGAGGACAGACACTGACATGATTACAAATAAAAGCAGAAATAGAAAAATGAACCTTTTAAATAAATAAATACATTTAAAATGCACCAAACGAATTCAAAAGGAGAACTTCACCTCCATATTTTATGATTTAATTGACCTTCATATTTATTTTCAGAGCTTAGTTCCAATAAATTAATAGAAATAATGTTAACATAATTTAAATGTTAATGTTTTTAATATATATTTTACATAGTTTTTCCTTTTACGTGTACATGCATTAGTGCCTCTTGAATGCTTAAATTGAATATTTTTTGTAATTTTGTCCAACAAGTCTTTTTATTTCTGTGTGTTGCATGCTTGTGCTGCCTCAGTTTAGCTTAAAGATTAGTTAAAATAAATGCACAGGTAATGTTTTCCTCCTTGCCTTTGTTTTTAACTAAACTTTAAACTTTTAGCTAAACTGAGGCAGCGCACGCATGCAACACATAGAAATAAAAAGAC
>NW_013952406.1:3966420-3984390 GCF_001266775.1 Austrofundulus limnaeus
TTTTAGTTTAAAAATTATAAAAGCTGAACAGCCTACAGTATTTTTACAGTCTTTATTTTACAGTTAAAGTATATGTTTATCATATAAAGTCTAATGTTACAACTAATCGTGGATCCCTTTAAACAATCTTACTGTATACGTTCTCCAGCATTCATCCGCTGCCAGAGGCTGGACTGTTACCATGGTGACGACAGCTTCCTGTTCCGGTGGTGTGAGGAGAGCCCGTCTCAAAAGAGGAGAGTGTGTACAGCACCATCAAGGGGACTCAGTTCAGCTGTGAGGGAGCTTCACAGCGAGTGTAGTGAGTAGGGCGAGCTTCAACTGCAAATTTCATTCTGCATTGCATCTGATCATCATCATCATCATCATCGTTTATTTATAAAGCACAATAAAAACCAAAGTGCTGTACAGGAGCAGAAAATAAAAACAATGAACAAAAAATAGTTAAAAATAAATGCACAGGTAATGTTTTCCTCCTTGCCTTTGTTTTAAACTAAACTTTTAACTAAAATGAGGCAGCACAAGCATGCAACACATAGAAATAAAAAGACTTGTTGGAAAAAATATATAAAAATAATTAAGCATAAACATGTAAGACCCACAAATGCATGTACAAGTAAAAGGAAAAACAATTAATATGTATTTTAAGAAAACTTAAATTATGTGTTCAAATACARAGAACTAACCTGGAAAAATAAATATGAAAGTCAATTAAAATATAAAACAGGAGACAAAGTTCTCATTTTTAAATTTAATTGGTGCATTTTAAGTGTATTTATTTAGTGGTTCATATAATTCTGCTTTTATTTCTAATTCTGTCAGTTTTGGTCCTCCGTGCTGCAGAAGCCTGATAATCATCTATTCYTTRATATCAGGTGTGTTGGAGCAGAGAAACAAGTAAAACATGCAGGGCTGCGGCCCTCAAGGACCAGGATTGCCCATGCCTGCCCTAGATAGATGGTGCCCTTAGCATCTGCCTATACTGCCTATGCCACGGGCCGAGCGTGCATGCAAATGATTTATTTGTGAAACGACAAAAACTCGAAGGAGATCATTTGTTTAAAAATGACATTAGCTTTGAATCAAATTTGCAAAAAAGCAATTGTTCAGACAAAAGAGTGGTGCAACGGATGGAAGCCGATCAGTTCTGCAGTGGATGGGGTCCCATCAGGACTCCCCTGGAGTTCTGTGATTGAGTTTCCTCTGAAGTACAAAATTTCCAGACCAAAACAAACTTTGTTCTTGATAGTTTGATCAGTTTTCTCAGTTGCTGCAGCGTAACAAGCTTTAAGGTCACAAACTGTTTTTTATCACCCACTGTCAAAGGCGAGAGGTGGAAATGTGAGAGGTGAAAACTCGGAAAGATGGCGAGCAATATGCATTCCTTTAAGAGGATGCTGAGCCTTTAGTTTTTATTGTTTCTTACTGTTTTGCAGCTTTTAATGTCATTTAAATTTGTTCTGTAGAAAGTACAGGAATCATCATCTGGGCAAGTGCACAAAAAAGGGAAGAATTTTAACATTTTGTAAGACTGAAATAGTGAGCGTATGAAACTGTCTAACCAGATTCTGAACTGTGAAAGATTTAAATTAGAAATTCCATTTTTCTGACTTTCTGAAATGATGAATAATAATTTTTGTCTTTGAATTCGGCTCCTGAGATTTTATGAGCCCGAGAGCATCCATCACAACCTGAAACAAGAACCTTTTGATGCCAGATGAAATGGCAAGTGAAAGGAAATCGTGTGAATGCAAATGTGAGGAGTCAATTAAAAATTCTATTACGCTAATTTCAACAGTAAATCCTAAACAATGTAAACTGGTCTATTAAAGACAAAAAGAAACATTTTAATTACGCCATGAAACAAAAACCTCTGGAGTTTTGTTTGATGTTTAATTTGAGGATRAGGAATAATGTAAGATGATTGCATCAGTAACAAAGACAAGCACGCACACAGAGATTATCAGGAGTTGATTATGAACCWGTGGTYCCCYACACAATCAAAGYCAGACACACAGCAGATGTCCCCGTTAGTCATCACCTCAGGTGTGAAAGGGGTTCGACTGGAGCAAGTTTATGAATGAAACTGCAAAGATTTTTTTCCCCTCCTTGCAAAGCACCAACAGCTTTCAGACGTTGATGTCGGTGTTTCCTTCAGCTCAAATGTACACACTTGTCCAGAAGGTGAGGATTGCATGAACTGAAGAAGCCTCCAGGAGCAGGTGGTGCTTCTCTTTAAAGTTAATTTCACATTTGGAGAGGAACTGAAATATCTGCCATCGTGTTAGATATTCACAATACCGACGCACACTGTGCAACGTCGTGCTGAAAGCCTTTGATTCACAAAATGACCACTGTTGATACCGCTCAGGACCGAGCGCTAAAACCCACCTGAGCACACGAGTAATGGTCTCTGTTATTTCCAAAATTGCTTTCATCGTTTCTTTTATCATGATGTGTCCTGTGAGAGATAAGTCGGAGTCTTGTGCTGTTTCCCTGAGACCTGCATCAAAATGGTCATCATGCTGATTAAATGAGGTTCTTACAGACAATAGGCTGCAAAGAATGTATTTTTTTAAGCAGACATACAAAACACAATGTCATCTTGTATTCAAGCAAAAAAAACAAACAAAAAAAAAACAAAACAGGTTTGCATCCCCAGTTTGGAAAAGAGAGGAGCATGTGTTCCACTTGCTCCATAGATCAGCTGCCTCTGGCCATAAGAAGCTAAAAATCAGTGGTGGGCAGCACTAATCTAAAAATTAGTTGCACTAACCCTAAAGCACTAATTTTAATATGTAGGCCCCCTTATTCTATAGCATTAACACACTTAAAAATTTAGCAAAAGCTAATTCTAAAACACTAAAATCCCAGCTGACCCATGAAACATTCCTCAGAGTCAACATGAGACAATATTTTCTGTGTGCAGATTATTAATATTTCATCTAGTGTAGCGGTTCCAAAAGCTGGGGTCAGGACCTCTTTGTGGGTCACAAAACATCAAGTGAGGGTCCCCAGAAGATTTCCAGACATCAGTTTAAATAAAAAAAAAAAATGCTAACGGAACATTTTCATCATGATTATTACAAATTTTATAAATAATGTCATAAATGAACAAAATTAGTATCAAAGTTACTAGGTTTGTTTATAGTTATTAGTCCCATGTTAAACAGAGTTATTAGTAAAGTTTGCTACGTAAACAATATCTGGGGTCACGAGTGTCTGCAGCTGTTGTTTTGTGGGTTGGTAGCAAAAAAAAGTTTGAAAACCACTGATCTAGTGGAGAAGTGACAACATGTGACCAACATGTCTGACAGCTTTCACCCTCAGCTGTTGATCAATAATATTTAAAGAACTCTATTAGTGATTATAAATTTAGCCCATAGATTTAGGAAGTGCTAATCCACTAATAAATTAAGAAATTAGCAAAAGCCCTAAATCACTAATCAGAAAATTAGTTTCCCTGTTACTGCTTACTGTTCCCTCCACTGCTAAAAATGAACTCATATCTATCTATGTATCCGTCTAAAAATCTGACTGCTTCACCCTGTTTGGTGCTTGAGCAAAGCCCAGTTATTGTGCCGGCTGTGGTAAGTCCAGGCACGGGCCGTCATGCTCGCAGTAAGCCTGGCTGAACAAACCTGCAGGAGACAGCACACGCTGAGGTGAAACCGAAACTGAGCTGCTGTCAAATTTAAAATCTGCTGTGTGGCAGTAATATAGATTTCTGACAGATGARGGAAAAGGCAACAAGACAACTGACAAGATAATTGCACGGAGTGTAAGGGAGGCCTGCCTTGGAGGCGAAACATATAGCAACGCAATGAAAACACCATCAGCTGGAATACCATTTCACATTTAATTCAGTCCTAAATTCACTGCAAAGTGTTTACTTTTTGCTGCCTTTCTCCTTTCTGCTGTATACTAACAATTCCCAAATAGAAAATTACTTTAGGTCACTCTTTATTTTGATTTTAATGACAAGATAATCATTTTTAATATAAAGATTATAAACATGACTTCAAGTAAAACAAAATCCACATTTTTTTCAGTTATTCTCTTCCCAGCTGTCTATATCTGGGGAAAAATGGGTTGTTAGTCCTGAACTATTTTTCAGTGAGGCTGATTTGTGAAAGGGGGTGAAACATAAGGAGATACAAATAGTCCACACTGCAAAAACTGTCCATCTAACCAAATTTTAAAATCTTATACCCAGCCAAAAAGTCTTTTTGATCTTGTTTTGAGACTGATTTACTGAACAAGAACTGATTGTGTAAGAATAATAATCTTGTTTTCAGAATGTGTAAGATTATTTGTCTTGTTAGTCTGAAAATTTGGCTCAAATTAAGTCAAAATTTCTGCCAATGGAGTAAGAAAATTTTACTTGGTAAGATTCTTGAAATAAGAAAAAATTGAGCCAAATCAAGTATTTCAAGAATCTTACCAAGTAAAATTTTCTTACTCCATTGGCAGAAATATTTTACTTAATTTGAGTCAGATTTTCAGACTAACAAGATAAATAATCTTACACATTCTGAAAACAAGGTTATTATTCTTACACAATCAGTTCTTATTTAGTAAATCAGTCTCAAAACAAGATCAAAAAGACTTTTGGGCTGATATAAGATTTTAAAACTTGGTTAGATGGACAGTTTTTGCAGTGCACTCCGTCGTCTATCTTTAATAGCTGCTGAGGTTTTAAATTATACATTCAACATTTTACTGTACGTACTTTAAAATCAACAATCCTCCAGATTAATGCATTCTTCCATACATCCTCATCTGTAATTTGGATTTAGAGACTAAATACTATCATTACATGTTAAAGTCGTGTTCTGACCATATGTCAAAAAATGTTCTTTTAACTTTTTCCTGTAAAGTTTGAGTATTTTTTGTTAAAACATCTTACAGGAAACTCAAGGCCACAGACTGATTTTATTTGTTTTTATTTATTTCATTTCATTCATAAAAAACATCAAAAAGTCCATGAAAAAAACTGAAATCTATAATTGAGTGAAAAGGGTGCTGACAGAACAAAACCTTAGATTTTGAGTGTTATGATAAACATTTGTTAAAGAAATAAACCAATGAAAAAATCACTGTGAAAACAAAAGCTCTGCAGCACTTACAAGGTTCTTAAAGAAAAAAAACAAACAATGGCTCAGCTTTTGAATGAATATAATGACTCAGATTACAAAGAGACATTTTCTCATTAAAAAATATCAATCAGCAACGATGCTGCAGTTGACAAATGTTTCCCACTGTTACCAAAACGAGTAATCTAATTATAAGCTGAGCTTTATAACTTGGTCAATGCAGCTGCTATTGTAGCCCAGATAAAATAAATTACCTGTAGAAAAATCAATTAAAGAAAAAAAAATCAGAATTTTTAAAATCCAATCAGCAAAATAAATTCAGCATTATTGACCCGCAGTTGCTGTCGCTGCARTTTTGAGCATCTTTTTCTTATTTCTAAGAAAAAGTGGAAGCTCTGGGTGCCTGAATCTGTGCTGAGTAAATAAAAAATAAAACGTTTCCTATAAGGCTAATGATATATAGGAGCACAACCACAAACTATTCCACCAAGAATAAATTCCAATTAAAAGTTGGCAGCGAAAAGAATCAAAGGTGTGCAGGATCCTGACCACAAACCAATTCCACGTAAATATGATTAATGAAGGGAAAAGCCTTGGTGGAAATATGAACGTCTTTGTTCTACATGAAACAACAATAAAACCATAAAACAACAAGAAAAAGAAGACTCTAATATTAAAGCTTTTGTAATGTTGCTGCATTACTTTTTCGATGTCTGCCGCCACCTCGTTTTTGTTTTTCCAGCGCTCTCCCAGACGTCAGCTGCAGGCACAAACCGCCACTTGAAGGGGTCTTCCTCGTGTCTTACTTCCTGATGAGTTTATTCCACACAGAATTATTAGGGTTCAAATGTTAATGTGCACATTAAGAGGCTTTCACAAAAACAACGCCAGGCTCAAATTATGTGTCACCAGAGCAGCATTTCCTTGTAGATTTGGAGGAAAATACACATTTGCAATATGTTTTATCTTCTTTTGACACCTTGAAAAGAAGCCATTCAGGAGAAAAAAAAAATAAAAATTAAAAATGAAGCAAAGCAATTTCTGTGTGGGGATTCACGATCTAGCYGGAAGCAGATATTTCAAAGAGAGTGCAGAGCAATTATCAAAGAAAAATGAAGAGGGTCAAAGTTCAGAGTAATAAAAATGAGACTGCCAGTAGTACTGACTCACAATAGGCTGCTAGTGTTGATTCAGTGCTTGTTTTTCTTTTTTTTTCTGTATTCAAAACTATCATCATGAGTCAAAGTAAACGCATGCAAAAATTACCTAAAAAAATCTTATTTGTCATGTGTTGGTAATGTCATTGCTTGCCAAATTACAACAAACGCAACACTGAGCTTTTTTTAAAGAAGGGAAGGAGGATTCACTTTTTTTTTGAAAGCTCAAGTCATGTAATGTTTTCAGCTGGAAAATACATTTTTTTATTTATTTTTTATTTTTTGGAAAAGTCTGTGTTGGTGGAGAGTGCAATTTTCTGTGCAGCCATCTGTTGTGGCAGCAACATCAGATTAAAAAACTAAAAGATAGAAACAAGCAGATAAAGAAGGTTTGTTCTGAGCTGGGGACCACTTTGCTGCTCTGGAGCTGATGGCACAGAGAAGAATGTTTCGCTGTAGTAACTGAACATGTTGCCATGGTGTTTACGATATTTTGCATGCATTTGTTTTTAAAGCAACCCAGTATGGGGGAAAAACACATTTCATCAGCTTTGAAATGTTTTAATTTACCGTTTTATGTGAGGGTTAAGATGACTCCTCCTGAGACTTCATCAGTCTGACAGCTTATTTTAAATGAATGATACACAAGAACCTCGACCTTCCAAACTCTTAAGGCTGTTTATGTTCCACTGGTGGTGCTTTGAATGGGAATTGAGTTGAAATGAAATGCTATTTTATATTTTAATAATACATTGCTGCCTTAGGTGCTTGAATTTGTGTACTAAAACAAGTTTTAGACTCATATCTCTGTCAACAACTTTGTAATAACTTATAAAGCTCTTGTTTTAAATTGATAATACTTTTTGTAACCATTTGATTTGTCAAATGATTGAACGTTTTCTCGCATAACTTTCTAACTTTCKTGCACAGTGACTCAGTCAAAACCACAAAACAGAACTTAGGCTGAATAAATGAAATAAAACCTGTTTATGTTAAAATTTAAATAAATAACCAGGGTGAACAATTTGTGTTACATAGAATTATGTGTGACAACGTAATAGATGTAAGTAGATAAAACTAGCAAAGCTTGCTTTTAGAACAGGGCTATTCAACTGGCGGCCCACGGGCCACACCCAGCCAGTGAGTAGCTGTGTTTCCATTGACCATGAAAATGCGCAAATTAGAATTTCAAAAATAAATTTGCTCAATGGAAACATGTCAATTTTGAAAAAAAAGTTTTTTGACTAAATGATTTTGCGCTAGGAAGAGGTTTTTTTTTGGCCGTATCGAAATAGGTGTATTTRGTAAAACTGCAATGGAAACAATTTTTTTCGCATCATGGAAGTCACGTGATCAAGAACTGGTTGTTTCTACTGGCAAAAAAGACAAATAAAAAGAAGATAACAGGAAGTAAAAGTAGCAGTAAAATCACCGAAGTAGTAAAAGAAAGTATTAAACTCATCGACTACATTTTGCCAAAAATGCAGCATACTCAAAGTATGAGGGGCTRGTCGCTTGAAAGCCTCGATAAGATGCCAACGTTTCCTCTGATGGCTGATGATGAGCGCTAGTGTTGTGGTAGCAATATGCTATGTGTTTACATCCATCGCCGCCATGTTTGCAATGACTTATCGCGAGAACAAGCGTATTCACGCATGATTCATAACATTTCTTACTTAATGGAAACACTGCATTTGCGAAACTTGTGTTTTTCGACATTTACAGATTGTCAACAAAGTTTTGCGCACATTTGCAATGGAAACACTTCTGTCCGAACCAGCAATAGGCCCCCAACTAAAAAAAACAAACAAACAAAAAAAAAAAAGAAAATAATGTAGATTTTTTTCTTAGTTAAATATAACATCAATTTTAAATAAACTGATATCTTTAAATTTGGATTAAATGCAACAAAATAAACAAATTGTAAAGGTAAACGATGATACTTATTTGTTTTTTACATGATGCAGTGTTGCCTCCCCACCCCCACCCACCCACAAACTGTGGCCCGCCATGTTTCTCAGCATCTCCAACAAAATGCTATAATTATGCAATTTCAAAATGAATGCTGTTTATAAACCTCTAAAGCTAAAATCCATGTTTATGAAATGTGATAAATTACATTTTTCCTTTTTATGGTGAACATGAAAGCAGTGAAGCCTCTCAAGTACTATTACTCCTATGTTCTCAGGGCTTACGATTACACACAGGGTGTCAGAATAAGAAAAAAAAAACACATTCAGTCGTCTACAGTGATGCCACAAGGGAGACATTTTGTTTGCCAGTCCTTTACGGTGCCAGTGATGTGTGCGTCAACGTAAATGAACGTGTCAGGCAATGATAAGGAACCATACGTATAAATGAATGTGCAGATTGGTTAAGGTAGAGAGCTGCATAATTAATGCTCTGCTAAATCCTACCAAAAGCTGCACGCACAGTTTGGAGCCGGTCTCTGGTGGAGACTTCACTTAATGAGGGTGTTTTTCTTTTTCTTTTTTTCTTCCTTCTCTTTTAATGCAACACTTAAATCCTGCGTGTGTGTGAGTAAGCATGTTTCGTTTTAACTTAAATCAACTCACTTGACTCGTAAATGTGCACCACTTAAAGCTCTGTCTGCGTAGAGAGTATTTTGTCTGTGTTTCTCAGTCATCCGTCTCACACGCAGAAAAAGATAAGCTCCCYTTTTAATCAATCTGGCTGTCTGCAGGCGGTGTAAAGACACGTTTCACTTATGTTTTACACAAGGAAACATGACCTGCAGGGCTTCTATAAGCTCCACACTTTTTTTTGGCTATATTGCTGCAGCGACTGACTCCTGCAGTCTGACTGCTTTCAAAACAGATATGAAACTCAGCACTGTTCCTAAACACACACACAAAGACAAAATTTCATAGTTTGATAAATACATGTGAACAAGTCATATACTGTATTTATTTTACGATCTCATGTGTAATACGACCCCCTCTTTTTTTTAGCTTAAAAAGCATAAAAAATTTAATCCTCAAGCTACCTCCAATTTCATACAGACCAAGATTTTTCAGCCTTTGCAGTCTTTATACATATCAGTAAAATGATCATTGGACTGTTCATTTTATTTTAACAACATAAGTACTAAAAGGTATTTTGACAACAAATATATATCAACAAGCTAAGATTTTGAGCATCATAGAAATTCCGGCATTTTACACACAGTCCACCAGGAGGRGCCAACACAAAAGTCAGAGACTTCACATGAGATTTGGGCCATCTTGTTGGGGAAAAGCAGATTACTTCCAACTCGCGAGTGCCCCCTCTGGTGGGAAAACGTTTTTTCAGGGATACAAACTTTTTCAGAACACCGGTAGATGGCAGCCATTACAGACGAATGTGTTTGTTGTTGTTCCAGCAGCAGCCCAGTCACACGCTAATGTCATTAGCTCGTTATCTTTACTAAGGTGCAGGACTACTTTTTTTAAAAAAAATTTCACATCATGTTGCCTGCCTGGATATGTTACTATCTCGCTCTGAAGCACGGAGGAGTGTCACAGGTAAGCTCGTTTCAACTGCTTTTTACATCGTGGTCTCATTTCCGGACTCAGGCATTTAGCCGATTTTTCAGTTAAAATACATAAGTAAAAATATTTATCCGAGTATAGTACTACCCCCCAACTTTATGGATGATTTTCTGGATTTAATTTTATGTATTATACTTGAATAAACACGGTAAAATGTATTCACCTTCACAGCAAAACACTCTGTCAAACTTATCTTTCAAATAAGTTAGCATAAAATGTCTTTAGCCATAAAAAACATACCTCGAATCACAAACACATGATTTGCATTTTGCTTTGAAAGAAAACAAGGTCACTACTTGTTTCACATACAGCCAAAATATAAAAGACTAGAGTCTTAACTGTCAGGAGACACGTTTTAATATGTGATCGGATCGCCCACTGTGGTGGTTTAATGCACTTGCCAGCCCCAGTGACATTTTACATTGCTCTCATCTTATGCATGCAATGAACCGTGGGAGCGTCAAATGAGGAGAGTTAAATGATGCACATCAATTACAGCCTGCAGGTATTAGCTGATCATAAACAGTGCCGAAGAATTGAGCTATAAGTAAACAAAGGGGAGTTTACAGAAGAAGTTCTGCATGACAAACGCTTTAAGTCTGCAGGAGGACTTTGGTGCATTCATATTAGACCTGCACAGCAAACCTGACTGAGGAAACAAGCAGGTAATCTGTTTTTTATCTTAATTATTATTATAATTTTTGAATTTATTACAACAGTTGGCTTCTTTTGATTGGGACGCCTGTTTTGTTTTTAAGTGGACCTCTTCCTATGAATAAGCTAAATGTAGTTTTTGGTACATTACCAGTGTAAATATTTAAAACATGAACCTCTGAAATAAAGCTCATAATAATGCAGGTGTAATTAACATGATGCATTAAGGAAACTGTGGAGCTGCTTCAGCTTCAGTGTCATGACAAATYCAGACATTATTTGGTGGAATCTATTATTGTAAATAATTGAGTGTTTGAGAATAATGCAGAGATAATGGTATGTTTAAAGTGCCTGCATGAAGTGAAAAGTGCTGAACATAAAGYCAAAAATAAAGCACACTACCACATTATCCCATCATTAGCTCTGCAGGAAGTCTCACATATTAAATAGGTGTTAAGGGACTGAACTAAGAATGCTGTTTCTATAAAGCCTTGCCAGATAGTAGACAAACATGATTTCAGGTTGAAATTCTGACAATACATATGTGATGCATGTATCGAACATGCATCTTATGCGTGCTTATGGAAGCTGAGCTATAGATTCGCCTTGAGCTGAAAGATCAGCTTACTTCAGCACACAGCCGCCTGGTGGAGGCTAAGGGTGGAGGGGTGGGGGCAGTGGTTCAGGAGGCTCTGTACAATCTGAAGTCTGTCGGTATAAAACAGTGCTTGAAGTCCTCTGCGCTTCAGCTGGGAAGAAGACGCTTTGAAGCGGGTCAGCACACACCTCAGGGTGGGGGTGGGGGGATTGTTGTTCGGTGAAAAACTAACAGTTCTGGATTCAGCAGCGATGACACACACTCCCCTACTGGCATGGTTTTAAATAACTAAATAACACACGGGAACCACTGGCGGACCTGACATCAGCATACTGGTCCAAGCAGGCATGAGGCGGGGATACCTGTAGACGTGACGCACGATTCAGATTGGGCTCAGCAGCAAACTGGGAGGATTCRCACACAAACAAATATGTGTTGTGATTTTTGATTTTATTAATTTTTTTTTAATTTTTAGGAAGCATGCTCAGAGTTTAAAATAAATCTTTACTTCTGGGTTTGTATTTACACTCTACGGAGCCCGCAAGGGGACATGGGGGATTTTTTTTCATTTTGTGTTCCCACGCAAAAGTATTGCATTACCTCGCAATACCTTTTGCACTCCCTCGCAAGTCGTTAAAGGGATCCCCGATTAGTTGTAACATTAGACTTTATTTGATAAACATGAATTTTAACTGTAAAATAAAGACTGTAAATACTGTAGGATGTTCAGTTTTTATCGTTTTTAAGCTAAAAGTTTAAAAATATATTACACGGARGGGGCCATTTTATTTACACGCAAAGCATTCTGGGTAAATGATGACATCAACTAGGTCATCGGTGCGAGGCTGCTAGCGAGCTATATCCACCCTGAAGGTTAATCTTGGACAATATCTGATGATCGACTCTTTTAAATGAAACCAGAGAGCGTTGACAGACAGGAGAAGGTAGAAATGACTCAGCCTGGAACTGAAAATATGGATGGAGGACAACAGAGCTGCTTCATGGAAGAAGAACCTCAGCTTAGCCTGTTAGCTTCAGCATTAGCCCCGACGCTATCACCATATATATGTATTAGCTCAGTGCTACATATTCTCCTCTCGTCACTGAGGTCCTCCATCCACATGACAGAGAGGGGAACACAAAAATGACTCAGCCTGCAACTGAAAACATGGATGGAGGACCTCAGATTAGCTTGTTTGTCGCGTTAGCACCAAGCTAATACAAAAGGCAATATAGCGTCAGCACTAGCACAAAGGCTAACAGGCAAAGCTGAGGTTCTTCTTCCATGAAGCAGCTCTGTTGTCCATATTTTCAGTTGTGGACTGAATCGTTTCTACCTTCTCCTCTCTGTCAACGCTCTCTGATTTAATTTAAAACCGTCAGTTGTCAGATAATGTCCAAGATTAACCTTCAGGGTGGATATAGTTCGCTTACGTCGAGGACCTATCCACATCATCATTTACCCAGAATGCTTTGCGTGTAAATAAAATGGCTCCGTCCGTGTTAAAATATATATTTTTAAAATTTACAAAACTAAACAGCCCACAGTGTTTTCACAGTCTTTATTTTACAGTTAAAATATATTTTTATCAAATAAAGTCTAATGTTACAACTGATCAGGGATCCTTTTGTGCCTTTTGGTTTATTAACAAACTCACATGTTCACCATTAGCGAGTTAGCCTACTGCTTAATTCAGCTTTAGAATGAATATATCACAKAACCACGCATGGACGTATGTCATATGCCGATATTTAAACACATTGCAGCCACGCAACATCAAAGTCATTTTCACGAAGTTGTGGCGAGACATCCGGTTTTTGTTAACCAGATATTTCAAAATAAAAGTCTGATTGAATTCAGTTCACGTACAAATCAAACTTTTGCGTGGGAATGCAAAAGTATTGCGAGGGAACGCAAAAGAAAAAAATCCCCCCATGTCCCCTCGCTGGCTCCGTAATACCGTGAAGGACAAGTGCCTCCTAGCTGCAGAACAATTTAAAGTCCCYCCCCTTCACATAAACAAATAGGGATTGGAAAAAAATGTTTTTGTTGATCCACTTTTTTATTACCCTTTTATTTAACCAAGAAAATCCCATTGAGATCTCTTTTACATGGACGGCCTGGGCCTGAAGGCAACCTATTGTACATGGGTTTTGATCTTTGGGGGAAACCGGAGAAAACCCACTCAAGCATACTTCAGAAAGACCCCAGATCCTCAAACCCAGGACCTTCTTGCTGTGAGGCACCAGTGCTAACCACTGGTCCACCTCAGTCACAGTCCATGTGCAGAATCTGTCTCTAAAAATACAAGCACCCACAAATCTGACAGTTTGGTTTCAAACTTGAGCAGAGGGAAAAGATGGAGTTACTTCCATCCATTTTTATTAATGTTAGTAGTTAACACGAGGCCCACCTGGCCAAAAGTAGAATTTTTTTTATTTTTAAGTCACAAAAAGTCAAACTGTTTTGTATGTCATTAACATATAATGAAGTTCCCCTAAAAAGAACATTTGCATAAAACTTTCAATTTTTGAACTACCAAAGTTGGACGATCCACTAAGCAAAATAATTAATTTTTTTTATTCATCTGGTTTGACAAAGTTGTAGCAGCTGAAAGAGTCATCAAACCTCTGCTGACAACAAAGTGCAAAAAGCTCAGAGGAAGAAATACATCACTGCGTGTCTGTGCACAGTGTTCGCCAGCAGCAATTAAACATAAAGAGACAAGAGAAATGACGGCTCGAACAAACACAGGAAAGAGACTTGAATAAATGCAACAGCTGCAGTTGCATTTATTTTCTGTCTCAGATACTTTTCAAAATTTTACAGATTTAAAAATGGACAAGTGAAGGAACACAAATCTCTCAGGATCAGGGTGTTTGCAAATAGTTTGATTGACCTGCTGCWTATCTTGTTTCTTTTGAAAAAGTTATGTCACAATGTGATGTTAATTTTTTAATGCTTTCATTTAGAAATTAACAAAAGAGTGTTATTTTCTTTTTRGACTATATTGATTAAAAACCAGTGGATTGGTGAGGCGAGGACAAATTACAGCCAAATCTTTGAGAGTTACTGTATTTAAGAGCTGATTGACTTGTTCAGGGTGTACTTCTCTTGCACAGACCCTTAAAGAAACAAATCTGGTATGGATGGATAGATTCATTTAGGAGAGAAAAAAAACCAACAACTTTATTTTAACAAAAACTTTGATGGTGGTAAATGGAGGCCCAATGACCATACAGTACATCAAGAAAAAATAAAACTAAACTAGGCAAAATTCCCCTGGCCTGCTGCAGCTGCAGACCACATGATCTGTCCCTTAATTTTCTAATTACCCACCGTCTCCCACTCAGCTCTGCTCCCAGCGCAGCCCTCTTGCGTGCAACAGACAAGGCTGCAGCTCTCGCTAAAGATACTCTGAGAGATTTGCATCTTTTTTCATGTCAAATATCCTCTGTTCTTTAGATTCTTTGCTAAAATCGAAAAAAAAAGATCCCAAATAAAAAAATGTCAGTCTTTCAGAACTTTTTGCCTGCTTTGCAAATCTATGAGCCTCATTAACTTAACGTTTGTTTTCTGCACACAATTATGTGAAGTGTGGAGGCAAATATTACTGTAAAAATCAAACGGATTATGTCTTCAGCCTTTGCTGTTAAAGCACAGAGGTTTAAGGTTGGTAATCATTTTTTCATGTTTGTGTTAACAATTCAGAAGCTTCTCCTCTCCTGTACTGAATTACACTGAATACCAGGGGCAGGCCAGAAATGAAAAAATTATTTTTTAGTATTTTTCAAACCCAGGTGCATTTCTGTTGGACTGACCTTCAAATTATAAATACATACTGAATGAATCAAACAAATTTCTTTCAGTTTTTACCAAAGATTCTTAACAAACTAACAAGTTGACTTGTTTCAAACTAAGCAAACGCAAACAAATTTATTTTTTTTTCTTGATAACCAATATAATATGAAGACTATTTAGTACCTTTTTAGAGACATTAACATGTCAGTTTTTATGATGGAGTATTAGGGCCACACAACATTTAATTTTTTTATTATGAGAAAAATGTAACGACACGAGATTAAAGTTGAAATATTACAATTAAAGTTGTGATATTATGAGAATAAAGTCATTATATTATGAGATTAAAGTTGAGATCACGACAAAAAAAGTCAATTTTACATCCATTTTCAGTTCCTTTATGTTTTACTATTTTCATCATCATTTTCCTCCCGTTGTGGACAGCCATGCATGGTTTTGTCCGTGATGACGTTTGGGTCACTGTTAATGCTTTCATCCAAATTATGTGATTACTAAATCTGACAATGCAGCCATTAATCACAATACAGCTTCCGTTTATCAGATAGTCATTTGCACAATCATTACAACGTCCTGCTACTGATACTTTGATTTTTATGTGCTAAAATATTAGGTGTTTTTTAAACTGAAAGCAAAGAACTTTCCTCATTTTAATGCTGCAGTTAAACTGCTTTTTTATGTAAAGGTTCTCATAATATAATGACTTTATTCTTGTAGTGTTACAACTTTYATGTTGTAATAGTATTACATCATTTTCGCAATAAAAAAAATCTCAAGCATGTTGTGCGGCCCTAATACTTCATTAGTTTACTGACAGACAAAAAAACGAATCTGTGGTGTCATCATCTTACATGTTTTTCCTTTTGCTTCTGTACCTTTATGTAAAGTCATAAAAAGAGAACCAGAACTTTTACTTACAATTAAAAAGCTATAACTGTTGTGTTATTATGCATGAAATGATCGGAAAATAATTCTTCAATTAAAAACAAATAATCTAACTAATAACCAGGCTCTGCAACAGCATTAGGGAAAATGTAGACAAATGTCATTTTATTCCTTTAAAGCYTATTCTAATCAGAACACTGCTTATATCTGTACCCCTTTCTTATTACAGATGGGCTACAATAAAAGCAAATTTATTTTCAGCTTAAAAACTGAGTTTATCAATCATTTAGGTTTGTTTTGCTGAAACAGTTTTTTTTTCTATTCCAAAGCACAGGGTACGTTTTCAGTTAAATCATTCCCCCTGTGCTAAATTACCAGATTAGATGGTTAGAGAGAAACCCAGCAGAGTGTTGATGATCGGGGATGAATCCTGCAGCTTTCTCTCTCCTCCTTCAGGAAGTAATTTGAGGCAGAAAAGAGTCGGAATGACGCAGCAAAGAAGAGGCAACAGTGGGAAAGCCAAGGCAATTTAGCAGTGTGGGCCATGTTTTCAATCATTAAACARGAACATCAGTTATTTATAAGGCAGCCCTATTGTAAGTCATGTATGAAAACACCCCTCTTAGCTAATCAAATTTTGTTCCTATTTGTGAATGTTCCTCAGAGGGGTAGCTAAATAGTTCTAACACATACTTTTAGAGTGAAGTCATTTCTCTTTCTGAAGCTTTTTTGGCAAAAGAAAAAAAAGCTAATTCTGCTAAAAACTTTTGGCATTCAGCAAACTGATGAACTGGCTAGTTTGCTTTAAATTTTGGTCTGTCCAGCTGACTACATCACCACATTCCAAGTTTTGAGACTTTACATGAAGTGAAAGGTGATCTGATTTCCAAAAGTCTGTAAAAAAAAACTTAAAAGAGAAGAAAAACTGTAGTAAACTATTGGACTGAAACTTTATATAATTTGCCGACTTTTTTGCTGTCCATCATTTTCACTGACAGGGAAAAGACAAATCCCATAATCTATTTTTACCCATCACCTTCAGTTTTAAATTGATAAACATCCAATAACATTTGTTTTTATTCATTTTAATTAGTATCCAGTCTGAACAAGCTCCACGGATAATCCACATCAACCCGATGTATACATGTAACTTTTTCTCTGCAGTAACAAAAACACTGACTGTAGCCATGTTTCCATCCAATGTCAATGCAAAATTTGAGCCTTATTTTTTTAAAATGTTGAAAAAAAAAACTGCGAGTCAGATGTGTTTCCATCTACTAGCTTGGAGTGAACTAACCAAGCTACACAAAGTGTAATCACGTCAGACATTGACGTTGCACATGGCTTTAGTAAAAGGGAAGTAAAGTTGCAAACTCGCAGGGACTACACATCTTAGGACAATAGAGAGAAGTTATCAGGAACGTGTTGCTACTATCAGGAAAGTTATAATTATTCTGTCATATTAACTAGTAATGAGAATGTTGCATGGTGTCTGGAGACGTAGAAAAAGAAATGCAATTCTCTTCACGTTTATGGGAATATCCAGGAAGACGCAGACAYCGGGAGAAGGGTCCAGCTGTAGCAACAGCCCGAAGAATTGTTGAACAGCGGGAACAGCTGATCAYTCATGTGAGGTACATGTTCGTTATGTCAGAACTTATTCAGCAAATGTATTTCTATCTCCCCTTTTGTGCGTTAACTTTAAAAAAAAAAAATCCCAAAACCACCTCAAGCGAGCCATTTTTTTCAAATTCACAATTTCTAAAGTGGTATTTCAAAATGTGCATTAAAAACATTGACAGAAACACTGCTTGTGATCTCAGTGACTATGGACAATGAAATTAAATGACTGCACCTCAAATATGAGCAGATCACCWGCTGTAGTTTGAATGCACAGTCTCACACYGTCCTCCTGGTCCACGTGGACCTGAATTGTGCACTCGCTTAATAATCATGTCTCAAGGGAGCTCACTGAAGTGGTTATTGTCATGAGGTTTAAGACTTTTGCTCCAGACAACTTCTCTTGTTGTTCTGAAGGCTGAATATTTGTTCTGCTGCCACACTTTTTGTTTTTATAAATTTCACATTTTGTCAACATCATCGTTGTTACTGGGCTTTTTAAAGAAACTTCAGACACTCAGCTGGTGAAACCTTTTTCCAAGTGAAACAAACAAACATGGTCATGCATCAGGTGAGAAATGTGCTAACC
>NW_013952406.1:3985377-3993139 GCF_001266775.1 Austrofundulus limnaeus
TGTCTGAACCAATCACTTTTGTTGGCATTGATCAGCTGACTGATTTAAATACATCTTAACATTCATGAGGTACTTTAACTCACTCCAAACTTTGACTGTTTATGGTTGAATGTGGGCGTGTAGAGGGTAGAACCTGAGGCGGGACCTCGTGCGCAAACTCTGACGTGCGGCTGTGATTTATAAAGGAAAGATGCGCAGAAACGTGCGTACGCACGGTTTTATAAATCTGAATTTTTTTGGCGTACGCCATTTCCGCCCTTTGGCCGTACGTTCACTTTTAGTATGGTTTCCACGCAATCCTTTATAAATGAGACCCCAGGCCTATTCTCTAATGACTAGAAAAGTTTTAGTCATTTTTATTTCTGTAAATATGAACCAGAAAAGCATTTYATAATTCCACCACTGCCGACCACATTACCGTGCAGAGCCAAGCTCTGAAATCAAAGGTCGAGTAACAGTGAAAGCAAGRGCTTGTTTCATAACCATAAATGTCCCTGTGAGAAGTATGTCCACTAAATATAAAAACAATGACAGCCACTATATGTGTTGGAGAAATACAGAGTATAAAAAGTCCTGCAGAGTACTTCAAAAAAAATGGAACTATCAGCTGTAAAGACATGGCCTCTGTAGTGCGAGACTCAGGAATATTCAATCTGAAAGCTATAAAGGAGCATTGTCAACCCTGTTAACAGCCAAACCCTAAAAGCAATGTCTAGTTACATGTTAGGACTTAACTGGTGGAAGCACTTCCTCTGTGCACTCCATCTACCCCAAGGAGATTGAGTGTGAGGATAATGCACCAAGAAAGATGTCATAGTCACAGCTTAAGCCTCCACTCCCATACCAATGTAGTCGTACTCTGGAGGCATCAARAAGGTGTAGGGACAAGAAAGTGATAAATCTAATACACACCGACTGAAAGCTCACACAGTCCGAGGCTGTTAGGGAAAATTTCTTTTTCTTTTTCTTGTGCATGAGCAGAATAAGAGGTGCATGTTTGGATTTAAGTAGAAAAAAAACGGGGGTCTCTAATCCATCCCATTCACCTTGAACACACACGCATGCAAACACACAAAACGCTGCGGCAACCGTCTCCCCATCAATGTTCGTATTAAAGTTTCACCAAAGACTTTTGTGTTGGCAGCCTCACCCTGATGACCTTGTGTGACTGAAGGAAACAAAATGTCATTAAAAATAGATTGTAATATTTTTCTGACAGGGTTATTCCATGAGGTCACACGGGAAAAAGAGATGTCAGCACAACTGTTGTRGAGCTCTAATGTAAACAGATATTTTACATGCTTGTCAGACGTCAGGAGGCTGCAGGAGAGCAGTTGCCCCCAGGATCTCATCTCTCCTAAATTCCCAATGAAAACACTTTGTTTAATATCACAGCGCACCTTGAAAATAATGTAGAGAAACATCTTAATTAACAGAATGCCCAGTGTTTTATTAGGCAAATGATGTTGAGTCTGAACTGATAAGACACCTTTTTATTTAATTTAAAGGGACAATATCATGTAAAATCAACTTTTTTGAGTTTCATATCATGTTATAATGTTATACTCTCATAAAAAAACATGCCCAAAGCCTTGCTCTGACTCATTCATGCATGTTTGAGAAATCCTGCAGTGTTTTTATGCAGCCATGCTGAGGAGCAAAACGACAGGTGGGGACCAGAAACGCCTTTTGGGACCAGAAACGCCCCTGGGGCGTGTCTTTGAGCCAGACTTCTTCATGGTGGAGCGACCCCCCCTCCCCCTCCCCACACACCCCGCCCATGACTCCTGCAGGCTCTCAGGTGAAAAAAATGAAAGTGAAATTTAACTGTCTGCTGAGCTCTCAACATTAGTTCTCACTCAGTGAAACTCTTTTCAGATTAATAATATCTTTGAGGAAATTTATTTTCAGATGCCAAGTAAACTGCATCATGGCAACCCCCCACCCCGCAACCCGCCACGAGACAGAAGCGAAAGGTGGTTCTTAAAGAGACAGAGGCCAATTTCAAGGCGTTTAGAAGAGGAAGTGATGAGAAGATACGTTTATTTTCTATTTAAACATAAAAACAGCATTTTAATAACAGCTAAAGGTGGCATTGATACTTTGTAATGTATAGTATTTAATTAAATGTCTGAGAAACACATAATATTGGCTCTTTAAATAAAAAAATCTCAAATTGAGTGTGTTAATAACTGAGACAGATCCCCACTTTGTSCTGACAAATAACATAACCTATAAGGACAGTTTATCAGCTCAGATATGTGCAGAATGTGGTTTGTACAAAATATAAAAACATTTTAACATAAAAATCATGTACTGGATGATATCATGTTAACTAAATGTGCATTTTTTGCTCCACTATTATTCACCTTTTTCTATTTCTTTTGCACATATTTATCCATACAACAGTTTTGCCTTTATGTATTAAGTCCTTAAAATAAAGAAATACAATTTTTTTAACCAGCAGAGTTGGAGTTAAATTATTATAAAACTCTGTCATCTGATGTTCACAGATGTTGTTTTCCAAATGAATTCTTCATGCTGATAAATGCTGTGAAGAATTAGTCTAAGCAATATTCAAATTAAATTAAAATGTTTTGGAAAAAGTGTCTTTACCCCTTGATTTTTTTGTAATATTTTAATGAAAAAAGCATGGTTTTTTGTACAGTCGTAATTCAATTATTTTCCATTCTGCACTCATTTTTTTTCTATCTGGTGGACAAGGGTGTTTCATAAATCTAAATCCACTCGGCTTTATCACATGGATGTAGATCAAATCTTAATTAACTAAGCAGCACTATCACGCCTTCTATGAGCAGCCAAGAAATAATTTCAACAGCTCAAATTTAACATCAACAAAGCTTTTTCARTAGGGTTTGTCATCGTATACGCTTCAATTCATTGACATCTGGTTCTGTCCCCTGATAGTTAAATACATTTCATTCCTAACCAAGTCCAACATCGGTTCAGTTCTTCTCTCGGGTTGAAGACGAGCTGATTAGTGAAATTAGAAAACGAGCTTTGATTGTGGTGAAAAGCAGCCCACTCCACAAGTGGCAGAAAATATTTGTGTGAACGAGATCCTGCAGAGTCACAGCGCGCCGCAGACACTCCTGCATCAGCGAAACAAGGTTCCTGGGAATGTTGTAACATACATGCACATCCATCACTCTCGAGCATAATGAACAGGTCCAACAGGAAATATGTTGCCCGCTCCCACACTGAGCTGCACCTTCTGCAGAAAGTCTCTTTATTTTGTGTAGGCAACAATTRGATGGGAAAAGTGCAAATTAACAATGTTAGACAGACACATGCATTGCACTCATGTCTTATATTTCATATAGGATGCAGACTCAATYATTTAACGCTTTTATTTATTTTTAGAACGAAGGCCTTTGCCACTCCAAAAATATTTCAGTTTGAGGTGTTACAGCTTAAAGCTGACAGTGAATGATGCTATCTTTGAGATGTTATCTCTTCAGTGCTCCAGAGTGACTGAAAAATGACAACTGCTTTCGCTTCAGCCTTAATTTTGAATGTTGCCTTCAATTCCCATTCCTCTGAATAAAAAAAAAGAGCTTTCCCAATCCTGGTCCTCAAGGGCCACCATCCTGCATGTTTTAGGCGTCATTTCTTGACATACCTGATTGGGGTGAATGAGTGATTTACAGGCTTCTACAGAACTTGAAGTCATTCTAAAGAGCAGGGAAATGACAACAGTCATCCCTGAAATTCCTTAAAAGCCTTTTGACATTTATTATATTATGTAAGAGTATTAAGCTAAAGCTAAGAACTGGAGGAAGTCGTCTGACACCATGGTTTTCAAAATAAAAACTAAAAAATAAAAGCCCCRYYTAGCATCTGGAAATGTTTAAAGGCAGAAACTGCATTGTTTTTGTCCATTGGTGGAAKAAAGATTGGTAAGGGGTTAAGAGTCAAAGTGTGAAGAACCGAGCAGTGGAGGCATAGAGGACACAGGAAACATCTTAAAGGTAACATGTCTTTATTTCACCCAAAAAAAGCCAGAAAATTCAAAATACTGTTAATGAATCCATAAAAAGAAATCACCCAAATAGAACTGTACTCGACATAAATAATTTACACACTGTAATGCAACAAAGTGGCCTTTCTCAAAGACACAGAAGGGTAACTTTTAAAGMGATTGGGCAAAACTATATACACACAATAGGGGAAACTGAACTAAACATCAATACTAACTAAAAAAATAAAATGATCTAACTAAATCTAAAACAGCCCCCCTGCTGTCAGTCACATGGTCGATCCTGCTGAGATGGTGTTTTTGGCCACACCTCTTTCCCAAACAGGAAGTAGGCAACTCCCCTAACCAGGCAACTCAAAAAGAAGAGAACCGTGATTAATATACCAGAACACACATTTAGCTCCTCAACAAATTAAACTAATAAGGTGAGAGGCCATCACACAAAGATAATAAAAAAAGTGCAGATCTGTCAGATCCTTTCAGTTGTGATGCCGTTTGCTCGGCAACAGATTATTTCAAAGTTGGGATTCTCTCTCAAATGACTGCTTGGAATCTGCGCTCTGGGGGTTAACAAGGAGGTCCCATTCTGTTTAACAATTCAGCCTGTGGCTGCCCCACGTGACGATGCATGCAATAAGGCCCACACTTGTTTATYTCTCTGGATAAAGCATCCCACTGGCCACAAATTAGGCATTCAGGCTCGCATCCTTGTTGTGCTCCAGGATGACGTGTTCAGAGTACTAACTCTGACTCTGCACCATAGGTACATCATGAGTTTGTTCTTTAGTTTCCTGCACGACTTTTAAAGTTGTTCAAATTGTCTTCAACGCACAATCTGCACTGTGGTTAGAGGATTTGTTGATTGGGYGGGATGATTGCAATGTTCTCACATATGATTTAGAAAACATAAATAATACAATTTTCTCTGGATTGGGAAGAGTTTAAAGGTCAAATTAATCACAGAGAACTTTTCAACAAATTAAACTTTTAGGCTTTGAATAAAAAGTAGCACTTTATTCCTCTGCTCCATATGAAATCTAATATTATTATAAAAAAATGTGCTTAAATATGTGCAAATGTTCTCGCTTTGAACCCCCCCAGATTTAATTTCTCAAATCAGTCCAGTCAATCAGGCTGACTGTTAATGGTCAGAGAGAAAAGAAAAAAAAAACAGTGACCAAGATAAATGTGTGTAGAAGAAAAATGCTCGTTTGTATTGAGCCCAAGAGTTTCGCTCGAAAGGATGAAAATGTCAGTGGAGTTTTAGAGTTCAGTGAGATGAAGAGGAGATACTCCGCTGTGATCTTATCTGCAGGAATCCACAAAACTATCCCAGACGAAAACCATTTCCCACCACTCAGTTTTATATTTTTGTTAGATTGTTTTAATTTACTTCAAACAGTTTACTTCAACACAATGTGATGAATTACGTGTTCAAATGATGAAATGGAATATTCACATTTATGCAGAACTTTCTGTTGGACCCTGCTTGAATTCCGTTAGTTGAAGTCTTCAGATCGATATAGCCAGGAGCCAAATTCCTCTTCCACATACTGGGAGTTCGTATGAGACATTAAACAGTTTGTATTAAAGCAATTAACTGATCTTATCATGCACAAACAACAGAGAAAAGCTGGATCACACACTTTACAGACAATTCCTCTGACAACATTACATGCATAATTAAGCACAAGATCTCAGTGAGGAGTCGAGAGGTGAGTCTCTGAGGACGAGACGAGACAAAAACCTTGTGTCCACATTTTATATATCTATATTTTAGCTCGCAGTTTTATGTTTGGTGCTGCAGGGTAATAAGGACAAAGGGGAAAGCTGGTGCATGAGCTTTTTTTTCTTCCCTGTTTTCATTTCAATTCATTTCTTTATAGAAGCTCCTCGTATTTCACACATGTCATTAAGGAAAATCCATAAAAACGTCAATACCTGAAGCATAGACTTCACCTCCAGAGAAGCTGATGATAATAGAGCTTTCCCCATGTGAGTTTGGCTAACAAGTTCTTTCTCTTTGAACCTAATARAGGGTTCCTTTGTGAAAGACCACAGCATTGATTAATCCAGCTGTCCCTATCCAAATTTTCTCTGAGATTTGTTGCATTCGTTTGAAATATTCAAAGCAGGGTTCTTGGAAAAAAAACCATTATATGGACTTGTGCTCTCCTTGGGGCAGGCAATGAAAGTGGCTGCATACAAATTAAGTATCAGCAAAGCAAAGAGAAAACATGATGATTGAAACCACACTTGCATAAGCATGCCTTTGGGTCAAAAAATATCAAGTCATTATTTACACAGAAGCTGATTGTTTGTTTAATGAAGATCTGCACAGCTGTGTTGGGTGTTGCAGAAATGTGTGAAATGTGCAAACTTTACTGTGGATGATGGGTGGAAAATCRTGTCCTGACGCTCCACTGAAAAGTAAGGTAAAACCTGGAGGGAATCATGACTTTTATTTAATGTTGTGGAAGAAAAAAGGTGCTTCTGGGGTCTGGTTTACAGAGAGAAGTAACTCCCCTTCATGAATAAGCTATCTTAAACTTTTTGTCTTTTGTTTATTCAAGAAAATCCCAACGAGATAATGGTTGTATCTCACTGGGCTGCGAGTCGTGGTGACTAGTTGGTAAACAATGTTTACAAGTGAGTCTACAAAATGTTCTTGTAGGTTCTCAACGTCCTTGTGTGAGTGCCACAGACACAAAACCTTCATTGCTTGATTTTTAAATAAATACTTCCCAGAAAAGACAGTCTAAGCAGATCCTGGTACCCTGGCACAGTGTAATGTTTTGTGTGCAGTGAAGTGCCTGGAGGACTGTGATCAGTTCTACATCAGGGAAACAAAGCAGACGTTATTCAAAAGAATGGTCCAACACAGAAGAGCTGCATTATTAGGTCATTCTGCAGTTTACACTAATCTACAGTCCAGTGGTCAAGATGTTCTCATCCTTGATGGAGAGGAACGTTGGTTTGAGAGAGGAGTAAAGGAAGCCTTTTTTGTGAATTAAAACCATCCATCATTAAACAGATGTGGAGGCGTCCGTGTCCAGTTGTCCTCCTCCTACTGTGTTGTTATTGCAAGTATGACTCACCCCCCTGTGAGCAAAAGGTGATAATCAGGGCCTTTACAATAGTCAGGTGGATGGTGAAAATGGTCCTCTATGAACAATAGGAGAGGATCGTGGCACTAACAATCTATTGCAAGGCTGATGGTCCTCTTTTGCATGTGAACAGACAGTGTTGATGTTCATTAAAACTGTTTGTCCATGTGGAGGCAGTGCTTATAAGGTTGAGTTTACCTGAAACTCATCAGACTGAAGAAGTCTCTTGAAGGAGAGATGGAATGTTTCATTAAAGATGAACCTGACCAGAGGACCGATTTAATTTATTTTATTTTTTTCCACCTGGATTACTGAGATGCATCAGGACTCTCACTTAAAGTCATTAAATTAATAATTCTCATTTTGTATTCGCTGTAAAAATCCTTTTAGGAGCACAAATTTGAACATTTTTTGAATTTCGAAATCTGTCGTAACTTCATCCTAAATGAAACTTTTTTTTATAAACTTGTGCTCCATTAAAGGAAAAAAATTGTATAGGTCCTCTGGACGGGTTCTTCTTTAATGAAACGTTTCGTCTCTCTTCCAAGAAACTTCTTCAGTTTCAGGCAAAATTCAGGCTTTTGAGTCCTGCCTCCAGGTGACTGATACTCACATCACATGGCCATCGTTCACAGGTGACTGATACTCACATCAC
>NW_013952406.1:3994139-3998589 GCF_001266775.1 Austrofundulus limnaeus
GGGTTTGGGGTCTTCATTTTCACCTGAAGGTTGCATGGAATCCTGTCTATGTTTCCTGTCTGCTTTCAGGAAAGCCCATTGTGCTCCATTAGAATTTTTTTGTTTGTTTTTTCTTGGATTTTATTGTTGATCTGTTTCTCTTGTTTTTGTTTTGTAGACCTTGAGGCTGTAATAAAGTTTGTATATAAATACTGGTCAGTCCTTCTCAGCCTTGCAGGTGGTACATTTGGGAGGTAATCATGAAACTGAACAATCGGAGGACAGACTTAGCAGTGCGTAACCTGGCTGCAGTCAGGGAATGCATGCAGAGCAGTGATTAGATTACTGAAAATGACCCATTATGGATCATTTCAGATGGGCCAAATTTTTAATATAGTCATTGGAACACGTTTAGAGCTCTGTAAGTTAAAATAAAAACACTGCAGTTGATGCAGATTTGGATTAGACAGTAAATTGAACAKAAGTGCTAATTTTCTGAAGGCAGCTGCTGCTTTTGTACACATGTAGAAAACATATAAATCAGAGAGAACAGAAAGCAAATAACTTTAAATTGAAATCAGATTTTTGCTGCGTGCATTTATCTTAAAATCTCCRCTTCAGTTTGCCTGTTGGCACCTGGTGAACAATTTGTCTGCTTGAACATGTGTGTCATTTGCTGAAATGATTGATGCTGATGACAGTGTAATTTTTCTGGAGGAGACAGTTATAGCTTTACTACATACAGATTTAGAACTTCCATATATGGGCTGACACACATCAYCGGATTCTGCTGGCCTATTTATAATATTTTCTCTCAGAATTGGCACATCCAGGCTTCTGTACCTAATCTTTGTCTAAAGCAGCCTGTTTGTTCTGCAGACACAGATCGATGTGCATAAATGTAATGCTGAATATATTTCACCCTCCTCTAACAGGTATTATGAAAATCCTTGTTTTGCAAGCTATACACAACAATASTGTTTCCTTTACATTCATTAAGCAATATATCTTCCGATGTGAAGCATCCTGATGAATTTTCATAACAATGCTTGTATCGTTTGTATTTGTTTACAAATTAATTACATCTGAAAATAATTGTACTGTCATTGCATGGGTGTGCGTTTAATAGCCAAATAAATCTTACCTTTTTTGGTGTCCCATCGTGTCACGTTGGGAAGCAAAATAATACTCAAAACCACAATTAATGGAAATATTTCAAGATTAAAAATGCTGCATTCYTTTTACAAAGCATTGTGAAAGCCCACAGGGTGAAGCAGAATATATGCAGGAAATTAATGACTAAGATATTTTACAGGAAAAAAAAACAAGTGAGAAGAAAACTTTCCATGATCAGTGAAACATAATGAGAAGCATAATGAGTCGTTTGATTGAAAATGATATGTGACATRTATATTAAAAGTCCTTTAATTATTACTTAATTAAATGACTTTTAATATAAATGCATGCATGATARAGACGTGTATATTCCCCACCGCTTTCCATGTCTGAGTTTCAGATTGAAATCTTCTTACACTGAGAAGAGGCAGAGTTATAGTCGTTTTGATCAAACCTTGTTAATGTCGTTTTGCAGTTTCATGTGATTTTTTTTTTCAAAATGTGTTCATGACTCTGGCTTTCAGGTTCTCCCACTCCAACATTAGCTCATTATTTTTAGATTTGACTGAATTATAGCTATTTTGGCTACTGTTAATAGCTAAAAATAGCTAAAAATGTAGCTAAAAATTGTTACAAATGTGCCAAATGGGTCGAGCTCAGGTTTTCCAAGAAAACATAGAGGTTTCTGGACACAGCTTTGGCACTGAAAAATTCAACAATTAAATGTTTGCCTTATACAAACCCAGTGTAWTTACTCTAATCTTATTCATGTTAAACTTTCATTTAGGATGATAGATGAGATTGTCCATAAATATCTAAAATTGCCTTTTTCTAGAGGTGAAGTTCGTCTCCTTACAATGGATGATAAGAACTGAGTTGCACACAGTAACAAGCTGTTGATGCCAACAGTTAATGCCATAGTTCTAACAAAAATATTGCAAAATGGATTTTATTTTTACTTCACCAACATATATGAATCTCTACATACCACAATTTACATAAGAGCAACTGAAAAGAATTAACCTGTTTTTATTACGACATCATAGTGGTTCAGAAAGTCCTGTTTGTGATTTTTTTTTTTTTTTTTTTTAGTTTTGAAAGAGAAGATCAAAATGCCTCATCACAGTCCCTGTTGGCAAACGTGACCATTTACACGCTGGATCATGTGTATCCCTCTGAGCTGAGCTACCTGAATATAGACGGACCACAGGGGGCACCATGTCCCCCCATTCAGACCTTCTGCATGTCCCAGCTGCTTTATTCTGTAATTCCGCTTTAAAATATGCAACAGTTTCAAAGTCTCAGCTGTTATCAGCATGATGGGTTGTGTGGCAGAATAGGGTGTGTTTGACTTTTCTTGTGAGATTCTGCAGCAGGGCTAAGTATCTCAGTTGGCCTCGGTGTATTATCTCTGGCACACTGCCAGTGTTATACAGCGCTCCACACTCGGCTGATTTCATCACATTAGAGACCGGCACACTTGTGCTATGGTAGGGGGAAATTAGCGGTTAGGGTCAGTAGCTAAGTGTCTCTGAGGCAGATTTCACTTTTTTTTTCCGTTTTACTTTTTAAGAACTATTTTATTGTATTAAACAAAGCTATTTGTTGAAGTAGTCTGGGTTTGGTCAGCGCAGAGGTTTGCAACCCGCTGCTAATTTTTCCACAAAAAAAAGCATTTCAATATTTCAGTTTTTTTATTTAATTAAATTGGATGAGAGCTATAATACATATATTGGATGTGCTAACATAAGACAAAAAAGGCAATATAATTCAAAATGATAGATTTTTCATTATACAATAAACAATACAAACAAATTTAAATGCTGAATGTAATAATATCTTCATTTCAAGCTCCTAACACAGTAATCATCACTCTGCCTGGCCGTTGCGGCTCTGGACACTTTGTTTGGTGACTGTGTTATTGTTACTCTTAAYCTAAAGTTCTGAGGATGCCAATGTCATTATAAAGCCTCAGTACTTATTCATGGTGACTAAATATCATCTGCATGGGATTATAAAAGGATTAGAGGTTTGGTTCTGTTATCCTGGTCTAAAAAAAATAATGTAAGCAGAATTTTAAATCCAACCCACCGAACAGGATGTTGCAGATCAGCAGTAAGCTAATAATGCTGTCARATGATCCAGAGAACAACAAACCCATTGAATCAGCAGTGTTACAAGCAATTTATAATATGTTTGTCTCCTATGAAATAATTTGCTATTTTTAAACAAAGATGCCTCCAGAGAAGTTATTTTTTTTTCTTTTTGTGTGTTGTTGTGCATGTTAGATTCCAAATGTTAGCACTGTTACTACTAAAATGTTGACACAGGGGGTTATAAGTAATTTAAATTTTTGTATTTATGAAATAAAATTACAGTGAAATGATTCTAATTAAAATCTGTAATTAGGTTTTTTAATGAAGTCTGAATTGACAAAGAGCAAATAATGGGAGTCTGTGTACAGCACCTCCTTAAGAGCCTCCAGGGGCAGCCCCGGTTGCTGCATGAAATGTTAATGAAGAGCTCTTTCAAATTCACATGCATCAGTGAAAGAATAAAAAAAATATATATATAAACAATACAGCCTATTTTTTTAAAGGCACCACTAACTCACATCCATACCAAGCTGATATTTCAGATTTAAACTTATTTCAGGTCTCACAGACAAAAAGAGCGTAAAAATAGAAATGTCCAAAACAAACCTTTATACTCCAACCACTTGTGCTCTGAATTTGGATGAAACAAATATGTCAAAACATTTTGTTGCCAAAACATTTGAAACAGAGTCCAAAAGAAATTGTTGTTTRTCTAACATTCTCTCAGTTTCACTTTTGGTGGTAATGTCAAACAAAGAAAAATAACAGGCACAGACCCCTGCTGTGCAAATAAAAAAAAAACAGATTATATTACTGATGTACYATGCAAATCTGGATTTTAGTGGCTCAATAGCTGTGATAGAAACATTTAACCAACAAGCCTTTCTCAGCGGTCGGTGAGCACTTTCCATTTTCTTTATGTTTCTAGAGGGTTGAACATCCAGGACTTATGGCTGGATGAATTACAGGGAACTCATATTTTATTTAAAGTCATGTTAACATTCTCTATCATTTAAAAAGTAACTTAAATGTTAAAAAGAGGATTCCCTCCCTGTTTATTATGAGATTAAACTAAGATCAATAGGCCTCATGCAAGAACCGTTCGTATGCACAGATTTGTTCTTAAGTTGTGCGTACGAGTGATTTAGGAGAATTTGTTGCATTCACTAATGTTTTCGTATTCTAAGATTTTTTTCAGATACGAACAAAATTCACGAGTGGTCCAGACCTGTCGTATATTTTACGAACAGTCAGCCTGC
>NW_013952406.1:3999589-4002511 GCF_001266775.1 Austrofundulus limnaeus
CTCTATTTATCATTTAAAAGGTAACTTAAATGTTAAAAAAGAGGATTCCCTCCCAGTTTATTACGAGATTAAACTAAGATCAATGTGCGCAAACAGCTATGCTTCAGTCTTCTCAATATTCAAGCAGATGCACCTAGCAATTTGTGGGAATTTGCAAACCCAGTCCCTCTCCCAGCAGCTAACCATTAAGTCATTCCAAAAGACTTCCTGTATTTAAATTAGACACGACACTATTAGCGTAAGGAGTCCTGTGYCAATAAGAAAACCATTCCTTCCCCYTCCTCATTATAAGGTTTTCTATTGGACAGGATCATGCCTGGTGGTCTGCAGTCCCACGACTGCATTTCATTGACACATTCAAAGTGAGAAATTTAATTGAACACTCCACCCGCTGCACTGATCAAAGCAACAAATCAGATTTATCCCATCCTGATCAAGCTCCCCTCACAACATGGAACAACTTGACACCAAGAGAGACRGCTGCCTCTTAATAACTCTGACACAACGTGGATAAAAAGAAAATGGAACAAAGAAGTTGCCTCCTAACTAACACTCCTYTCTTTTACTATTACTAAAATGCATATTTCAACAATAACTCATGTTTTAGTAAAATAAAGCCGATATAAATATTTGGTTCAGTTCATAAGTTAACTAGTATTATTGGARATTTTGTTGCCTCTGTCACTGAATAAACATATTTAGTGCAAAAATAGGACATTTGCGTTAAATAGATAATTTTTTTGTTTAATTCTTCTTTGCAATAAATCATATTGGGCTCCGGATTAGCTGCACCTGCAGCTCCTAACAAGTATTAAAAGCAACAGCAAAATAAGCTGTTTGGCATTTACAGAAATTTCGCAAATTGTTCATGTGTTCAACTGACATACTCAGCTCTACTGCTCATCCCACAAATGCATGRTCCTTACAAATGTGGCAACATTAACAGGAAATTTAACAGGATTTCCAATGGTAAACAGTTTATTGCCAAGAAGAATTGTTACAACAAAGACATAATTTACCAAAAACAAATTTCCTTACTTTTTGTGCTAAGTTTAATTTGTTTATTTCCAACTAAACAGTAAATGCAACTTAAATGTTGTGACCACTTGTAGCTTTCCTTTCAGTTCGTAATAGATTGTTTAGACCTTTTTTAGTCCTGATTTTATTTGCTGCAAACTACAGTGTTTACATATTTTAAGCTTCTCATAAAGATCCAAAATACTATTCATTCAACTCAAACAAAATAATTCATTGCTCTCAAAAACAATAAGTTCTGTCAAAACACCTGAGAAACTGAGGAAGAGCTTATATGGGAGGTGTGATTACTGGTTGAGAAGCAGGTGAGCACGTCAGCAGATGGAGAACAGGTGTAAAAAGCTGAGGACAAAGGATGGCTGACAAACTGGGAAACAATACGACAGGAAAAAAAAACACACTCACCAATGAACAAGTGTAAATAATACCAACACAACTTAAATATTCTGAAGTACAAAAAGTGAAAATCCTAAGCTGTAAACTAATTCGACAACATTCACGATGCAGTTAACTGTAGGGATCTCCAGCTTCATGTGTTTCTGCCCTTCTATAAAAATGTTAAACCTCTTTGATCTCCTCTCCTGGGTCTGGTTGTCCTGAGGACAAGGTTATGATTCAAAGGAGACTGCATGTTTGCCATCTGTGCTCTAAACCTCCGGAACAGCTACTCCCTTGATAATGTTCAGATTAAACAAGCAGTAACATTTTTTATTCCATCGCTTTAATTGCCTTGTAAATTTTTACTTTCTTTTTTTTTCACAGATTTTTTTATGTTTGTGTTGTTCTTACCTGATAATTGTTTCTGTTGCAGCAATTTGTAACCTTATCTACAGCTAAACATAACGGTTTTAGAAAAAAAAGATATATTATTTGCTGAAATGAAACAATGTTTTCTATGATAGAATTGAAGGTTTGTACAGTAAAACAATAATTGTTCAAACTGAATTTACCACGGCAGCTTTTACAAATGGTTTTCAGGAGGTTAAATAAACCAGAAATTGCCAAAATAAGAAAAGCTCTAACGAGGAAAATGTGTGCAGTTTTAATWCAAACAAACTGTGCCAGAGGGTGGTTTTGTCCTTTTATCCTTCAAGTTGATSTTGTGATTGAGCTGTTGGTGGACAATAACAGTAAGTCTAAAGCTTAACACAAAGTTACGGTGAAAGGCAGTGTAAAATGGACTATGATAGGGAGTCTTTTAGCAACTATCATTTTACAGAGCCAAAAGGTACGAAACCAAGATTTTTCAAGGAATTTAAAAGGAACTGCATTTAAAAATGCTTTCAGCTGACAAAAACACAATCTTGCACACTACARTGCCAGATAAACAGTTTGAATATTGTTCACTAAGGTAAGGTCCTGTTTACACAGCTCCATCCACTGATTCAAAAATAATGATGTGGTTAGTTATAGCTAAGGGTTAATAAAATCAATAATTTTATTCACTCAATTCAACAATTTTCCTCATTATAACATACAAACACATTTTCATTTAACACACACTATGCATGAGTGAAAAGGGAGCAGGAAGAAGAAAACCTTATATAAACCTGCTCCTTTCTCAATAATTACAATTATTTACAGTATCATGGCCACATACATTAAATCACAAATAGAATCTGCAAACAATATATTGTTCTCCTCATTAACTCAAAAGTGAATAAGACTTGATTTTTTTCCTNTCACGTTTCTCCTTCCTTTTTACACCCCTTTTTCCTGTTTTTTGATGTGCTTTGTGTGTGCTTATTAAAGTTCTCATCGTTTCAATGACTGACAAATTAAACGTCCCTATTTCTGGCCAAGGTTGATCAATGTACCTCCATCTCTTGCTCCATTTTTTAGACACCTTTTCAATATTACAAATTAAAGGGTTTTGTTTCCTAATAT
>NW_013952406.1:4004396-4010470 GCF_001266775.1 Austrofundulus limnaeus
TTATCGTTGACACCCAATTAACACCTATTGTTAACAGGGGGTGGAGTGATACTGGCAATAACCGCGCTGTAGGAGGGGGACAACTGAAAACGGAGGCCTCCATCTCTGTTTAATGAGAGTTAAACTGTTTAATTACTGGATGGATTTTTATAAAATGTGGATCTACAATTGGCTAACATTTGGAGTCAATCAGATTTAAGAAGGATGCCACAACTAAGCAACCTTAGCAAACAAAATAAAAAGACATAACTTGGTAATTTTTACACATATGGACTTTAAATTTGGGATAGTTGAGTCACTTCCAGCATCCCCAATTAAAAATGACCGACACAGATGGACAAGCTTATCAACACAAAACACTAACCCAGTCATCTATTGCAGATGTTCGATTAAATTTAATGTGGTAGTAGCTGAGAGTTGTATCAATGCATACTCCAAACCAATAGATCTGGTGAGATCTTGCAATATTGCAGAAATTTGCTCACATTATTTAAAATGTTTGACAGGAACAGCTCTAACTCTGATCTTATTTTAACACTTTTACATAAAGGGCAATGGGTGATATGCATTCCTTTCTGGTATTAAATTATATTTGCATGTAATATATTCAGTATGTGAAAATGTTGTAATCTGATTCAGCAGACATGCACTGGGTCCAAACAAGTTTCATTCCTGCCTTGGCGGCGACGCATCGAGAAGGATCTGACAACAAACAAGGGGAAGTGAGGAATGGAAAGGCTCAGAGGTGTGATTGGCTGAGTTCAGGTGAGTGGATGAGAAACAACAAACAGGTGATGACATGTTAAGCAAGAGACAAGATAAGGGGAGCTGAGGACATCTTGATGACTGTGAGAAACACAAAGACGGAGTGGAATCAGGAACAACTCAACAGAAATACACCAGAGATTAGCCTCTGATAATATGGAACAATGAAGATATGATTTAGAAAGAAAAAAAATAAACCAAAGTGAGTGAAATACAGAACATGGACACATTAACCAAAAAGACATTGAGCAACAACAGCAGTGAGCAGCTTAAGTCCAAGACTACCTTAAATAAAGAGATATTTATAGATCAATACCTCAACAAAACCCACAGACCGTGACACAAAGATAAAAAAAAAAAAAGCAATGTGGAAATGATGCTTGGATTCCTGCCGGTGTGTTTTGCACAGATGACAGTTTTTTTTGTCCCTGCCAAAGATGTAACGAAATTTAAGTTACCTGGTGGCTGTTAGCAATTCCCCAAACAATCCTGTTCTTGTCAAGTCAAAGCAACGATTTTCAAAGCAGTCAGTCAGACTGTTTGGAACCTGCAGCAGCTTTATTTGTCTGTTTCTTGATTAACAACCACATTAATGAAAAGTGACTTAACAATAGTCAGTGGGGGGATCAAACATCAGTAAAGAGAAAATTAATGCAGAGGATGAAGAGTATTATCCTGTAGATAAATCTACGATATCTGCAGAAAATCTCGMAGACTGGAACACATAATCTGGTGCATTTTCAGCCAGTGAGTTTGGATGCTGATAAGTGTGCTTCTTTTTATTTTCTTGCATGATGGTTTCCACTCACTGAATTTTAAGATATGTTCAAATGCAAACAGATGTTTTTATTTTTTTATTAACAAAAGTTATTTTTCCACAGATAAGCAGGGAGAATGATCTGCCACCTACGTGTTTCCACAGCATACAGTACCTTCTGCATCACATCCTCGCTCCTGTGTGGTATAGTTTCTTTTTTGTGAGAACACATCTCTAGGAGGGGATTCGCTTACTGTGAAATGTAAATGTAAACAACAGATGCAGGAAAAAAAGCATTTGTGAGCATGAGACACAATCTGTTGCATTCACGACTAAAAGGTTTAAATCGAACTACAATAGCTGCGGGAAAATATATCATTCTTGCAAAATTCCATGAGATTGTTTTCGAGATTTGACTAAAATGACTTCAGCTCATCACGTTTCGAATTTGTCTTTGTTTAAAAGTTTGTCATGTAACGTGGTGGGTGATATGCATTTCTTAAAGGAATGCCTGACCTCTATGTCTGTCTTTTGTGTGAGCTCACTATTTACAAAAAGGGCAAAACTGAGGCTAATTTTATGTTTGACTATGAAAAAAAAAAAGAAAATCTGGTTAAATACAAGGATCCCTCTTAGTAACGTTTGTTGTCATTATAACCAAAATTTTATGATGACAGGCCAGAGCTACTAATGGCTTCTGTTGCACTTCATTTAGCATACTGTATAGAGCCTAATAGGATTGCCTATTTACGGYTGTGACCCCTAAGACAAAAACAAGGTGAACAGCAAGGAGACAACGGTCCAGTTTTATTCCATCTACATTGTTCTATAACAAGCCCCTGACTTTGTTACAGGTTTAGAAGTTTTCCAACCTTAAAATGACCCCACTGTGATTTCCATCTTTATTTAAAGTTTGAGGTATGATATTTTCTTGCACTTTAAWGCATTTCAATCGTGTTCGTAGTTTCTTTATATTGCTTCCTTTTTCTTTCCCTCCATTCTTCATGTTCAAGAGATACTTACTTGCCAGACAGACAAACAAACAAACACTGGCAATTGCATGATTGCTTGCCTTGGTAGTGGGTGATTAAAACTGGAAGGTTAAGGCCAGACAGAAAGTCGATGGGTATTTGTTTTGAAAACCAAAAAGGCTTAAAAAACGAGAAAAAAAATAAAACAAAAACAAGAACATAAAGACTAAAACAAAAATGAATGTAGGAAAGTCCAATGATTAAAAAAATGTGTATATAAACTTTTGGCAAGTTTCCTTCTATCAATCAAGATTCAGATTGTTGATAATTAATTTTTGAAGAAATCTAACACAGCCACAGAACGGGGACTTTAAGTAAAACATATCAGCTCAATGACGTGGCCAGCAAACACTTTGGATCTCATTCTGTGTGAATATTTATGGTCAAAATTGAAATAAATGATCCATGACAAGGCTCCATCCTGCAAAGCTGATCTGTCAACTGCTCGGTGAGAAAGTTGGAGTCTGATTGATGAAGAATCTCGTTTCCTCACTGAAGTCTATGCCTCAAAGAGTTAAAGATGTCATTAAAGCCAAAAGAGATGCAAAAACGTATCAATTACATTTTTTTTTTTCGGTTGGGGGAGTCTGTTTTGTGGCCTGGCGGAGCAGCGGTTGGAGCTGCTTTCTTTGAGTTTTCTTTCTGCACACGAGAGTTTTTACCAGGTATTCTACCACAGACCAAAAACCTGCATAGAGTAAACATTAACTCTAAATTGTCCCTATGTGAGTGAGAGAATGAATAGTTGTTTGTCTCTATGTGGTCCTGTCCAGGGTGTACCCCGTCCCTCACACAGTGACTACTGCAGACAGGCACCAGCTCCCTGCGACAGGGAAAGGAAAAGCTGATGTGGAAAATGGAAGGATGTATAGTTTGTTTGGCACAAACACAAACCAGCTGAATGAAGATTCTCCCACAGCAGGGCTTCTTTTTCTTTTGCCAGCTGTTGCATGCATGAAGCTTCGTGGGCTAAAGCTATAATCATGCCTGACACAGTTGATAAAAATAACCCAAACTGACCAATGGGTAACCTGCAATTAATGGGGCAGTCTATATTTGCCAGTAAGGACATTCAGGATGAGAGACAGACGTTTCATCCTTATTCGTGCAAGTGCTGCTTTAGAAAGTGACGTTTTGGTTATTAAAACCGTATTTTTGGGGCATAAACACAAACTTACTGCAAGCAATCCACTTTTTTTGTATTTCTGATTAAGGATTTCATTTTTTATGCCACTCAAAGTAACCACATTTTGATTTTCCAAATTAAACCCATGAGATTTGAAGTTTGTAATAAAAAAAATAAATAGAAATGCTGTTTTGCCTGCAAATATTTAGTGAGCAAGGTCTTATTTGTGACTATCACCTCACAGTTGCAGGTTTAGTTTACAATCTGAACCACTCTTTCTTTTAAGCATCTATAATAGTTGGTACAATAAACTTCACCCTTCATATTTTGTACCAATATATCCACACATAATGGTTATTCTCATTTATTATATTTCTGTTTTGAGATTTTCTTCCTTTCATGTTGAATGTTTAATAAAGAAGAGAAGTGCTAAAAAAGGGCAGACACAAAATTTCCAGCTCAGTTAGGAGTCAGAGCAGTGAGTTGTCAACCCACCCCTGCCAGGTGGGCAGTGGAGCGGACCCAGTGGGTGCTGGAACATCTAAAACCAGCTTCTGAAACACCAAATCAGAGATTAAAATCACAATACATTTAACATAAATTATAATTCACATTCAAACAAAAACACACTGAGTGTTTTAGTAAGGAACGTGATAATAAAATCAACAAATTTTGCTCATCAATCAAAAAAAAWAAATCAACACACTACACTCCTTAGTAAACCTGACTAATTTAATTAAATTAAATTCACATTTTCCTCATCAGAATGAGTCCTGCATGTGTTTGTAACAAAAATATTCAAAATGCTGATACACTCTTATTCCTGCATCAGCTGTTAAATGATTAATGTGATTTTCAATAATTCTTGCAAATCTGTAAATTTAGTTACATTTCTTGGAGTTTTGTATTTAAAGTCTATAATGTCTAAAAACGTACAGTGCAAACTTGATTTCCATATTTTACTTCAAAACATGTCTCCTCTCCAGTGACTTGTTTACATTCTGAAACAGAATTAAAAAAATTGCTTATTTTTCTAACCCGACTCATTGAAAAAAAGTTGTTTCCAGATGATAATGTGTTCTGTTTAATCTCCAACTTACCTGACAGAAATGTAACACAAACTTAAAGTGAGGTCTAATTATGCCTGTGCTTGGAGCTCCTTCATTAGTAATCTACCCTTCAGAAATCATCATTTCTGTAAATAAAATGTACAGACAAGTATTGCGTTACATAACTTTTATGTGTTCAGACTGATTTCAGCCAGGTTCCTATGGATCTTAGCGCAGCAGGGTAGAGATAGAAGAAAAAAATAACGGCACACGCTGAGGAGGTTGCACTGTAGTTTTTTTTAATTATTTTTTGTTAAGCAGTTTACAGCTTGTGATAAGCTTATGAAACACAAACAAGCTTCCTCATCTTTACACCCACTTACAAATGCCTTGTTAGTTTCAAAAAGCAAATTTATTCCATTGTTAAAAAAACACTGAGCTTCATTGACCAACAAACCGCAGGATAATGAAGTACCCCGAAAAGAACAGTGTTTTTAACAGCACAAACAATCAGAAATTACCACAAATTCTTTTCTCTTGTTTAGATAAAACACTTTTTTAAAAACACTTTTACTGCCCACTGCTAAAGGGAAAACAGTAATACTGTTTTTGCCCGTGTGCGTCTGTGTGCAAACTCTAAGCACTACACATTTTGAGTATTTATTTTTGCTTAAATCTTTAGCAGTAACTGTTGGCGTTAGCTATGTCTGTCTGTTAGCAAAACATCTCAAGAACCACAGATCAGATTTTATTGAAACCTTCAGATTGCAATGTTTTAATTTATACTAAAAAGAATAATTTGTCAAATTTACTTAACTAAGTTATGTCAAGTGGTTCCACTCAACCAAGTTGAGTAACTGTAATAAAATTTACACAACACAAGTAAATCTCTCAGTCGAGTTGAGTGGAACCACTAGAAATACCTTGGTTAAGTAAAATCAATACTAAGCAATTTTTGAGTGTACAAATGATTAACTTTGTGGTCAGACTAATTCAAGTAGGCCACCACAGCTAATTACCTGAAGATGACAYAACAATARYTGTCAAAATTTACAAATTTTGAGCYAAATTTTGRTTTGRTTTGTAGCTGCCAGTCAACCTCAAAGCTTTTTCAGAGCACTAATAGGTCTCATAAGGTCACAGAAAATTCAAGCGTAACATCAGTTATTAGGTGGATATAACTCATCTTAGTATGATTAGGGCCACACAATATATTTTTATTATTTTTTTACTAGAATAAAATCATAATATTACGTCTCTAAAGTCATAACATTATGAGGAGGAGGACATGAGTTAAAAAAATATCAGAAACAGAAAAATGGACATGTTGTAAGATTGACTTTTTT
>NW_013952406.1:4010706-4015121 GCF_001266775.1 Austrofundulus limnaeus
ATTATGACTTTATTCTCATAATATTATGACTTTATTCTTGTAACATTATGATTTTATTCTTGTAATATTATGACTTTATTCTCATAATATTATGACTTTATTCTTGTAACATTATGATTTTATTCTTGTAATATTATGACTTTATTCTCATAATATTATGACTTTATTCTTGTAACATTATGATTTTATTCTTGTAATATTATGACTTTATTCTCATAATATTATGACTTTATTCTTGTAACATTATGATTTTATTCTTGTAATATTATGACATTATTCTTATAATATTATGACTTTAATTTCATAATATTACGACTTTATTCTTGTAACGTTGTGACTTTAATCTCATAATATTATGATTTTATTCTCACAATAAATAAAAATCTCATTGTGTGGCCCTAATACTCCATCGTTTCTTAATTTAAAACTGAAAAAAAAATCAGTGGAGTGAAAAGTGGCCGGCAATATGCAATCCTTCAAGAGCTTTAGTAGCAATCGAACGCAATACGGTGTTGTCGTAATTTATTGTTCATAAAGAAAAWCCTAAACAACCTACCTAAAATAACCTAAAACAAATATGTTGAATGGTACAAAACCCACTCCCAGCAGCTGTTACTGTGTGCTCCAGTATCCTTCCCCTAGATTTCTGCACTGGCAACAGTAAGAAAAAAAATGAGTCAATTCATTTTGGAGCAGGTCAATATCAAGACAATTTCAGCCAGTGATGTATTCTCACTGGTGTAACTGAGCATTCCTCAATTGTCATCACCTCCCCAGTTCAATAACTTTGAACGATTGTCCTGGACAAGGTCAGTCTTCAGTCACTGTGTCCCAGTAGTTTCCAYCTGATCTTCCTGAAGTCAGAGGCAGCTGCAAGGACCCAAGGAGCACATGGATGATATGTTGTACAGCAGGAATACTTGATTTGGACAAATACAGCAGATCTGTGCAGCACATTTTGTGTTAGAGGTAATGGTTGGACAGGAAGCAGTAGAACATGCAGAAAAAAAGCATCCAGTGTGGATGTGACACTGATAATCCACGAGAACTATATTAACAATGTTCGGACAGATTTCCCCTGAAAAAGAAAACGCAGCATCCTTCGGAAGCTCTGCTTGTGTGACCTGACAGGAAATTGTTTGCAGAGTTTCTAAAATGGAATGTGACTCRGCTCGTACAACAGAAGGCCCCGTCATTTATTTGCTGTTCATACTGCAGCCGGTTTTAATAAACATCCAGCTCTGTCTCCCTTAGCTGCGAGTAAAAAAGACGATGCTGTCAAGTTGTCAGGTATCTCAAACCAGAGTAAACGTAAGTGGACTACARGAAGCATCAGCTAACTTCAGCCTGGTCATTTACTGAAATTGCTGCTGTGAAAAGTTACAGGTTACAGTGCGGAATACTGCGCAGCTCGTCGCAGTTAAAGAGTTATTACTGGAAAACTCACAAATCTCAACCTTAAGCTGTTGTGGTGCAGCAGAGGAGTGGGAGCACATGTCACTTATCAAAGTAATGTTTTTTTCACATGTGGAAACAAAACCTGCCGACTTTATCACTTGGTGCGATTCAGCGTTTAAACAAGATTTATCATGAGTGTTGCATCGAGTCATCAGCTTGCTATCAAGAATGACAATTTTAATTATTCTGTACATAACATCAGCTGCTGTGTGATCCTTCAGTCCATTCAACCATCCAACCATCCATTATAAAGCTGCTTTATCCTGAAGAAAATATTGTTTAATCATATTGATTGATTGTGTAATAACACAGAAATGTAGGAGTTGCAGTCCAGTCAACCCCAACCAGTATTGGTTTAAAAAAATACATTTATTTTTAGTGAGGAAAATACAGTATTCAATAAACTACTGGACAAATTTTAATGAAATTCTTAAACGGTAATAAATACATCTACAAMTTTTAAAGTCAAATCAAATCAAGCAGGTCTGATGTAAAATACATCCTTTTTACCACCTGAAGCTCTTTCTTCTGTAACAAGCGTTTTCCAAAGAGATGGGATAAATGGCTCTTTGAAGGGATCCAGATCTTGGGGAGCCGTTTGATTTTGAACGTGTTACATCATCACGTAGCCATGCGTAATGACGTCRTCCCATCMCATGGGTGGAACTATGTGTTTGTTAAGCGGAAACCCYCCTTCCCCTTCCCCCSTGAGCKWCTGTKCTCCAAAACTCWTCCTATTTTCCATGAAAAAGCAAAGCGKGAGCGATTTAAGTATGAAAMACTAAAGRTTATATGAGGATTAAAAGAAATAAAAYTRCAAATGGTTCRTTACTGCCCACGATTCAGCTCCTATCAYTCATTGTAAAGAGCCRTTCAAAAGATTTGGATCGTTCAYGAACGTCACATCTCTACTTTTCMACATYCAGGGTTTCTACACTGACACTTTTCATGACAAAATCTGGCATTAATTTACACATGAATTAGTTTTTTTACTGCAGCATATTTGGTAACACACACTAGACATGTTGCAGGTTTTCTATTGTGTCACTACTTTCTKATTCTAAAGTGAACATTTTATTGTCTGGACAACTCACAATTTTAGTTCATGATTTAAGTGGCAATTGTATTATATTCCTACATTTGGGATTTATTTTTTATTAATAATTAATAATATTTTTTATTAGGAGAAAAACTCAATGAGATTAAAAATCTCCTTTGCAAAAGTGCCCTGGGCAATTTAGTTATATCTATTGGAAAAGTACAAGAAACTTTGACATGTGTTTAAAAACATTATATTGTATATGTATGTATTTTTTTTGTTTTGTGTTTTACAGGAAAACCATTTAGCAGTACTGTACAAAGATGGCTGTGCAACATGTGTCATGCTTTCTGCAGAAGGTCTAAAGTCATCTCAATCTTGACAAATTTACATTATAGATGTCATACTTTAATGTTGACCCCCTCATGACCTCTGTATATTTTTCTTCTCATGTCTAATTTCACAGAATAAAAATATTTTTTCCCGATCGAACTGCAAACATCTCATGTAATCTGAATAACTCAAAATTTGCTCTGACTTGCCACGTTCATCTCTCTAAAAAAATTAATTTGCATGTCAAAAGACCAGTGAAGCAAAGTAGAAAAGACATATACTGTAGGTGTGCAGCATGAAAGAATGGCAAGATTATGAGCAATTACCAACCCATTATCAGGAGAGTTTTTGAAAACTCCAACAGTGAAACACAAAACACTTCTGTCAGTCCACTATTATTTGAACAAGCATGAACAGTATTTTTTGTGCAGGGTAAAAAGGTGAGTGCAAAGCAGGAACAGCTAAGATTGAAAAAAAAAACATTCTTTCATCGACAGGAATTAAATATATGGGATTTTCAAACACGAATAGCACACTATGACACCAGTACAAAGCAAAACACTCAAGTTCTCAGCAGTGGCTTCATGTGGCTGGACTGTAGCAGTAACTGTACTCCTGCCTAATGATGGGGCTTTTTACTCTGTTAGACAAATCTGTGGTTGGATACATGATTTTCTTTCAAATAATTGGAAAGTTGGGTAAAACTGCAAATCTTAAAGGTGCAGTGCGCTCAAAAAACAAACTTAACCAAATATTGTCAGCGATGGGAAACTTCAGTCAGGCTATTTTTAGAACATGAGTCACATTTGTCTGCTCAACGGACGCGCATACAAGCTCTCGTAGTAACTCCATTGATTTTAATGGAGCTGTGATGGTTTAGCTGTGTTTAAAAGTAAATACATTTGAGAAAACAGCATCAAACTCCACCGGGAGGACCACAAAACTTTGCGCTACAGTTCTCGTAACAATGACTCAGGTTACAGCCATCATCCCCACAYGGAACAAGTACTTTTTGTCACTATTCCCAAGCTAAGATGGTCTAGTTACCTATAGGCTTACAGCTGGATTACATMGATGGGATGAGCTTAATTTGAAAAAAATCATGGATTTAAAGTCTGCTTCAAACAATTAATCAGAGGTTAAAAAAAACACTGGACCACACAGATCMTATCCCTACATGTTCTGTAGATAAACAGACAATAAACTGTGTTGTTTTTACTGTAGCCTTGCTAGCATTACTGCTAGTATCAATGCTACCCTCGCTCATATTCAGATTATTCATCTACTCCCAGTTAGTCCAGCATATATTTTACTTACAGAAATTCTAAACATCATCATGAAGATTTTTAAAGGATGCAGAAGCGGTGGCTCAGTGATAAAATACACACATAATAGATGCAACAAGCTAAGCTACAAGACATTGATAAAAACATCAACCTTTTTAACAATTCCAYTTGCTTTACAAATCTGTCGAAGACCACGATCCTCAAGCCCACCTGTCAAATGAACTTTCCTGTAATTCCTGAAGTCAGGTGTGTTGAAATTTGCTCTAGAAATATCTTTATCTGTATGTATATATATATAT
>NW_013952406.1:4016540-4018609 GCF_001266775.1 Austrofundulus limnaeus
GCCTTTTATAAGAAAAAAAGAACAGATTTATTTTTCAAAGTCAGTTTTTCACCATATGATTCTTGGGTTGTTACCAACATCTGGTGAAAATTTCATGTCATTAGCACCTCTAGTAATATATTTACTGAGAAAAATGGTGATGTGTTCAATACTTATTTTACCCGCTGTATATATTAACACAATCTCAATATTATCCACTCCAATTGTCTGATCATTTGCAAGTGCGAATGAAATGTGTGAAGTCCCGAGTGAAGGTCTCCATTTCCACCAGGTAGTTCTGAGAAAACGGCGGAGTTGGCATGGGCATTTTAACAAAAAAACACCTTACAGGCCCCTCCCTCTTGCTCTCTGCTGCTTTGCGTGGTTGCTCACATAATTTAAATGCGACCTGCATCAGTCCAGAGCTCTGACGTATATGCAGAAGAAAACATGACATCACACGCAACATGCCGTGTTTACAGAAGTAAATTTAGATGTTGCAAATGTTAGCATGTGGAGTTCAATCCTTAGGTTTGGAGGAACAAAATTAATAGTTGCTATGATTGTTTCATCCAGTGTTTACATTTGATCACTTTGAGAAACATCTAATATTTGCTTTAGTATAAAAATAGACTTGGGTTGGTTTAAAAAAACTCTTTTGTCACAGTCAGAAAAAAAGACTTGTGCAGACACTCACACAGACAGCTTCTATAGCTCTCTATAAACTGGCATCAAACCATATTCTTGTGATAACTATGACAGGCTTTGCGATATTAAACATAGCTGCTTGATTTTTTTTWAAATTTCACAACACTTAGAAACAGGCCTGCCTTCAGAATATAAATGAACACAAATATATATTTATTATTCATACCGGATTTATTTATCATGTTGTCTTGATGTGAGGCTGAAAGCACATAAACATGACAGATTTCATCCAATTATTTATTTCATTAGCCATACAGCATAATGTACACAAGAATCAAGTCAGTGTTTGCTAATGCTAATTGTTTCCTAAGACTCAATATGTTTCATTAGAGAGCGAGTTAATTATACAATATGGACTCGGTGATGTGTGGAGGACACAGAATTTAAACACAAACAATTAGTTTTGCCACAATAATTTCAGGGTACTGTGCTTCTAATGCTGTGCATATTTGCTGTGGAAACTCTAGTTACCGTTTTTATTATACATTATTTTTGAAAACTTGTGTTTTAATCACCCACCACCAAAAAGGCAATGGTCTTTTTTACCTGCGTCTGTTACCAAAATATCTCAGGAACCACTGAACAGATTCAAAATTTTAAGAAGTAATCATTAAACAAGTTTCTAACTGATTATGTTTTGGAGCCAGTCCAATTTAAAATGGCTAATTGACCATATTTGGTACATAAAGTGTTATAAGATTCAGACATAAAATATATACTTTTTTAGATATGACATAATWATCTTTGAGCTCAAGACATAAACTAAACATTTGTTTCCCCTTTTTACATATTTGATATGCAAATGCTGCAATATTTAAGGCGTGTTTTTTTAAATAAATGTTTCTACAAACACTATTACTGCTCTGAAAAAAATCAAAAACCAATAAGTCTTTTTCTTGGTGTTTAAAGGGGGCAATATCATGTAAAATCAACTTTTTTGAGTTTTATTTCATGTTGAAATGTTATACTCATAAAAAAAAACATGCCCAAAGCCTTGCTTTGACTCATTCATACGTCTGAGAAATCCTGCAGCGTTTTTAGGAAGCCATGCTGAGGAGCAAAACAACACGTGGGGACCAGAAACGCCCCTGGGACGTGTCTTTAAACCAACCCCCGCCCCCACCCCACACACCCCGCCCATGACTCCTGCAGGCTGTTGGATGAAAGTGAAAGTGAAACCTAACTTTCTGCTGAGCTCTCAACATTAGTTCTCAGTGAAGCTCTTTTCAGATTAAAAATCCCTTTGAGGAAATGTATTTTCAGATGCCGAGTAAACTGCATCATGGCAGCCCACCCCCGCACTGAAGTGGGCAAAGCGGAAGGAGGTTCTTAAAGAGACAGAGGCCAATTTCAAGGCGTTTAGAAGAGGAAGTAATGAGAAG
>NW_013952406.1:4018766-4036702 GCF_001266775.1 Austrofundulus limnaeus
GTTTATTTCCTATTTAAACATGAAAACAGCATTTTAATAACAGCTGAAGGTGACATAGATACTTTACTATGGTATAGTATTTAAATGTATGCCTGAGAAACACATAATATTGGCCCTTTAAATAAGTTTACTAAAACTGCAGTATTTTCCAGCACATAGTAATTTCCAGCACATTAAAGCAAGATTTTAATTTTCTGACATTGAAGGCAGAATGCAGRTGAATTTATTATCCTGTAATTACCCCGCTGTTAGTCTGGTGTTAGATTATTCATAACATGACTTCTCCACACAGAGTCCTGACAGGACAGGTAAATGAATGAGTGCTATAGATAGGATCATCTACAGCAACTCTGCTCTCCCATCATTAATATTGAGTTAATGTCAGAAAGTAACCTTCCAACAAGGCCAGTGACCACTATCCAAGACACACATTAAACCTTATCAGAACAAACMTGAAAACATCAGGCTTTGGGAAGAAGACATAAAATCTTCCTTTCAGAAAATGCAAAACTGATTAGATTCCAGCCCATCACTGTGGGCRCAGGTGGCTCTTCATTCTTGAAATTTTATTTTTCTTTCTTTTTTTTTTTAGTACAAGAAAGCACCAACAGCTGGAAAATGTAATGTTTCCCTGAATGATGTTTCACACTTGATGATGAGCACGATGCTTGTTGACTGATAATGTTTCAGGGCTTTGAAAGCGGGCCAACTCGGAGGGATTTGGTTGGGTGTGGGGGAAGTGACAGCGCAGTGAATCACTCTGTAGGGATCAGTGYGCAAGAGGAGCGGCTCACCTAAAGGCAAGCAAAGCTGGGACTTCAACGCCGGCTGATCTGCAAGTGATTTCCTACAGTGAACAAAGTACCCAGAACCACAACAGGCCTCACACAGAGGTGGAAWTATAGGAAATATTGCAAGAGTTGGACATATGCTACAAGCAGGATGAATATTATATAAATTCAAACATACATAAAAATGTCTTACATGTGTGGGCCCATAGGGACTGTGAAAATAGTGTTTTATTTATACACGCTGATTTACATGATACTGGAAAGCATTTAAATTTATAAACACCACGACCTAGAGAGAGGAAAATGCTTTTATATTGAATTATAAATCTACCCATAAAATCCCATATTTGCACTCATTTTATTCCTTTGAGGTCAGCATCAGAAAAAAAAAAAACTAGGATATTTATATTCTGTGGGGCTTAACAGCTGGTCGCATTTCCCTTCGAGCACCAGCTCTGCATTCTTCTGCAAGTGATGCTTCTTAGGTGAAGTGTCAAAGTCCTGCAGAACAACTTGACATGTACTTTTTGTTTTGTTTGGGTGGTTGTTCTTTTTTTTTTCTTTGCTGCAAGAAGAACTGCTTTGTTTCACAGTACAGCTCTGCCCACTGCAGCCATTGTTTTTTGCCTCTCATCTATCATTTGTCTTGACTGTTTATCCACACCTGGTTCATTCTGTGGGGAACTTTGTTCTGGTCGTTTCATTGTTTCAAACTCAAACGATTTGTAATCGAAAGCTGAAGCCCATTCCATTTAATTGGATTGGTACTGTATATTTCCAAATGCTTAATTAAATTATCTGTAGTCGTTTCTCATCCAAAATATCGTTAAACACAATAAATAAATAAATAATAAAAAACATTTTAAGTAAGGTCATTTTTGACATTTTTGATGTACGCTTGGGCAGCAAAGGCTCATGGGACCTTTCATAAACTGATAATATATTAGTATTTATGCTCTTATAAAATGTGCAAATGTACATGTGTGGTGAGCCAATTGTGGCCCGTGGACCACACTTTGGGCACCTCTGGTTTAAAARGTTAACAGAAAATTGAGCTCTATGTTTCTAAACATGAATTTTGATGCCTTTTTTTTTTTTTTTACAACTTTTGATCAAAAACAATTCAGGTTACATGAATTCTAGATATTTTTCCACGGAAAGTTCAGCTGACATGAGATAGCTTTTAAAAATTTCAAAATATTTTTCCCCACTATATTATACATAAACCATTAATATGTGAAAATTTAAGCTGTCTGTGTTTCAATGCTGTAATTCTTACAGATCCCACAGAATGCAACTGGTGCACACCCAAGATTTAGCATACTTCTGTTAAACTTTGACTCAAAATATTATCTTCCAAACTGGGAGTACATTGTCTTTTTACCACCTCATATTTCTTATATGAAGCACAGTTATATATAAACATGGTTTATGCATCAAATGTAGGTATTTCTTTAGCTTGGAGCAGCTACAGTGTTGTCATTTCAAAGGTTATTCAGAATTGCTGTTTTTATTTATTTATCATTGTATTATTTGGACTTAAATATATGAAGCGTCTCATCTGAATCAGGTCTAAAGCATTTTAGTCCAGACAGCATCTGCTCACAGCAGCCAGTCTCATCAATAAGACAATGACTACAACACATTTGTTTTTTGTTTTTCATGGTATATTCATGAAAGATTGCTGTGAATTTGTTGTTTTAGTTTGCAATGGAGACTGTTTGCCAGTAACAAACAAAAGCCTAAAATAAAAATATAGATGCAGTATATTTAAATATAATAAGCCAAATGCAGRACCTCTGAAGGACTCTTATAGTCTCACAGCCCTTCCTGTGCAGGAGAAAAATCCAAATTGATTGTGCTGCAGGCGATTCAGAGCTGTCCAAAGGAGTGCTCACCTGTACATTTTTTCCTTGAACTCAAATTCCCACCTGGGGTTAGATTCTGGCCCTGGGCTTGTGCCTGAGTCTAACCGAGTTTCTGCAACACAGCAACATTTATATTTCAGCGGCTGAATATGAATTATGCACAATAAGCAGTGAGAAGGAATTTAATGATGCCTCGCTGGTACAGTGCGCCCGAACAAACGAAGAGTGATTCCCCCTGTCTTAGCTGCGGGGATGGAGGTGCTGATTGGAACAAATCTTTGACCTCATCCTTCTTGTTGCTTGAGGTTTGCAGTCAATGCACAGGTTTGGAGTGTTGAGACGGGATTGAGGGTACCTCACCCTGTCAGAATATTGATCCCCTCTGACATCTAAAGTAATGATTCTTTGTCAGTAAAGAAATGACTGGTCAAGCTGAATTTGGGTTGTATCACCAGCGACTTTTAATTAAGACTCCTCCGCCATCTCCTTTCGACCTTGTCATCTATAGCACACAGCAGCCAGCCAGGGCTTATTTATTTATTTTTTCGTCATTGAAACAGAGAGCTGCTTGAGTGATTGTTGTTGCTTTCCTCCACAGAAACTAAATGATGAGTTCTCGCACTGCAGTGTAACCTTGATTTACTAAAGAAAAGAATTCTCTCTTTAGACAACAATATTTTGGGAAATCAACCGAATGTTCTTGTGTGTACAAAATATCTTATTTTTTTTATAAACTGTATATGTTTTATTTTTTATTTATTTTTTTCCTGAGTTTGAAAAATCCCCAAACAACAGAGGGACTGTGTGAGCTTATTTCAAAAACATTTGATTTAGGCTCCAGGACAAAATATCATTTAAACATTGTTCTGCATTTGTGGGAGAATTACAGAGAAAAGAAATGACACGTTAGCATGCAGCAACCTGTTCTGAATTCTTCTGAGATGGTTTTTTGACTATGTAATTAACCATGATTAAAAATCTAAAGTAACTTCATAATTGTCAGGTTAGCATTTTTTTTTTCAGAATTCTCATTAAAATTAAGCACTTTGAATACAGTTTTGAAATATTGCATGTAATTATTGGAAATATGTAGTTTAGAGAACACAAACTGACCAATAGGTGCTTATTAACATGCAAATGAGTGCCATATTATTGCTTAATTAAATATTATTAATTACATATTAATTAATTCTTCTGAATGGTTTAATTCTACCATGAACAGACAAATAAATATGAATTTACTTCACCAATTTTTGACTTTTGTTGAAAAACAAAAAAATGCTGTTATAATATAGACTCTTGTGAATAYGCTCCTTCTTAATACAACACTAGAAAATAATATAACACTGACTAAACTTAAAAAAAATAATCTGTCACATCTAACATTTCAGCAYTGATCAAATATAAGTATGTTAGGGTTAAAATTACGCTAAATTGATTTAATGTAAACATATGTTTTTAAAGCTTTCTTTTTCACATTTAAATCATTCAGTTGGAGGTCTTTATAAAGTGGAAATACAATGTTTTGGTCTGACTTCCTCCTTTATTTGAACTTTTCGAGCCCCTCTTTCACCCCTTTTCTGGTGTGTGCCTCAAAGCAGCTTCAAGTCCCGCCCCCTCTGGCTTCTAGACCAGTCCACTCCGGTTTGAGAGAGGGGGAGTTMCATTTTCTAACTTGCAACATTTTATTTACAATTAAATTAAAGTATGTCCACAATAAAGACTTGTTCATCCAGCCTTACATGTTGGAGCCAGAGTCTGACCCAGAACCAGAGGAGGATTAAGACAAGACAATTGCAGTTAAGTCCAGACCTTATATGGCATTTCCGTAGTTCAGAAAAAAATTCTTTTTTTTCAGTGAATGAAACTCTATTATTTTGTTTTGTTTGAATAAAAGTTAATTTGGTAACAGGCCCAAGTATGTTCCCTAAACTAAAGTGTCACCCTCAATTTTTGGTTTGAAATAGTTTTCGTCACTAGCTATGAGCTATAAATATTCCAATATCTCCTGTTGTGTTGGAGCAGATTGCCACCTTTTTTTTTKCTTCTCCTCTCTTCAGATCAGGAGGCTGAAAAGATACGAGCCGTTAAATGAAGCAGAAAAGAAAACATGRGATTGTTTCTGCAGCAGCTGAGTGGTTGTTGTTGCTCAAGATGAACTGTGATGACAGAAATATGCAYAAGCATATGGCAGGTCGTGGACGTCTGTAGAATTAATTTGGTTTGAAGCCAAATGAAACACTTTAAAATTAGAAATTAAATAATATGAATGAGTGTTAAGATTAAAAAAAAAGTGCAAACTTGAATGTTGGCCGAGTGAGGTTTGAAGAGCTGTTTTCCATTATATTACCTTTTAAAACACGATTATTATCCCTTTAACAACGACTTTTCTTTAGCACACAATACATGAAACGCGAGAGAAAGTTATTATATTCAAGTTAAAGTTAGATACATCAAAGTGTTTTGTTTTGCCATAAAAAAAGGTCAGAAAAGAAAAAAAATTGAAGGTGCGATGGTGATGTTTTTCTTTTTTTTTTCTTTTTTTTGAAGCTGTAATGGTTTTCAAAATCTTTTAGTGTCTGCCTGGCCTCGGGCTTCCATTTGAGTCAAGTCACAACACTGTAAATGCCTTTGGACATTCACTCATCGCAGTCAGCTACATTTAGTTCATTGCAGATTAGTTTTTCCACCAAAAACACTCTAGTTTAATTTGGGTAGACTTTTTTTCCTGCACAATATATTTATATATTTTAAAAACAACARAAAAGTGGTAATGCTCAGAGAATGTACCTTGTTGTTTTTAGTTTCAACCTGCGAGTCACAGAAAATCTCCTCCTAAAACAAAGTAACGATGCTCAAACTGAAGATGGGCACCATATTTAGAAGTACCACAGGAATGCAGCAGTTGTTTGTAATAGTTGTTGCCCACCAGGATCACCACAGTCGGGCAAAATACTGAATAAATTACCACAAAATATAGTAAATWTACTCAATACTTCAAATTATAAGTTTACTTTGATGTCCAAATGTCCAATGCTCAWAKAACTAATAATGCACTATAMTGTRTGTCCTCTTGTCAAGGACACTCACTCACATGATGCTATGAAAACARAACATATMGAGATGAGATTAAATGCTCTTTGACGGGATCCGGATCTTGAGGAGCCATTTGTTTCATAGAGCCGTTYGATTTTGAACGAGTTGCGTCGTTAACGAAGGGAAATACATCATCACGTCGCCGTACGTGATGACATCATCATGTTACATGGGTAGAACCATGTGTTTTGTCAAGTGGAAACCCACTCCCCCCTTTCTYTGTGAGCTTCGGTGAAAAAGCAAAGCAGGAGTGATTTAAGGATGAAAAAAAATCAAGATTATATGAGGAATAAAAAAAATAAAACTACAAATGGCTCAGTACTGCCCGTTACTTGCCTCTTATCGTTTGTTATAAAAAGACTTTCAAAAGACTTGGATCGTTCGTGAACGTCACATCTCTAATCAGTATATCTAAACCCAGTAAGGATTAGATCCAGCAACCTTCTTGCTGGGAGGCAGCAGCTTTACCAACAAAGCCATGATGCCATCAAAAAATGTTTATACTGAAGTAAATTTTAGAGATAATGAGCTAAAAGTTGAGGCGTAGTAGCTGGCAGTCATTCACCATAAACATAGACTGTAAAATAACAATAATTCCACCTCAACAGGAGAGGTTTATAGCTTATTTCAACTATACAAATTCCATATAGGAGGTAGTCGTGTATTTTGACTCAGCAACTCACACAGTATGTTTTGTTTGTGATTTCTGCTGTCTTTCTGTTTCTGCCAAGTTCCCATTCAATTAAATGATAAGACTTCTTTTCACTGTTCAAAGTGAGAGACCTAACAATTTCCTGTATAAGTTATTCTTCAGTTTAATATCTTTTTTATTAATATTTTAAAAAGATTTCCCTTCAAACTTTGTGTTGCTTTTACCTGCGCAACACCTTCTGCTAGTTCAGTTCTCTTGGGGGGAACTTTGATCGATACGTTTGCAGAATCTCTGTGCGCCTCTGGGAATCCTCTTCTTTTCTCTTTGAATAAAGAAAACAGCCTTCTTGAACTGGTCCTGATGTAATATGTACACAAATTGGCATTTCCAGGAAACAGGAAATGGTCTTATTTGTTGATTGTGTTATTCTACAAGGTGTTGCTGTTTTAAAGTGTACACAGCGAGTTAATAATACCTGTATGTTGCTGCGTTATCCCAAGAATCCTCATTAAACTAAATCTGCTCATGCCTTTGTTCTTACTTATGTAAACAACAGTGTTCTTCAGTGCAATGCGCAGTACTATCCAAAACATGCATTTCTACAATACATTTTCTTCATACAAGCACATTTTTAAAGACCGTAGGATTGGCTGATTATAAGGCCCTAATAATAATGCATGTTTTATGTTTTTCCACACAAACCACTTTTCTTCTTACTTCAACACGGTCTGCAGTGTTTTGCTCTGGAGTTGGATCGCTTGAGGCAAAAACCTGACATGACTTTGACTCCTGCATCATTTATGCACTGTCAGCATTGGCATGCAGTGGTTGAAACAGAATCAGTCCATTGGAAAAAAAAATAAAAATAAAAATAATCTATTGACGCAATGCCTCACACACTGAAAGATCTAATCCAAACCCATGTGTGTTTTATATAGTTCCATGTAAAAAAGGCAACATTTCTAAAAGTGAATTACATGCAGAAGAAGTCAATCTTTAGAATAAACAATGAAATATATTTCATTWCTTCAACAACCCTGATTTTGAAGGCAAAGGACCAGAATAAATAATGTATTAAAAAAATAAAATCACAGAAGATGTAACAAGGCCCGAGGTGGAGGAATAAATTGAATCTTAGATCAAAACTGCAACCATCTGCTCTGAGAAATGGTGCATTTCAGACTCTGCTCCACTCAGTACTTCAAATCATGATTCAGGTCTTATTTGCATTCAAAACTGGGATGCTTTCCCCCCACCTTAAGATTTATACCTGACATYTATTGGGTCAAAAGTATTCCTTCAAACTTTATCTCCAGCCTGAAAGAGGTAGTCCAGTTTGTCATTGAATAACAATTAGCAGGAAAAAAAGAATAATGGAAAGAAAATGTGCCATGAGCAGATTTACCAATGAGTGGTATAAAGGATGAAAGGATACAGTTGTTGTTCCCCATCCAGCTGCAACCAGWGTGTCATTTAAAACGGGGAGGACAATATTGACACATCTTTCATCTACATTTTATTTGCCGTCCCTCTGCAACTGTCTTCATTTTTTTGTCAGTATGTTGAGGAAAATATGTTGCAGTTATATTTATTTATTTATCTTTGTCTGCTCTCTGCTGCTGTACTGATTCAACATTTACTTTGTTCTTTTTCAGGGTTTTTGTTTTGGATGCTTTTTGCTACCTGACTACAATCTGAATGCTTTAATAGGTTCTTTAGCAAATTTCAGCTTTCATTCTTGAAAAAAAAAGTAATTTCTCTAGTTCTCCTTGACTTTTTTTCTGCATATCTTAGGAAGGAAAAACGATTGCAATACAATACAGTTTAAGTTTTATTTTCTGAACATAACAATTGTTGAAAAAATATGAATTTCCTAAAAAAATGAAAGGTTTTGTACAATGGAATATAAGGGTCAGGCTATGAGGTTTTTTTTAATTATGAGAATAAAATCACAATATTTTAAAGGGGCAATATTATGTATTTCTCAGGCATATATTTAAATTCTGTATTTATAATATTTAAATTCTATACCATAAAAGTTACTGTCACCTTCAATTATCATTAAAATGTTTTTTTGTAAGTTTAAATAGAAAATAAATGACTTTTTCTTCATGTCTATTTCTAAACGCCTTCAAATTGGCCTCTGTCTCTTTAAGAATCTCMTTCCGCTTCTGTCCCGCCCATTTCAGCACAGGCGGGTGGGGTGTGCTCTGTAATGAGAAAGCTTAGCTGGGAGACACAGCCCAGAGGAAGAGCTGATCTCAAAAGATGGTTCTAGTCCCAACCGGTCGTTTTTGCTCCCCTGCCTGGTTGCCTCAGGACACTACAGGATTTCTCAAACATGCATAAATGAGTCAAAGTAAGAATCTGGGCATGTTTTTGAAGAGAGGATGACATTATAATATGGTATAAAACTCAGAAAAGTTGATTTTTACATGATATTGCCAATAGTCGTAATAATATACAACAATAAAGTCATAATGATACGAGAATAAAGTTATAATTTTACTAGAATAAAGTCTTAATATTATGAGAGCTCCTGCACAATAAAGCAGTAATTTCACCATATTAAAATGAAGAATGTTGAGCATCTTTTGAWCCAATACTTTGATATCAGTGTTATTCAACTCTATGGATTCATATGATAAACTGYAACTAATGGCTGCATTGACAGATTTAGTCATCACATATTGTGGATGGAAACATATTATGCTAACAGTGACCCAAAGTAATTGGACTACATCATAAACATAGTGACGCACATAGAAGCTGTCCACAGCGAGCCAACCCAGGAAGGGAACATGGACATTTCATCTGATATTATGACTTTAGTCACGTAATATAAAAAAAATCATAATTAAAAATCTATTAGTCTGGCCCTAATATCTAATATAAAGCAGCATAAATAAATAAATAAATAAATAAATAAATAAATAAATAAATAAATAAATAAATAAATAAATAAATAAATAAATAAATAAATAAATAAATAAATAAAGTTTACCTTACTTAGTTTACTTAAACACATTTATTTCATTCCAACTCTGCTCTGATTTATAGTCATAGTTGAAGTCCATAAAGCCATTTTTAATCTCCTCAGAACTAAAACAGTTTAGGACACAGAGAAATAAAGAATGGGTCATTTAATTTKTAATGCCCGTTCTTAGAAGATTAATTAGCCAAACAACAGAAAGCACTCAAACATGTAGAGTCCTATTACAAACAGCAGCCTTATTAGTCTTCAAATACACCAATTTTAAGTCGAATTTTAGTAGAATTTTAGACAAACTGGTTTGTTTAAGAGCCTTTCACATTCAAGGTCTGTCAGCCATGTATTGATTAAAAACACATTTTTAGTTGTGTAACTAGCCTGCAGGTAAATGTACGTTGAGAAAWAGCAACTATAATGAGTCTTTGTATTGATGTACTAATTAGCCACATGCTTTGTTTTGCTCACAAAGATTCCAGCTGCTRACTGAGGAGCAAGACTGGGAAAAAATGGTTTCCTGCAGAACTCTGGTTCTTTTACTGTGAACTAAATTATTCAAACTTTTCGTGGGAAGTCTTTTGGTTAAAACATGTAAACGAGCTGTTTCAAATAACCAACTTAAACATTTAAATAAATACTTTAATAAACTCCTTTATGATAAACAATTGTACCCTGTATGGAATCTCGTGCATTACAGTGATCTTCAAAACCTTTAACTCCTACAGCTTCCAGCTTTTTTAAAGAGATGCACATTTTCAAGCAGCCCTTTGTATTTTCTTCTAATTTTTAAGAGTTGGCTGGACTAACATCCCTCTCAGTATTACTGATTCAGAACACAACAGCAATCAGGCTGCAGATGTTCTGCAGAGGTGTGAGAGGAAGAATAGTGCCTGTACTGTACTCGTGACCTTCTAGCTGGAAATAGACACACTAAGTGAACAAAAAGTGGGGAGATGTAACCGGTACACAATCTGACAAAGCTTTTTGATGAGAACAGGGTTTCTAGTGTTTTTAATGTTTACATGACATAAACCTTCAATGAATTGCAGTTTAGTTGTCAACCGTTTCTTTTTCTATAACACCACAGCTAGCTAAGAAAGGACGCTATATGGTTACACAAAGTGGGATATGGTGACCAGGTGCTGGGAAATAAATCCGTGACTGCAGAGCTATGAATATTCAGAGCATGATAATTGTCCTCAAAATGCATGCATGGCTAAACAAAACGGCACACAGGACTCCCCTTGTCACTCCTGGGTCAAAACKTAGCTGTGTGAGGTGAGCAATTAGCAGCTCTGGTGGTTGAAGCGTACCGGGATCGATAAATTGATCATGCAGAGAGAGAGAAGTCAGCTGGACATCAAGAAGGACCTCTGCAGTTGGGTTCCTAATAATTGTTTTGTTTATGCAGCTCTAATCACACCATACCACACCTCTCCCACAGAGAATTAATGATTACTGGCAAAAGGTTAATATCCACTCAGCTGAAAATGAATCAACAGTGAATTAATGAGATCATTACCTGCATGGATTGATAACGAAATTAGTCGTGTTTCAAAGCAGGACTGTCGGGGACGTGGATGTATTGATTTGAAAAATAAAGCATCTGTTGGTGGTGCCCTTGACCAGATGGGCTGCACTGAGCAATCCAAGATGTTGGAGGTCACAGAAAATGAAAGAACGGCTTGACCTGGAACAGAAACTTGTACCAAAATAGCGGGGGTGGATTTAAGCATGTTTTCTCAGGGTGACAAAGGTGGGGCAAGAGGTTTCTGCAGGTAGGCAGAGTTTATTGTTGCAGAAAAAAAGATTTACTTTTGGACCCAGTTTTATGCATTCAGTTTTTTTTTTTTTGTTTATGAATAAATACATAAATCACGCTCTAAATGCACGTCACCTGTATGGATGTTTAAATAAAATTTATTTAGTTGCTTCTGCATCCTCCAGTTTTTTAAACAACTTTTTAWATAACTTCATAAACTTCTATGTTCATTTTTGTAATGTTATCTTCAATATACTTTTTTTGTCAAGGTTATTTTTAAAGGGGGGGGGGGGCAGGGTCATGTAAAATCAACTGTTTTGAGCTTTACTTTATGTGATGTCATTGCCTCATCATAAACATACCCAAAGTGTTACTTTGACTCATATATGCATGTTTGAAAAATCCTTGAATCTCTTGTATGTGGAGCTGCCTAAACACTTGCTGGTACAAAGCACCGCCCATTTMCACAAAGCTCCTCCTTGKAGCTCAKCCAAGCTTCYGTCCTACARCAAGAAAGCAAGACTCMGAACTCGAACCTSWAAATTCACCCACATCTCCCCGATCCTTGCAGAACTTCACTGGMTTCTGGTTCARTTCAGAATCCGGTTCAAAATTCTTGTCCTCACCTTCAGAGCTCTTCAKGGCCAAGCACCTGAATACATTAAGTCTCATTTCMCCTTACAACCCCAGACGGGACCTCCGCTCACAGGATCAAAATMTCCTTGTGGTKCCCCTCACYCGCTTTAAGACCYGTGATGACCGTGYCTTCTCCTCTGTGGCCCCCAGGCTCTGGAATGAACTTGCTTTTACTCTGCGCTGCATTGATAATATTGTCTTTTTCAAGTCACTCCGAAAAACCCACTTTTYCACTCAAGCATTTAGCTAACCATTTTCACCATTACTGCCAGCCTACCTCCGTTGCTCCAATGCTCGTCGATCTGTGTTTTTTTATTTTTCCCTCCCACATTCATTATGTTCTTGTGTATTATTGTATATTCTGTCCTGCATTGACCTTGTGTTTGATTTACTATTTTAGAAATTATTTCTTGATTTGATGTTTCAATTTTCGTTGCTTGTGTTTATGTTTTTGTGTTTCATTTTATTCTTTCCACCATTTTTATACTGTTAACGATTATACAGCACCTTGTGAATATATTTCTGTGAAAGGCACTTTATAAATAAAGCTTTACTTACTTGCTTACAGAGCACCCCTCCCCCGAAGCATTACTGTGAAGACATATTGAAGTGGGAGTGGCAGAAATGGTAGGAGGTTCTTAGAGAGACAGAGGCCATTTTCAAGGTGTTTAAGGCCCTGTCGCACGAGGCAACTTGTGTCGACTTATGAAATGTTTTTATGTTTAGATTACTAATAAATGTTATATATTTGATTAATTTTTTCGAATCACATTATGTACACATTGAAAAGAAGCTTTCTGTTCATTTTTCCATTTACATTTTCAGTGTAGATGTCTTTAAAATGTTCAAAAGTTGGCATAAGTTGTCCAGTGTGACAGGGCCTTCAGATAGACGATTCAAACTTCAGTTTATTTTTGATATACAGCATTTTCATAATACATTAACTGAAGATAACATAGTTACTTGATTATGGTATAGAATTTAACTATGTGCCTGGGAAATACATAATAGGCCCACTTTAAAATATATCCATCTTGTTTTCATGATCAGACATGAATTTAAAAAAAAAAAAAAGAGTAATAAAATGAATCCCTTACCTATCTCTTCTGTCCAAATACACTTTATACCTTAAAATAAATACTCTTATGGTCGTTGGAACATTATCATCCCCTGGTGACAGTTTCAGCCTTTTCAAACTTCTTTTTAATGGAATCATTACACTGATTAAACTGAACAAATTAAACTTTGCTTTTCTGTGGAGGAGATACTGCTGGTCATGAGTTTATAAGTTAATTACTTCARGTAGAGATCAGCAGTCATGACATTTAATCAGACTCACCCTATGTGCTAAGAAGACAACTTATTAAGTCTTGTCTTTCTTTTTTTTCCAGAAGAAGTCGCTTTAGGACTTAGTAAACCAGGTTTATGTTCTGTATGACAGTCCAGGTGAAACCATAGAGCTCTCACACAACCTGCTGAAGGCTCATCAGAGTCGCAATGAAAATCAACCCATGACTGACACATGATCTAAAATAAAACARGACTAAATTGTGAAAGTTTATCACTGTATTTATTCAAATGTGTTCAGAAAGTCTATTTATTTTAAACTTGGTCCCCTTTTCCCATCTTAAATCTGTGAGTGATTAACAGAGACGAAAATGTTTGGAATCGCTCCAGTTTTAAGTGAGAACACTGTAACCGGCAATTGCGAAATAGCTACAATTATTCCAAGAGGCACTTCTCTGCGTTTAGGTAAAAGTGCTTGTTTTTGCTATTATCCTGCCATGCTTACACGTACMCTGATGGCAGGAAAATACTGTATTCTACCCTTGAAAAAATAAAAAGAAAAAGAAACTTACTCCATTCAGTTAAGAATAGGTCTCGTTTTTGCTCAGTTTTATTTCTTTAATTTTAGGAAATGACAGAACATTTTTTTATTTTTGTTTTTTCTAGTTGACTGGTCGGCCCTGTGATGGACTTGCGACCTGTCCAGGGTGTACCCCGCCCCTCGCACTGTGACTGCTGGATATGGGCCCCAGTGACCCACGCAACCCTGAAAAGGAAGAAGCGTGTACAGAAAATGGATGGATGGATGGATAGTTGACTGGTCATGCTGGTCAAAATGGTTGCTGGAAATTCTATTACAAAATGTTTGAAATGTGTTTAAATGTACTTGTAGCAGAGTGTGCCCTCACGGCCACTAGTGGAAAAATGTTTAGTTTGTTTTATTCTGTTTAAATAATGATAAAAAAGCTTTTTGAATGACATTTTTATTATGTGCTTCTTTTTGCAGAACTCCCTTTTGTTATACAGATGCTGTCTGCAGGACTTTTATTCACATATTATTTTCCAAAGACTCAAATCCCTTTTAATAAATTACATCCCAAATGGCAAGAACGTTATCATTTTTTTCCATAAATAATAATACTGCTCATCCATTTATTCTTCTTTGTAAACGTGATCTCATGCAGGTGACCGGAGACAATGTTAAAAGATCATTTTAACCGGTGGACTTGTTGGCTTCCAGACCTTAGTTTTTGGCTCGGAGCCTAGAAAGTCAGTCCTCACCCCCCAGAGGCCCGATGTCCTCAAAGTTTTTGATCCTGCCTCTGATCCTCCTTGATAGTTAAAGTGCCACGACCGATGCCAAGTGGCTTCAGACCAGGTGAGGCTTGTTAACTGTCAGGGAGGATCAAACACCTGCAGGTCGTCGGCCCTGCTGGAAAGACTTCTGGTGAGAAAATGGAAATACTACTTTTACTTTTCTTAGGAATGACAGGTTTATTTTCCCTACTTTATATTTTTTCCTCAATCTGATTGTATATTGAAGTCATTGAACGATAAAACTATGCAAAAGACACTTAGTGGGGAGAGTGCTATGCAAAAACAACTTAATGAACTTAAAAAAAAACATAATGCCTCCCCTCAACTCTACTAATGACAAAGTGACATAATGTTGCACATATAATCCTTGTGTTGAGATTTGTTAGAAAAAAAACAGGAGGGTTACCTGAATCCCACCTGTGGTGAAAGGTGAGACAATTAGGGGCCTAAATTGAGGTAAAAATAAAATGATTTAAACAAAGAATAATTTTGAACCTGGAAAAGAAATAAAAAAAAGATTTGAGCTAAAAAAAAAAACTTTTAAAACTACTTGTCAGTTGAACATAGAGTATCAATGACTTTTTAAAGACATTTTCAGCACGGTTCCAGAATGCAACAACTGGAAKATGTTGTCCAGTCGCTGTGTTGAGCTGTCCGTCATGATGTCACACCCCGTGTCATCTGAGGCCCACCCTAACAGGGCCAGAGGTATGAAACTGAAACAGAGATCTGACCAGTAATTTAGGACTTTGTTTTTCAAAATGTTTTTTCAGTTTCACAACTTTTCTGTCATTTTCAATTATTTCTTTTTTTTTTTCAAACAACTTTCATGGATCCATTTTAGCTCCATAATAATGTTTTTGACAGTGAGTGTTTCTTTATTTGTGCACAGTGTTAGCAAAAATATCTCAGTGAACATATTTTAATAAAACTATCAGAAAGTAATCATTAGATTAACATTTAACATTTACATTAACTAATTAGCTCATGGAGGATGAATCCACAGCTCAGTTCAGTAAACACAGAAAGGATTTTAACTCAGCTCGTTTTACATCCTGAGCTAAAATTTGATGTGAGTAACTGAGAGTCATCGAACTGATTTTGCAGATCTCACATTACTGAATGACATCATACGTTGCAGCATTTGATCTCTGATGCTGTTTCCTGTTTTTAATCTAAATTAAACTCAAACACAGTGAATTGATAGTCTTTTTTAGTAATTTAAAGAAAATGTTCATATATAGTTATAAGATTCACAGAAGAATGTTTTTGAAACTACTTAATCGGCAAAACTTTGTTTTCATTTTCTTTCTAACCACCTCAATACTCAATGTTTTCTGGTTACTTTTTGATGAGAATAGGAGCTGTTTCTTCAGGTCACACTGACTTCACAGTTCGGCAAAATGAAGTAAACTCAAAGCAGCAGAATTAACTCRTGTTTATTTGTGACGGTGAACGTGTGTGTGATGTGTGCATGCAGGGGGTTAAAAAGAAAATGGCAGCTGTTGTGAAAGTAAACAAAATGCAGCGACTGGGCCAAGATTATCCAGCTTCAGCTGGATTATTAGATACTTTCATTGAACATTTCTAGGGGCCAATGATATTTTTACTAGATTCATTAAACATGCATTAATTATGCATGCCTAATGTATTGGTTTACATCATCAACTTGTTTATCTGTACGTGATTACTGTTTAATTGGTTATTAGATGCTAACTGTGAATCCTTCTGGTAAGTAGCATTATTTATTTGCTTTGCTTTTAATGAGTAAACATCTCACAATACCTTTGTTGGACACACACACACACACACACGCATGCTATGTTTCTCTATCCTTGTGGGGACTTTCCATTGATTTCCGTTCATTTACTGGTCATTTCTATAGCCTAAACATGACCCCTTACTTTAAAGTTAACCACTCCAATTCCCTAAATCTAGTATAAACTTAATTCACACCTTGGTTCTAACACCCCCCCCCCCCACMCACACACACACAAAATAATTAAAAACACACAAGTTACATTTGTTAATAGCAGCACAAAGATCAAAAGGCTGTAGTGGTAAACTATTTTACTTGATTTAACTGTAAGTTAATGTTCATTTAAATAAATGTTCCAAATGTTTTATTTACTGTCTTCATCTGTAATCCTGAAATGAAAGGGAAGTAAGGTTTTAAAACTTAAAAATATAGTTACAATTTGGAAAATAAAAAAAATAAAAAACAAGTTGATTGAAGTCTTTGTCACTGTGAAAGTGCTATCCAGATTGTGGTGTGAGAAAAAGGCAGACTGGGAGAATGCAGTGCAGCAGCAGGGATGGAAAAATCACCCATCACAGCACAGAGGAAAGAACTGAGTCAAGATTTATGGAGGGATGCTTTTTCTCTCCTGAGGTGGTTAAAGAGGAAGTTCCTGACTCCGGAAGAAGCGTTAGATGAAAGTGATTACTTCTGGTACTGACTCTGATCTGTGGAAAATGCCAGGAACTCCTGAAGTTATTTCAACCATGTGTGATGGAAGGTTTTTCAGAAATTATTACAGCCCTGCGGTTCCTGTAATGACCATTACAGAAACTTCAGTCCCCGCGTCAACATTCATTCCAATTCTGAAATGCATGGGAAATTATTTCTACTTCACAAAGCAGGACACCACCTAAACAAATTTAAGATGAAAACGTGGAGTCCTGCTGGAGGAAAAAAAAAATAAACGGATGCTTGAGTTTTGAATGTCTCTAGTTTCGGTGGTGCCAGGTGTTGTCCTTTGCAGCTTATATTCAATAGCTGGCAGAGGTTTTGGGAAAAAAAAGCAGGAAGAATTTGATAACTAATTCGGGTAGCAGCTTGTTTCTATGAATGCCTAGCCTATCTAAGCGCCTTGAAATTGGCCCCTTACCATTTTCAACACTCCCACGTCAGCACATCTTGACAACAATGCTCTGTAGGGTGGGAGCTTTGTGTAATTAGGCGGAGCTTTGTACCAGCAAGTGTTGAAACAGCTCCACATGGCCACAGGAGATTCAAGGATTTCTGAAACATGCATGAATGAGTCAAAGCAACACTCTGGGTATGTTTTTGATGATGGAATGACATTATAACATGATGTAAATCTAAATAAAAAAGTCAATTTTTATACAAAACTGTCTCTTTAAACTAAAGGCTTAGCAGTCCTTAAAGAAACACCTACCATCAGCATTTCATTACACAAACTTAGACTAAAATAATCTTTTGTTGAGAATTTTTGTTACAGCATTTTTGGTTAAACCTTAAAAATAACATTGCCCATTGTAATGTAATTTCCAAATATACGTAGGCGTAATTTACAGGGGGATTAGGGGGGTTATGACCCCCACAATAATTTGATCCAGTGAATATACCCCCCCCCCCCAAAAGACATAATTTGCTCTAACATGAGAAATTAATTGCACAAGCAGACATCTGCAATTCTCTTGTCTTTCTGTAACTGACGATTTCAAAATGTACGATGTCATACATTGGAGCATAATTGCTGAAAAAAACTTGCAGGGAAACCCGTAGCACCCC
>NW_013952406.1:4036753-4043486 GCF_001266775.1 Austrofundulus limnaeus
CACACACACACACACACACACCCATAGTAAACATAAAGTTATACCCTTGCAAATATGCCCTGCTCAGAGTTTGTGTTGTAACTGACTCTCAGCAACTATATGTGTTCAATTTTTTTTGGCTACTGCTGTGATGTAATATTAAACTGAATTTGTTCGAAACACTAATGTGTTGTTGATGTTTTAAGGACATATGATTATTTTATTTGGACATTAAATAAAACTGTGCAGGCATGTGAATGTTCCTCTTTACTCACCTGATAATTGTTCGCTCCAGTGAAGTGGAAACCCATTTGCTTGTCATCTTGAAGACATCAGGACATCTTCTTCACTTTTCCACCACGAATACTTTTCAAAATGAGCTTCTTTGTTGCTTCAACTTTTCATTAGAGTGCATATAATTGGGCCTCATATAATAAAAAAAGTCTCTACAGAATAAAAAACCCTCAGCATACAAAAATAATCTCTCATTACATTCTTGCATTTTTTTACACCATGAAGCTCAAAGCTGTACTGATGACTGAGTTTGTACTTATAACGTGACACTTAGGCAGTGACACTTTGCTGAGCAGGTGATTTTTTATCACGCTTCTTTAGGTGATACATATAAGCTGCGTACCATGACATGATCTCCGCAGAGAGAAACACATGGAGGCTAGTTTAGCATGTATTTTATTCATTTAGGAATTGCAGGATGTATCACTCTGCCTGTACCTAAAACAAGCAAGAGAGATGGAAGAAAAATAGTGTTTGTGGATATGCTTTTTTATTTATTTATTTTTTGGTTAATGAGAGGTTAGAATCCTCGTTTCACTTTAGAGGAAAATTCCCTCAAGCATGTAATCCTGAAAATGCAAATGACAGCCAAAGTGCATATTCATAGAAAGAAAATAAAGTCCTCATCTGTCCTAATGACACAGCGGGAGGCCTTTTGTGGATTTATTTACACTGCGTAGGAGGGACTGTCTGCTTTGGAGGGTGRGTTATTCCTGTTAGCGTGGAGGGGAAAAATGCTAATAAATAAATTATAATACTTTTTTAACGTAGGCTATGTCTTACTTGCAGTTCAATTATCTTTAGAGCCGGGCGCCTTTGTTTAACAGTTTCCCAACACAATATCAGCGCAGACGGGGGGCGCGTGAGCAGAGAGAGAGASAGAGAGAGAGACGGAGAGGGGAATAAAAGATAAATGGGAAAAGGAGGTAAAAGTGCGTTGTCAAGAAAACACCGAGGGATGGCTGCAGAGAAAAGCCTCAAAGTGGAAGTTGTAACTCTGGGAAGGCGCTACTCAGAGGCGAGCGTTCAGGCTCGGTGCTGCAAAGGGCAGCGCAGAGCTTCCTTTGATTGAATCAATTGCTTTGTGTAAGTAGCTGCTGGTGTCGGCCTCCCCGGGGTGACAGAGAGGTCTGCAGAGAGTGAACCAATCCAGCCATCCATGGCGAGAGAACAAGAAGAATTAACAGAGCAATGCATCATAGCTGTAGCAACCAGTGGTGTGGAGCAGACTGTATTTATTGACTCATTGACTGTATTGATTGTCTCAATTGATGAAAAGTCCAGAGACAACAGACAGACACACTGTGGTTTATGCAGAACTAAACATAAACCAAATGAAGAAAAGAAGATKGGTCATGTAACTTCATTGAATAAATGTGAATTTCACAGCAAAACCCTGTTGGCCATTATATTTGCCAATAAACTTCCAAGTTACATCACATTTCTCTGGCAGAAATGGTCACATTCAAGTTAAGCACATACAGTAATGGCTTGGTAATTTACCTGGGCATGTATGTGGCTTTACCTTGACGGCAAATTCTCTCTGACATTGACTTTGTTCCAGCAGCAGCAGCAGTTTATTTAACACACCATTAATCTCTAATGACAGAGGACCGCGCTGCAGCAGATGTTTGGTAGCAAACTTCTGCTGGGTCCTGCATTGTGTTCCTTCACCCTCACTGACACATATTACCGTGACAAGAGGAGGGTCACGAGGAAAACAGAATGGGCAGGATGCAGAATCGTTCATTGCACAAAGAGCAGATTTAAAGTTAATACCAAAACCACTGATACTGCACCCTGTCGGAGTGCATGGTCATCAGTATGCTAATGTGTAACTTTGCAGGGAAACAATCCATTTGTTGAATGATGGCCAATGCACATTGGCTCTCCTATTGAATATGTGTGCAATTAATAAGTGCCAAGCAATCAGAAAAGCGACAGAACAGTAAGTGACTACTTTGGTAAACTTAAAAGGATTGTCTCCACTCAAAATATGGACAACTTAAAAGATGAGCTTGTCAAAGGATTATACTGTATACGTTCTCTTTTCTTTGTTTTCTAAAGCAGCAGGACTGTGTCAAAAGGAGTAAAACAAAAGCACTTCATGGCCTCAGCCGTTGAAATACAACATCTTTTTGTAGCGAATGCTGGTGAGTGGGTGTGAGGGCAACAAACTGCAGGAAAGTAAAGGGAGAAAAAACAGGCAGAGTTTCCCCTTAGGGCTTATGAGGTAAGGACACTTAACTCATCGCATGCATCGCCATATTCAACATGACTCTTTATCACTTTTATGCGTTAAAAACAAAAGGAATAAATCATCTCATTTACACAAATATAAATATATTTTATGTTTCATATACACAATAATGACTTGCCATCATCAAGAAAAAAAGCATGTCAGTGAGATCTTGCTAATGGATACAGAAACTGCTTGGACAGCCATAATTGATTGGCGTGCTCAAGCACTCTCTCGAGATGAAGGGGGACCGTAGTAGTTTGTAGTGAGAAGGCTGGTGGTATGGCGGAGCCGTGCCGTGCTAGTCCTGAGAGCTGCGAGATTCACTGTCCTCCTCCAGCTCCCATTCAAAGTTCTGGCCCGTCATTTGGTAGAACATCATGTTAAAGGGTTTGTAGAACTTGTGCAGCCTCCGAATCACATCCGGGTCAATTTTAGGGTGAGTTCTCCCTTTAGACTTGCCAAGGCATCTGGGAGTGCTGCTGTCCTCTGGCTTCTTCAGACATGGGAATCCTTTAGTCTTATTAAAGTAAAAGTGTTTGTCTGTCACGATCCGCTTAAGTCCCAAGAAGTCCTGTACTTTGGCCATCTCACCTGCAGGATCCACGATGAGTCGCTCCCCGCTGACAAAGTGCATCTGTGAGAGAGGGAAATACTGCATCCAGCTCTCCAAATGAAGTGCATATATTCCTATGCGCAATGCACTCCACGAGGCATCTATGAGCCCCAGCGTCCGGTTTTTAAACGCCAGAATCTCAAAGGTTGGGATCTCGGGTTTCTTGGATAAGGTTTGTGTATAGTCTGAAATGGCTCTGGTGACAGGATTACGCACCACAATAATAAGCTTGATGTCCTTGGCCATGGAGTGGATGCGCTTCGGGGCATGGTTAGTCACAAAGTAGCTGGGTGTCTTCTCCATGGTGATCTGCCCCTCCAGCGTTGAAGGCATCAGGTCTCTGGGAACAGAAACAGCACAAAGAGAGGGAAAACAGCAGCTTAGAAAGGTTTTTATCCCCAACACCTTTTGCAGTGCAAATGAAATACCCAAGGACACAGTGAAAGCAAATTTGGTACATTCATTAAGCAGGGGTATTATTTGAAATTACAAGTGAAAATAACTGTTATTATCACTGGACATTATGTCGCGAGGAGAAACATACAGCTAATTACATCCGTGGAGTAATATGCAAGAGATAAAAGAAAGAAGATGAAACGGCAGGCAAGCAAGTATGCTCATTGCTTAATTGACTCCATCTGTGTTACTCCAGGAGCTGTTTTGGAACTTTAATAATGAGTTCACTGCATATCATTAATACTGGGGTGCCTGGGGTATTGTTTTGTCATACATTTATTATGCATGCAAGGCTCAAACTCAGTGCAGGCAGTTTTATATCTTATCCACATGCACTTTCCTGCAATGGGTGCAGGCAGCATTTCCCTCTCCATGTTACATGTAAGGTTACAAGYTGCTCGTTGAAAGCAGCTATAATTAATTACCAGGTTAAAGGAAATAATTTTGTAGTTTGGTAGAAATGTCCTGAACTTGATATATTTGTCTCGGGGGTAGCGAGAAGCAATTTGCTATTACTTCAAATGCTATGTTCAAATTGGTGGGCCGGTATGAGAATAAGTTGTACGAAAGGACAATGCAGAATTAAGCGGATCACATGCACAAAGACAAGTCGTTTCTTTTTCTTTTTTTCCTGCAGTTTATATTTTTATATCAATAATAAAGCATAGCAATTGCCTGAGGCAAATCCTTATCAAATGTTTACACTCATGTTCATTCCAAGCCGTAGTGTTTTCTTTGTTTGTAGGCTATGTGATTTAGTGCTAAATTGGTACATTAAATCCTCTGTGAGACACGCAGATTATTTAACTACTGACAAATATGAACACAAGGGTGTTGCAAAATAACACAAAATAAAGCAAAATCCCACACACACTTTAAAATTCATGCATAAACAGCCAGCCACCTCTACGTCTGCAAGTTTCACAAACTTCCCCATAATTCTGGGATAAAAGCTTTCCCCCCTCCCCCTGCAGTATATTTTATCCATTAGTTCACCCCGAACCACAAACCCCATAGTTGTAACGATATAGTCACATCAATCATTTGCATCTTGGACATATTCTAAATTAACTGTTCTCCAACAAAGAATCCAATTTAGCCTGCTAAACATAAGAGCTGTTATGCACATATCGACCACCCTCACACACATTCATCCACGGACACTGGGCTGAAAGTCTCACAAGTGGCTTGGTAATTGCATCTCAGTAGCAGTATTGCCTTCCTGATGGGTAATTTCCCTCTGGATTATGTTTGTCTCTTGACAGTATGGAACTGTGGTTACTTCTGGGCCTGTAATGGGATATCAAACATATCTACAGATAGCTTGGTGACGAGAAAGAGTATTAGTTTTCATTATATTCCCTCACTTTCCACACTTGCCCCCCACCCCCTTTACAGTAATGAATGGCTAAAGATTTTTGTAACCTTTCAAGGACTTTGGTTCTGTCTTTCATTTAACTCCAAACTACAGTGGGAGGTCTGAGGGTGGAACACCACCAACAGGAAGAAAAATAAAGCTCTAATAAACTGCCACAAATCACCTTGAAGCAACCGATATGGACATGAGGTGCAGTAGCTCATTGATAATCTTTGGAGCATATCCAATTGACAGGACAGATGTACACTGTTCAAGGTTACTTTTTTGAAAGCGTGCATGCAACAAAGCTTTGTCCTAATCGTGCTCAGAGCTAATCGTYAAACATTTAATTATACAACAATGGAAACGGCACAAGCAAAGTACTTTGTCATTGTGCCTTTGATTGGGAATCAGTCATGGATCATGTACGTCTAAAATGTCAGTGGGACGACGAGGCGAGGTGGAAATCAAAATGCTGATAAACAAGCTCATTTCTCCATGCATGGCAAATGTCTCCTCTGGCCTTGCAGTCTCGTGGAACTGAAGTAAACAAGAGCTAACAGTTAACTCTCAATTTTATTTTGCTTCCTGCATCAGCTGCTCAGCTCAACAYGGGTCATTCAGGTGAGTAGTTAGATAAAATCCATAGCGCTAAAGAGCCTTCCTGACCATCTGCTGTTTACTGCTGCACATCAAGAAAATAACACATAACATTCATTTTCTTGTGTTTCAGCACATGTCCGTAGCTTTATTTACATCGCAAACAGAAGTGTGAAGACACAGTAAAGGTGCTTCTTTTTTAATGAGTCATTTTAGATAATTTCTGTCATTAGACGCATATTTTTGAATGTGGGTAATTTAATTTGGTGTGTTTAAATACAAGTATCCAGATCAACAGCGAAGAATAACTAWTAATACAGCAAAGTTTAATCACTTAGCTTGAAGATAAGCAGCTTTAGAACCACGTTTTCATTTTGCAATAACTTCATGTACAATAAGTCAGCTACTTTAATCAGACCTGGAGGATACTTTATTTCTAAATCTAGCTTTGACAGTGCAATGTGCAGTCACAGCAGACACAGATTATATGCATTGTCCTAATKTAAGTAAAGTAACAGCCTTTTCTAAAAGTACATATTACATTGGTATATGAAGGGGTTCTCTGCAAGTCACTAAKTGGGAGTTTCTGGTTGTGTGGGAGGAGTTTGTTAAATACCTGATTGGTTGGAATGACTATTTTGGGTGGGTTTGAAGAAGCCTAAAGCAGCTGGGGGGATGTGTAACACCTTTATGTTTACACATAAATATAATTTGGGTCATAACTCAAGCTAGGAAGATGCTAACTGCACAAAATTTGAATGCTGTAAATGAGGAGGGATATGTAAAAATTTGATTCAGTCAAAACAGCCTTAACCCATCTGGAATAAAGACCGCTATTTTTGAATATGAATATTAATTTACAGGTTTGCCAAGCTCCTCCCACCCTAGAACTTCCACTTATTTTTCAAACCCCACCAATCACAGTTAGGACAAACTCCGCCCACACATCACCTCTGCCAGTCACAATTAGGACAAAATTATACGTCTAACAATCCAAACCAAAAATGCTTTGGAATCATTTCAGCTGAGCAAATGAAACATGATGAGGAGAGAAATTGTGCTGATTTAAATTTTCTAGTCACTGATAGGTTTAATGTGTCTACCATTAGGTTGTTTCTGAAGGAAAACCGAGGTACACACACACACACACACGCATACACACACACACACACACACACACACACACACACAC
>NW_013952406.1:4043496-4045206 GCF_001266775.1 Austrofundulus limnaeus
ACACACACACACACACACACACACACACACACACACACACACACACACACACACACACACACACACACATGAAAATGCTTTGTTGTCCGTAATAAACTCTGGCAGAAGAATGAAAGCTCCCTCAGACTCTCATTTGTATTGATCACATCTTAGCTGCGGAGTATCAATTCCTCCACATCATGTCAAATGCAATCAATTATTCCAAAGCAGAACAATCATAACAAGCTCTCAACTGCTTAGAGATGCTTTCACTGATGTGGGAAGTGATTCTCTGAATAATTCCTCAAAATATAGCRATGATATTGTGAGTTGTATAAATGTCTCGTTTCATACTGTCAGCCAGTATCGACTCGGTGACGGAGAAGAATCCATCTGTAATGAGGGTATCAAAGTTTTGCCATTTGTGTGAAAAAATACATATAATTGATATGTTCAAAGGCAGGAGCTACTGTCAGTTTTAGCAACTTTTTTTGTGAAGCGTTATMAGTAAATCAGTGCTTTTGCTTTGACTGCAGGCAAACAATAGAAATGTAATGAATGGTGGTACTTTTATTGTATTTCTCAGTGTAGGATTGCAAATATCAATCAAGGGTGCAAGCACCTATTCATCAGCAAAAGTCAGTTTGCACACGAGGAGTGAAAGATACTGTGGTCAGCTTGCAATGAATAACCCAATTATTTCACCCTGAATGATGTGTTTGTGATTACAGCAGAGCAACAAAGACGGAGAAGAAAGACAYGGTTTTAYTGCAAAGTGGATYWAAAAAAARARAAAAAAACAGACTGGTCAGATGAGTCATTCAATGCTCGCCTCTCAACGAGCGGGTGCGTACATGTTTAGCACGCATAACAACAAACCCACAGGCCAAAGCAAGGGGTCCTGGGTCCTGGTGGGGCTGTGGTGATGTAGGAGGCATTGTTTCGCACTTTAGAACTTTCAGCAAGAGAACAAAAACAGAAGCACACAGCCAGTCTGAGCAAGCCGAGCAGGCTGAAAGAGCAGCAGAGAATTTGGTTTGTTTTTGTTTACTTCAACCTGAGCCTGACCTCACCACTTGTGTGTAGAGAAGTATCCACTCGGTGGTCGTGCCTTAAGGCTACACATTGAATATAGTTATGTAACACGTGCAATGTAACAATGGGACAGTATTATGTAGTTTGCCATTTAAAGAAAATGAAAAAGGAACATTTAGGAAATAAAACCTACCAKTCTTTGAAGGATTTTTTTTTTATACCAGAGTTAAACTGAAACCATGTTAGGCTGAGAAGGAAGGTTTTGGTCAAACCTCGCGAATGACTTCACGCCTGATCTCATGTTGTGAAATCTCACAAGATGTGTTTGCATATGTCATGGAGGTGACTCAGCTGCCACCACACCAAACCTTAACTCAACATATATAAAATCAACTTAGTCTTAGCTGTTTTTGTGTTGGCGGCTGTTAGCTGTGGTGCATATATTAAAATGGACTTACTTTAAGGTCGTTTTCACACCAGATAGTCTGGTTGACCCGGTTCAATTGGGGGCCAAAACTGTAAGTTTTGTTTACATTTTCAGCTGGGGCAGTTCACATTTATACTGCACGTTGTCTAATGCAGTGGTTCCCAAACTTTTTATCTTCTGACCCACAAAATATTCACGGCAAAAACTTGTGACCCCAAATATTACTGGTCTGAGTACACAAACTTCATTAATAACCCTAAAAACACAGG
>NW_013952406.1:4045248-4055004 GCF_001266775.1 Austrofundulus limnaeus
TCTTTGAAGGATTTTTTTTTTATACCAGAGTTAAACTGAAACCATGTTAGGCTGAGAAGGAAGGTTTTGGTCAAACCTCGCGAATGACTTCACGCCTGATCTCATGTTGTGAAATCTCACAAGATGTGTTTGCATATGTCATGGAGGTGACTCAGCTGCCACCACACCAAACCTTAACTCAACATATATAAAATCAACTTAGTCTTAGCTGTTTTTGTGTTGGCGGCTGTTAGCTGTGGTGCTTATATTAAAACGGACTTACTTTAAGGTCGTATTCACACCAGATAGTCTGGTTCAGTTGGGGGCCAAAACTGTAAGATTTGTTTACATTTTCAACTGGGGCGGTTCACATTTATACTGCACGTTGTCTAATGAACTAAACCCTGTGAACAAATTGTTCCCTTCCTTGCCTGTGGGGGCACTGCACCAAGAACCACTGAAGAAATCGACCTCAGAAGAAGACATGGAGCGCTACTTCCTTCTTCACAAAATGTAAACAAACATGGAGTGRCATCAATTCAATTCAGTTTATTTATAGAGCGCCAAATCACAACATACGTTGTCTCAGGGCACTGTACATGAAAAAAAGAGCAATCTAAAGAATAAGCTAGCAGATTGTGTTGAWTCACTTCATCACAGTCTCCCATCCTGAGCAAACGGTAGAGAGAAAAAAAACTCCCTATTAACAGAAAGAAACCTCCAGCAGAACCAGGCTTTAATTTAACATCAGATTTTAGTGGCTGTAGGATTTAKTTTTTTGTTTTTGGCAAATGTCAAACAAATAGTTTTCAACAATGAGCTCAGCATGAGAGGAAGATGAGGCGGAATCACAATGAATATTGTTTTCCCACAAAAGGTGACTGAGAGAGCTCCGTATGAGGCAGCGTTCACCGAGGAGGAGCTCATCCAACTTCACAGCAGTGATGTCCAACTTATGCAGACAAGATATGAGTRACTGTATTACAGTTATTGCTTAGAATGACCTGCATTATGGTCCGCTTCCTGCTTTTGGAGCAGTCTTCGGTCCGCTTGGTGTTCACACATGCAATCGAACCGCACCAGAGTTCACTTCAACCAAACCAAGATCCAGGTTTTCAGGCGAACTAGAGTTCTAGAGTTCACTTTTTTGGTCTGCATCAGAGTTTGACTACGTGTTCACACCTCCCCAAATTTAAGCAAACTAGAGTTTGATCAAAGCAGACTAAACAGGGCAGGTGTGAATAAACCCTAAAAGTTCATCAAATTTAGATGTACATCTATGAATTAATTTCTGAAACATTCAATAAATGCATCCAGTGACTTATCAGACATTTTGATACGTTCCTCACCATGGACCACTTGAAACAAAGCTTGATGTGCTAAAAGCACCAACAGTTTGAATCATCAGTGACATATAAACTATCAGACACCTGATAAAGAAATGTAAACTAGTCAGCTATCTATTGTGGTTGCCTGGTTAGCTATAAAAACAAGTTTAATCATCTCATTATCAGACCGTTCAAGGTGAAGATAGATAAATAGGTTTAAAAAAACAACAACAAACATTAGCTAGACTAGCTATAATAAGAAGAAATACAGTCTACAGTTGGGTAAAGAAATGCAGTAGTTAGCTAGTGTTTATTTATTTACAGGTTTTTATTAAATAGTTATTAAACTAGCACCTCATTAAGTGGTCTACCAACATGTGTTAAACTTCAGGTTTAAAAAAACTGACTGTTTTCCCGTTTTTAGAATAATAAATGAAAATAGAGTAAAGCATCCATATTTCGTATTTGAATGTCTGTTTTTAAAATGAAAACAGAATGACCAAACTGTCATGTCAAATGCATACTCACTCCTGATTTCAGGTCATTATATGTATTTTGTATGATTTACAGCCAGCTTTACATTTGTTAAACTTGTTTAATTGTGGTGGCCATCCTAAAAAAGTGTTTTACTCTGAGAGTTGATCACTTTTAACTGTTTTTATTGATTATGTTTCATTCAAATTCACTCAGGGTATTTTGCTAAGAATCCAGACAGACACATGTAAAAACATTATTGCACTRCTTTTGCCTCTGAGTCATATAATTAGTTATGTAGCGTTTCTTTTTTACTTTAGATTTTTTTTCTTGTTTTAAATGAGATATTAAAGGAAGGCGCAGAGACCGTCTCCTCTTCACATTCATCTTCTTTTCACAACTTTTTTTTTATCCTCATTATCCATGCTACTCTTCAGACTCACAATTACCTTGCATTTTATTGTGCCTCTTTTATCTTTTATCCTCTATCTTATGCTTTGGATATCTTTTATTCAAATCATTAATCAAATCCTTCAACTAAATACCTGTAAAAATAGACATGTTTTTTAAGCCTTGAAAAGAGGCGACGCGATTGAATATTTTATCAGCACGATGCAGCTTTTGAGCTGCAGAGAAATCAGTCYAGGAACACTGTGTCACTCTTTAATCAGATGCACTTTATTGTCTGTTTTACACTGTCCCTGCTTTGATGCACAGGGATCTGTACAATGTTTACTGTGTCGTGTGTGTGCTCTTACAGAATAGAGACTCACGTCTGAAATGRCTTCTTATAACCAATGCTATAAAAAAAGACAACCACTGATTTATTTATTTATTTATTTATTTATATCAGTGATTTGTGATTTAGCTTTAATTTCTGTATTTGTGTCACAAACACAAAAAACAGAGCCACGGACGTAGTCTGAATCTATATTCCACGTTTTGAGCTGCAATTATATCGTCAAAAATGTTGGTTTTCTGTGGCCTTTTTACACAGATCTGTTAAAAATCTTTCAGCACTTCAAACAATAGTGCCACTGAAATTATGCTGGAGATTGAACAAATGTTTATTATTTAAAATAGAGGAAAGCAGATGATTGCACCAAGACTGCAAAGCGACTATAGACGACCAATTTTAATGTTATTGCCCACGAACAGAGTGAAAGGTTGTGATGTGTGGATTGATACTGWAATATCGATAGTCGATATTTAAATCTAAATATCAAAACTTTGGCACATCAGTCATTTCAGGTAATGTATATCATGAACAGGAACACAGTGGAAAGTAAGTAAACAAGTTTTACTTGGTATCAGAAGTAGAAAGTATCAAACATGACTAATGAAACGGTTATGATTTGTTGGCCAAATCTCTCACGAACATGCTAAATAAAACTGTTGGCTATCAATAGTGGCTAATTCTCTCTGAATCGTGTAACACAAGAGGGTTTAAAACTAATTCTACAAATCAAAATATATTCGAAGACATTTCCTAATAGCTTTTTTTGTTTGTTTGTTTGTTTTGCATACCAACAGTCCTAAATGAAGAAACATAGTAGAAAAGGCTGTTTGTGWAGCCATGATGCTCTTGTTTAATTGGCTCATTAGTGTTGCTTGTACGCAGTCTGTGATAGTTAGGGTCACAAGTCTCTGCCACTGTTACTTAGTGAGTTAGAAGCTGAACCTCTTATAAATCTTTACTTTTGGAGACATTTTGCTTTTACCTTCCACAGCTCCAGTTTGGAGCCTGAATTTCATTGGGAATGTTTATACTTTTGCATTAATGAGCTCAACTGGACAGCACTAACGCCACAGTTTTCCGAGCATCGTTTCGGTTCGACTCCAGGCAACCCATATTTGCTCTTCAAATAGGGATTTTTAGGACAGACTATTCTTGCTGTTATTTGCAAACTGTCTGCATGTGTTTTTGTGGTAACAATGTGACTTTTCTGCACGGTTCTCTTTGATTTTCCCTTCCTGTTTCTGTACTTAAAACAAATCTTACGCATTTCATGTTGTTTTTCACCAACTTCTAATATGGATTTTAGATCACGTGTTGATTTTAATTKATCAACTCCTCACCTTTATAGCTTTCATAAATTAAACGCGACATTTTTCCTGCTGATAGGTTTATAATTTCTGTTTATCCCGACATAAAGTGCTGCTAGATCACTGCTAATTACTTCTGAGTGAAGTTTAAGTATGTCTGCTGCATTGCAAGGAAAATAAAACCATTATACTAATTAAAACACAAAACAGCCTCCCCACTCTAAATAAGCCCATTATGCTTGTGCTTTGGCAAGAACTGTGGACTCCAGCCGAATAGTTGAGGAAAGGAGTGACAGCTGGTCCTGTTTAAATTGATATTCCCCACTCTCTGCCCGAGATCCCCCAAAGACCGTCCCACTTCCAACAGTGGATAAACCAGGTACTCCTCTCCTCGCCTCACCAGACTGCTGCTCCGAGATCTGAAGCTCCGTTCAGATGGCCTGTAGCACATAAATCACCCCGAGATAAATTATGACAATGAGGAGAATTCTGCAAAGGTTTAGAGGGATTATGTTTTTATTATGGTTTCAACTTTACACAGGAAATGGAAGGAGTCGTATCTCACATCACACACTCCAGGAAGATTTATTTTGATTTATTTACTGTCAACTTAGGTCTCTAATTTTATCACCGCTATTTATGAAAGAACACTGATGTCTCCTCCTATATCTACAAATAAACATACATTACAGGCACTAAACCTGAAATAAAACTCTTACATAACCATGTGTCTGTGCAGAAGATGAGTCTGGCCCTCCCCCCTAAGATGATTGTCTCTTTTTTTCCTTTTTTTTCTTGTTTATGTTTTTGTCTTGATGAGCTGATGAGAGCACTTCAAGCCAAACTCACTCAGTTTTGATCAGCGCTGTCCTCAATACTGTGATTTATGTTGTGCAACAGAAAGAAGTCTTCATAACGCCACAGCAAACACATATAAGGGAGAACACATTGTTTTATTTTATATTTGGAACCCGAGCAAAGACCTGCTATGAAATGCACATCGCCCACCTCYTTTCATGACTTCCTGGTCTTTATGCTTTAGTGAAAAAATACAACTATGAAGCATTTCCTTTAATGTAGAAGCACTAAGTGATTCTCATTCATCTCTGTATCTCCCAACATTATTCACTTACAGTGCAAAAACCTTATTGAAATGCACGATAGCTTAAAGAAAAAGCATAAAACAGCCAACTCTAATTGAAAGTCACACCTGAGTACGTCAGAGTCAAAGGCTAAAATTTACATCCTAAAAATGTTGCAGATCCTGTTCAGTTAAGCGGAACCAATTAATATGACAGTTTGAACATGATAGATTCTCCTGCCTGTGAGAAATGCCTGGCACTTCAGGAACCAATCATTTAAAGTTGACCAGGGACAAATCTCTGCACCTGTTTAATTGCAGCATATGGGACATCAACAGTTTTTCACTTGGTGCAAACTTTGTCTTTGTTTTACTGTCTTTTTCTTATAGTTCAAGATGTAGCTTCAGAAAAAAAAGTTTCTGATGCTTGAAATTTTTAGTTACTTGATTATATATTGCACTATTTCAAGTCATGTTGAGGGGCATGGATTCATGTGGAGAAACATGTAGGCACAGTAGGTAAAAAAAATGTCTTCTCACTCAGGCAGTTGCAGCCATTCTTTTTTCTTTGACTCATTTAATCCTGTTAAGGGTCATGGGGAGCTGGTGCTGATTTCCTGCTGTCATTAGGCAAGAGGCAGCATCCACCCTCAGTTCATCACAGGGCCAACATCGAGACAAACAACCATTCACACACAAACTCATACCTAGAAACAATTTTGTTGCCAGTTACCCTAACAAGCATGTTTTTTTTTGTATTTATTTATTTATTTTGACTGTCAGAGAAAACTAGAGTACCTGGAGAAAACCCACACATGCAGGGGGAAAACATGCAAGTTTCACTATAGGAGAAAAGAGTTTTCCTGTTTGTTGCACCCAAACTGTACACTTTGCACTATCTTAAGCATTCATGAAAACACTTTTTCCTACTTTTTTGTTATTATTTTTAGTGTCTGTTTTGCTAATTTAGCTACTATTTTACTGCTTTGAGCTTTTACCTTGTGAGCTTCTTATTTTAGCCTCTGTTCTGCTCATTTTAGGTTTTGTTTTGCTTGTTTTATTTCATCAGCAAATTTCAGCCAAACCAGTCCTCGGCATTCAGTTTCACATAAGATATAATTTCTTTAGTTTCAAATTGTTTGTGTAACAAGAGGGAAATAATTTTACTTTGATAATCTTCCTGGTTTTAGGGTATACAGATAAGATCTTTGTTTTGTATTTAACAAGTAATGTGTTGTTCATACTGCATTATGAAGTGTTAATGAAAAAAAAAACATTTTGATTGTTCTACCAGTTAAACACACTCACAATGGGAGAATATTACATATCAAAGCTCCACTTTCCTCCATGTATTCCCTTCACCATGGAGCTGTAGGTCAGTGCGACACCCAAAGGAGAACGTTGCAAAAAACTTTGCTGAGCAACAAGTGAACACATCAGGAGGGACACAGAAAATTTKGGCAGTTTTCACCTTTTAGAGAAACTCACAATAACTCACAGAATGTCAAGATCAATATTTGGGAACATTCACAGCAGGGTTTTTGTATTTTACCCAGTAAATTGTCAAAAAAAGTGTCTCGTTCTCAGATTATTGTTTCGTTGTAGGAATTTTGGTTGGTGCACTGAAGGCAACATTTGCAGCATAAATATAAGTAAATCTTAAAGCCACATAACAAAAAAAATGTTTCTCAAAATATAAATTTGAGATTGTCATCTGTCCAGTCTTTTTTCTGCTCTCTTCTATTTATTTTACTTTACAGTGAACCGTTGATTTAATTTATGAAGGAACGTAGTGAACTAACGACTGACCAAAGTATAATTGAATCATAATTCTTCTGTATTTCCACTGCAGTGGTGTCTTCATCACTGCAAAGGTTTTTTTTAAGTCTGGTGAGTGTTTGACCCTCATGAGAATGTCCACACGGGCAGCAGAACTGATGAACACTGGAGTGTGTATTGATTCAGCAATTTTAACGTTGGCAGCCATTTGCCGAGCTTTAAAATGAAATCCAAGCGCAACATGTACAGTGTGTGAGATGTTTGCTCAGCGATTTATGGCCGTTAACTGGTCAGCAAGTAAACGTGACAAACAGGAATGATTTTCTCTCCTGAGGAGGGGAGTCTGATGAGTTTGGCAGATTGCTGCTGTGTGATTTCAGATGTACAGAATATTTATGAGGCTGTGCTGATAGGTCTATGTAAACACGGTATTTCATTTTAAATCTGGTGTGACTCATTTATGGTGACACACAATGTGACACTTGTTATTTCACTATTGACAGGCTCACTTTGCACTACGTTTGCTAATAAACTGAATGTTATTGGAGCTCGTACTGCTCGTTGTATAATGCATATCACCCACCACCTTTCATGTCTGGGTTTTAGGTAAGACTACACARAAAATGCTTAACTACTGAGGAATTTTGTCTTGTAGCGAGGAGCAGGGGGAGGGATAGTGGAAGACACACACCTCTTGAAAGAGGGATCGTTGTGATGCTGTGAGAGACAGAAGCTGCTCCCCACTTCATCTGAGATGTAAGAATGAAACATATGCTGATGATACAATAAATACTTTGTATACTGTCCAACGTACACATTTTTTATGCCAAACATTTTTGTTGTGTTGTTTTTTTTTTGCTTACTAAACCTCTAAAAACATGTTTTTTTTTCAATTTAAACTAATAATACACTCTTTTAATAAACATTACATTGTAAATAACTGCTAGATATTGAAAGTTATAAAAAAAAACTAGACAAACCTCCGCCAAGGCCGTATGTTTGTGTGTGAGTGTGTATGTTTGTTTTGTGAGTGATTTATTACATTTTTAGTCGTGTGTTTGTTTACAAGTGCTTTACAGTGACTGAACACGTAATAAATTACATGCAACAGAAGGAGTGGAACAGCATCAGAAAAAAATAAAACATTAAGCCATAAAAAAACAGAATAAACATAATTGTTTAAGAAAACCTTAGCGTTATCTACTGGATAACAGGCCTGAATGGGGGGTGGTGAGTTAGCTAGCTTACCTTCCCAATACAGGTGGGGGGAAAACTCCAAAAATGTAAACACAAAAAACTAAATTGTTAGGACGTGCAGGCCGATGTATTATGAAAATGATCTGTTGTTACATTAAAGTAATTTCAAACAGTAAGTGTTTCGATTTAAAAACAATTCAATCGAAATTTTTATTTCCATGCACCTTTGTGATTGATCTTCTACACCGCTTCAGGCAATCCCATTGGATGTCTACATTCGGGGGTTGACCCGTCTACGAATGATCCATTGTGATTGGATGTCTACGGTCAGCTTCCTTGAGGCTGATTGGCTGTTCCTGGGTCCGGATTGTGATCCGGATCATCACCAAAATTTAAMGGTGTGTTCCTTTGGCYAATACCCACTTGTGGTGAAAATTTCATGAAAATCCGTCCATAAGTTTTTGAGTAATTTTGTCCACAAACAGACAGACATACGCGACCGAAAACATTACCTCCTCCCTTGGMGGAGGTAACTAGGTAATGGTCAGTTTCTGGTTAAGTAATGATTGGTTCCTCAAGCACTTGATATGATGCTTCACTTTACTTTAGGATACACAGAAACAGTAGTTAATGATCAGTTACTGAGTAAGTAATAATTAACTACTCAGTAACCCTATTAAGGATGGACTGCATGTTCCTCAGGAAGTACTGGTCAACTCAGTAGTTCTTGTAGTTCCTCTTTGGTGTCCTTAGTAACTACTCAGTTATTAAGTTTTTCCTCAGTAGTTAAGCAATTTATGTGTACATTAGTGTAAAGTGTTAACAGGTTTGAAATTGAGGAATGGCAGAATTGTTGCAGTTTTAACTTCTGTTCTGTAATTCCTAGCTTATGCTCTGATTACTTCAATTTGAACAGATTCCGTCAGCCGTCACTCACATTGCACTTTTGCAGAACMTGCACTTTCTCTAGTTAAAGCTGTTTTCAACCCTGCCTTTAATTACTTTATTACCTTTGAAATTCCAGATGGTGAGCCGTTAACAGAGCACCAGTTTTCATAATAGCAGAAAGTCCCTGTTGTTTATTTATTTATTTTTTACAAAGCACTAAAAGTGGCCTCAGATTATGGAGATGAAATAATGCAGGATAATCCCAGCTTTCTGAGCCCTTTGGAATTATGCAGCACATTCAAAAAGCACAATGTTTATCTCGCCACCACCTGCAGTCACAAAGCTCTGGGCTGCCTTGCAGCAGCGAGTCAGAAAGGTGTCGCTGCCTGTTTGTGCTGCTCCTGAGCTTGTGTGTTCAATTAGCAACAAAACTACTTTCCTGTGAACCAAATACCCATAAACAAATGATGTGTTGTGTGGGACAAATAAGCAGATTTGAACCTAACAGAAGGTTTTGTTTATTTGAAAACGACCCCCTCAATAGAAGAGTTGATGCGATCCTGCAAGGTGGGATCAGGTTAATAAGAAAAAGTCCTCTGAGTGGAAGCTGTGTTCAAAAGAAAGGGAGGGACTTTAAAAAGGACTAAACCACACAACAGCTTGCATAAACTTTGAGACCGTCATGTGCAAGAATAAACTATTGATTTTTCTAGCAATCTTCCTTTCAACTGATTTCCATTATTGACAACAGCATTTATGAACCTTTTAAAACCTCTAACCCCCATCTTGGCCTGTTGTACTGGATTATTGATTGATCTAAGGATGCACACTTTGTGCTGAGGTGAGAATCACAGTGAATTATTATTAACAACACACTCCTGAGTCCTAAGTGAATGTAATTGCATTAAAACCTACGCAGCAACACACACACACACACACACACACACACACACACACACACACACACACACACACACACACACA
>NW_013952406.1:4056820-4067092 GCF_001266775.1 Austrofundulus limnaeus
GGCTTAGGAGGAGTAAAAATGTTTTTTGTCAGTGTGTGTGTGTGTGTGTGTGTGTGTGTAGGTGTAGGTGTGTGTGTGTGTGTGTGTGTGTGTGTGTTTGTGTGTGTTTAATTATTTGTTGAATATTATCAAAACATCTCATAAAGCCCAGAACAAACATTAATGAAACTTTCAGAGAGTAATTATTTGACTGGCATGTATAACTGATTAACTTTTGAAGTAAATCCAGATCAAAATAACCTCTACAGGAAAACAATTTAAGCTAAATTTCACAAGACAACAACCTTGTTATACAGACAATAAGCTAAAATTTTACATTTTAGTAGTAAAGCTTTGTATTCTGATCACTCACTACTTGTGCACAGCCTTGTTATCCTTTTTGTTAGAAAAATATCTCATACACATTTATTGTTATTTTCAAAATTTGACCAAAACAGCTACAACACTCTTTTCTCAACAAGTTTAAAACTCTTGAATGAAAGTACAAGGGAAGCTAAAAATTTGATTAATGTAAGAATACTGTATTTATTCGTGTATAATACGATCTCATGCATAATACGACCCCCACTTTTTTCAGCTTAAAAARCATAAAAAATTAATCCTCAAACTACCTCCAATTTCAGACAGACTTCAAGATTTTTCAGCCTATGCAGTCTTTATAAATATCAGTAAAATGATCATTGGACTGTTCATTTTATTTTAACAACATATGTACTGAAAGGTATTTTGACAACAAATATATATCAGCTGTAGCAGCATCATATGAATTCTGGCATTTTACACATAGTCCACCAGGAGGCGCCAACACAAAAGTCTGAGACTTCACATGAGATTTGGGCCATCTTCTGGGGGAAAGCAGATTACTTCCTACTTGCGTGCGCCCCCTCTGGTAGGGAAACTTTTTTCAGGGCTACAAAGTTTTTCAGAACACCGGTAGATGGCAGCCATTACAGACGAACATGTGTTTGTTGTTGTCGAGCGGCTCGGTCACACGCTAATGTCATTAGTTTATCATCATTACTAAGGTGCAGGACTGCTTTTTTTCTTTTTTTTTCCACATCATGTCACCGGCCTGGATCTGTTACTATCTTGCTCTGAAGCACGGAGGAGTGTCAGAGGTGAGCTCGTTTCAACTGCTTTTTACGACGCTGTCTCATTTCCGGACTCAGGTATTTTGTGAATTAAGCCGATATTTCAGTTAAAATACATAAGTAAAAATATTTATCCGAGTATAGTACTACCCCCCAACTTCATGGATGTTTTTATGGATTAAATTTTACGTATTATACTTGAATAAATACGGTAAGTGTTTTCTTTGAAAAGATGCACAAATACGTACTGTATCTTGTCAGACTTAATGGATTCAAATTGTTTTTGTTAGTTTGACTAATGTGAGTGGAGAGAGTTTGACTTACTTAAMTGACTTGGTTTTGTTTTGTTTTTCATGTGATTTCTGATCAGAGGCCAACATTTTGATTTGCTGTTAAATTACAAGTCTGCGTAGCATGACTACATCTAATGTCGGCAGCTCACAGTTTGTTCCATACGTGGAACGTGTTACCCGAGCTGACATGGCACTGGGGAAATTAATTTGCTACAGTCGTATAATGGTTAGTTATTCAATCACTGTTAGATTTAATCTAACACCATAATCTCAGTGGGTCGCTCCTCCTCTCCTCCTCTCCTTGCTGYAAAAGACTGAGATGATAAAAGACAGGATTAGGGAGTCCACTCTTGAGCAGAACCGAACTCTGCAGGGCTGTCACAGAGAAAACAGGAAAATAGCTGGTGAACAACAACTCCACTAAATGTCTCTCTTTATAGCAAAATGACTTCATATCATGGCCTCTGCGCTTTCTGCTTTCTGCCTTCTGCCTTCTGCCATGTATATTTAATAATTTTCGAGATCAAAGCAYGACGAGCTCTTCCCACTCGTGAACTCAAAAGGCTTGAAACTTTATTATAAGCTGAACTCCATCTGAAGATCTTACAGCACCACAGCGCCCCATGCAAGACCTCTGACCTGTTTATTAAGACGGGTTTTGAATTATTTCAGCCGGTTACACCAGCAAACCGAAAAAAAAAAAAAGATTTTCTTTATCTTTCAAAAAATGAACAGACAACACCTCAGCTGTGAAATGGCTGTTATAAGTCATTGAACACCTCGCTTGTTTTTTAATACTCAAGATGGTCGGTGATATGAGGATGTAATCCCTGAATGGATCTCGGTATAGCCTTCAGCCCTTTTGAGCAGCTTGTTTGAGCACTTCCAGTAAACCCCCCGTACACACCCTTAATCTCCCCAGYAGAGGTAGTTCGACACAGCGAGTGAATCCGCTATAAACACACATCGCAAATGCAGGATAATGTTTTAGAGCTATACACATTAGGCTTGTGTAATCCAGGCTGCCAAAAGGGAGAGCTTAAAGAGAAATGTGTCAAATGTTTATGGATAGAATAAAACCAAATATTAAACCTCAATCTCTAAAGGCTCTTTTATAATGTTGTTCTCAAATGCTCCGTTCTGTTCTCAGAATGTGATGATTAATTTTCTTTTTTTTTCAAAATAGCAATCATGTAAATAAGTTTTTATAGTAAGTTTCCATAATTTATTCCAAAAAGTTAGGATATTATGTAAAATGTAAATAAACAAAATGCAATGAGTTGCAAAGTTTTTAAACCCAAATTTTATTCAAGAGGGAACCAGTAAACGTATCAGATGCTTAAACTACAAAATTGTACCATTTTTAAAGGTGATTTTGTCTTAATCTCACTTGTTTTTTTTTTTTTTTACATATGTTTCTATTTTCTTTAGAACTGGGTTCTAAAAAGTCATTTTTATGTCTTTTTCTATTTGGTATTATGTCCTTTTTTCTTTACTAAAGCAAATGTTTCAATACTTCACACGAGCGAATTGGAAGAGAGTACATGAGAAGTGGAGGCTGGTGGGTGATGAATTTCAGAATTGAGCCGGTGATTAAGTTCTGGGCAGAGAAGTCACACTTTATTGTTCCCACAAAATGCTTTGAGCAACACAAGGACTCATTTCTTTTTTCCTCCCTTTTTTATTTTCTGGTTACTGATTCACAAATGCTCAAACACAGACACAAAACTAGAGTGAACTGTAGCTGGTTTGATCCACATGGCGTCATTTACTGGCACGCTTCGAAATGATGCGCACAGAAAGCTCCGTGTTTAATCGCATCTCTGCAGTCAGGGACACCTTAAAGTCTGCATGTAAACAAACAGCCTACGGGCAGACAATGCATGGAGGTAGGCCTTTAGCACCATGGGAACTATTTGCTTTTAGATAAAACATGTTTGCTGTTARGAACGTGACAAAAGCTTTCTGTGCCTGTTCCTCCACCTCTGTGCTCCAGCAGCCTCACACTGCAGCTTCCACTGGCTGAAGGAGGAAATTAAAATCTGCAGAGATGCCAGGTGCACATTTACCTTTGTTTATGGTTGGACAGTGTCATGGCTGAAGTTTGGCTGAACAGATAGGGACTACGTTTAGCCTGTTATTCATCAACCGGGCCGTGCCAGAGCTCGGCTGTTTATTTGGACCGTGTTTCTGCCAAAGACAACTTGCTGACTGGATAATGCACTGAGAGACATACTGTGCACCACAGCATCCCAATGCACAAACATATTAATGCAAATTTGCAAAGCTATGTAGTATGTTGAAGGGACGTTATCGTTGTCCTTGCAGCACATCTGTCATGATATTAAAAATAAATTGCGTGCATAATTCTGAGCTGCTGCTAGTGAGCTAATTATCACCTGCTATTGAAGGCGAAGATAAATTGTTTCCGGCCATGTCTGGATGTGTCTTATTGTGTTCGTAATATAGAATATACCAAGAATCACTGAATGAATTTTAATAAAACCTTCAAAGTAAACCTACAAAGAAAGTAATCACTGGGTGGACACCTACAACTGATTACTATTGGCAYCCAACCAAAATCAAGAYGGCCGCCACAAACAACTGACCTTATAAAACACAAAATGGCCATAGATCTATGATTGTTTTAGATATAAAGCTAAAATTTGGTGTGGTAGTAAGGCGTTTGTTTTATAGAGCTGTTGGATTTTGAACGAGTTACGTAATCACTCGTACGCCATCATGCCACATGGGAGGAGCCACATGTTTTGTAGAGCAGGAGCCCCTCCTCCTTTTTTCCTAGCTGCTTTACTCCACCCATCAGCCGTTTTTCTGTGACAGTATTGTTTGAGATTGTCCATAAGGTTATTTTGAAGATTTGACCAAAACAGCTATAACCTATTTATTTATTTATTTTTATCATAAGATAATCTCAGTTTAAACCTCTGGCATGAAATGAAGTGGACAATATGCATTTAGTTAGGGATTAAAATTTAAGGGGGAAAAAAGAGTATGTTTTTCTGAGACTCTCCTTATGAGSTAATTCCTGCTTTCTGATTGCTGTTGAACATTTCCTATAGGCAGAGGTAATAGCGCTGATTTAATTATCTGATGGCAAATATGTCAGCAGTCTACCTGGGTGAAACCTGTTTAATTATAGAGCACAACAACTATTGCTTTACGGCACAGTTGACTGCATATTAATTTTCCGTGAAGCAAATATACTGCTGACATGAAAATCTCTTATCAATAACTAGCTCTTAAAGCGAGTACACACCCAACACGGAGCCCAAATGAGTCAAAATGATCCATATGGGCTGAGTAGCATGTTTTAATTACTTGTGAAACCTGGTCTGCTATCTCTAGCCTTCTGCATTTCACATCAGTATCCAATTAAGTCCTGTGATCAGATGATTTGGCAGCAGAAACTGCACTGCAGCTTTTTGGAGCTTTTCCCATTTGAGCAGAACGACTCTTTGCATAGAAAGTATGGTTGAAGAAAAGGTATTTAATTGAATAAATAAAGGCACATAATATTAAGTGCATGTGAAATAAAAGGGTTAGCATTTGTTGAAGGAATGCAGACTTTGAAGCTAAGATCTAATGTTGAGAAATAGTGGTATGGTAGCTATTTTGGTCAAACTTTGTAAATAGCGTTTACAAGGTATGTGTTGAGGATATTTCTCAGCTGCTACAACATCTAAATTTATCTCAGTATTTGTTAAACTCTGTGAGTTATAGCCATTTTGGTGTTTGATAATTCCAGCTATACATTTCTGGGAGTTTTGTTTAATTATGTCCACTACTCATGATATATTTTGCTAACTCTTCAGACAAATGGGCACACACAAAGACAAAAACATAAATATGCTTGACACCCTTTTAATTTGAATATGCCAGGTCAAATGCTGAGATTTCTGAAACAGGGGGGAGAAAAAAACTGTTATTCTTTTCAGGTTTCCTTCAGTTCAGTGATTTTTGTGTCACTATACATCATTAAACACTAGCAGCTCTTTACCAATCCATCATCCGCATTRAACCGTCTTGGTGTAAACACCACTCTGACCAATCCTTGAACTCTTCATGTTATGCTTCGATGGATCCGATCCCTCCCTTTACAGGAAATAAAAGCTCAGCTCATTTGAAGAATCTCATTTCCCAATCATTCGGCACTCATAAATCGAACCAGACACCAGGGTGTGCAAAGTTACACAATAAATTAATTTCCTAATGATTCTTGTACATACAATCTATATATTCTCATAAAAGCAGTAATGAAACAGAAGGACTTGTGTTTTAGTTGAGGACTTTGCGAAGCAKCCAGGAAATATTCTTTGTCGCTCCCCGTTAACAGACACGTCTTTTAACTTGTAACGGGAGCGCAGTTATTACTCACAGCACAATATGGCTTCATAAATCCAATAAGAATGTGTTTGAGCAATAAATATGGGGAAAAAAAAGGTTAAAAAAGGAAACCCTTCACCAGAGGCCCCTCGAGAGACTCGATCATTCAAATGCCAGAAATGTGTTAAAGAAAAATTGAAGTGAGGTTCCATCATTTTTACCAGTCAGTTATTTAGTGTAAATGATGCTCCGACAGGAAGAATAAAAAGAAGGCTGATCAGATTCATCTCACATTTCATCCAGCAGCAGTTCCATTTCTTTTATTTATTGAGAAAACTATGCAAAGAAAATTATATATATATATATATATATATATGTTGACATTATTACTGGAATAATTTGCTCTAGAATACACAACTTTTTTCAGAATTATAAAATAAGACATTATTTTTACAGTTAATGTATGTCTGTTTTACCTCGTTGTAATATTAACTCCTTAACAATCTTGTGTGAGGTTCTGTATTTAAACCTTGAGTTAAGGTGTTGAACAAATGAGTATAAGTTTAGTAATACCCTCCATTTGCTTTTGTCTGTTTACACACTTGGTAAAAAAAAAAAGGAGAGACAATTCTAATGAATATCATCCTCTCAAAGATTACTGCTTTATTAGAACCCCTCATTAAAAAAAAAATCTTGCCTTTCACATACACCCCTTTGTTTCCTGCTTTTCTTTAAAACACACACGGGTATTTTAGAGCCCTCAGGCCACATCCGACCCATTAGCCATCCCCATCCGGTCCATGGGACTTGAGTGAAAAATCGGAAATAAACATGAGTTATTTTCAGGCAAATTGAAAGTCTTTATTTTTGAAACTAGATTTTACAGTGCCTTTGACTGTTTACTTTAACACTGCCTGTGTGTGCTTGTRTTGTACAAAGTGTAAACAGAGTTAATTACACACAAGCTTTACAAATGACATAAAACACGACTAACCATTCATAATATTAACATCAAAGCAGTACAAAGACAAAAAACATACTGAGTTTCCAAAAAAAGATGAAAAAAAAACTATCATAAACTTTCATAAAGATATTGAATAACTAAGATTTGTACTTCTTAGACAGTTTTCTGTTTAAGAAATTGTTTGCCTGATGACAGTCTGATGATYGAAATGTTAAACTTCTGCAGATTTGTTCATGGTGTACGAGTGTCTCCTTACCTCTAAATACCAAAACAAAGTTTAGAAATTGCATGCATTGTAGTCGTTGTCATATTTTGTTTTAAAAATATTTTTGATAAGATCTTTTYCTCCTTAATAGAAATACTGAAAATAACATGACTGTGTTACATTTGGTTCACTTGCATGTGTTTTGGTCAGGTCGTCTTGTTTCTGTAAGCAGATGTGATTTTTTTTTTATATAATAAGTAATACACAACACAATCTTTTTCCCCACAGGGATTATTGCTTCCTATTTTTCGAGTAGAAATCTCSGCTGATGGCCGCTCAGACCACTCGGATCTTGAAGAAATTATGAAACKAAAAGTGCTTTGAACGATGATAATCTGTGATAAAGTGAAGCGGGTACAGGATTATAAATGTTTGTAGTGGGCAGTTTATGTAWGTGAGAGCAGATCTTAAAAACCTGTCAGGAGGAATTTTTTCAATTAATCCTATCTGGCTAAAAAAAGTGTTGAAAACCTCTGCACTCTGCACCGTTCATGTTGACATTTGCAGATTGCGTTGGTATGTAACGTGCTGATRGTTTCTGCAGTTTTAACAAGCTAAAGCAGCTGCTTGTCTCGGGTAAGGCTGGCGAGCCTGGAGAATTTCAGGATATATTATGAGAAACAATATTATCGCAGGCTCCACCTGATGATTGCCTCATTATAAATTGTCTCCACATTGACTTTTACTTCAGTGTGACAGAGGGCTATTAGAGGATGCTTTATTCTCCCTCTGCATGTTCATTATTTGTCTCGGCTCAAATAAAAAGAAGCCTGAAGTGACCAGCCTCAGGCCTGTCAGGGGAAATTCAGATAAGCCTCATATGCATATAGTTTAAGTGTTTTTGTTTCTTTTTAAGTGGCCAAAGATGATGAGGTACTAACATGTTAATGCACTTTTTTTTTATCACCCTCCACTGAAGGCAATATTGTTTTTTTCTTCCTCCATGTSTTTGTGTTTGCACTATTAGGAAAATAACTTATGAATCACAGAATGGATTTTTTCAGAAATTAATTATTAGATGTAAATCTACTTGATTACTGATGACCACCACAGCAAAGCAGTTTTATAAAACACAACAATAGCAGAAACTTTTTATTTGAGCACAAGCTATTTGTGCAAACTGTGTCTTTAACTATTTAATTCAACTCTGTCTGTCTTTAATGAAACGTTTCTGAAAGTGATCATTGTGTGGACATATACAGATRACCTTTTGGACCAAACCCAATTCAAGATGGCTGCCAGAGCTTATGGCAAACATAAATTTGTATTTGCCTCATTACAGATATTGAGTCAATTATTTGTTGCAGTACCTCACATACATTCAGAATATGGACTCTAAGTTATAGCAATAAACTGCATATACTGTTTTAAAGATTTAAATATCTATAACTATTTTTTTCTCGTCATAAGATATTAGTTTAAAACTGACATGAAAGGCAGCAGGCGATATGCATTCCTTCAAGGATTGACAGGCTTTTAGTTTCCAGACAATCGCACTTCTTTTAAACATCAGATTTATTAAACAGATCTTTTTTTTAAACTTGTAAAGAAGGGGAAACAAAGCTTTCTGCTCAGCTGCTGGAGACATTTCTGGGACAAAATGATGGAGTCTGAGAGTGATTTATATAATTAATTAAGTGCAAGACCTATTTGGACAGCTCCAGATTCACGACGGTTTAATGTGCAGCTTGTGACAAGCACCAATCTCGCCACCACGGCATCAGACACTGAAAACTTGTMATTATTAATGTTGCTTAAGTGCTTAAAGGGAGAAGGGATGTCTAGTTTGACTCCCCCTCATTTTTCTGGACATAATTAGGYTTGTTTTAACCTCAACAAATTTGACTCCAAATAACAAATAAACTATTGATGCTTGCAAACTCAGATGATTATGTATTTGCATGAATCAGCTTATTTAAAAGCTTCTAAGTAAATAAAGTGTCTAACTTGTRTTTGTATACCTTTAAAGGTTAATTTTGTTGCCCTAGGCTGTTTGTTTGGGTCTCTGATATGCAAGTAATCAAATCAGACACCTTTTATAGTGATCAAAATACTGTATAAAAMCATAACATACCCGTGATATTTCACCATTATTCTCAGAAGAGATGCAGTAGAATGTTATAATATGTGTAAAATATGCAAAAAGAGGATGGAGAATATCTATAAAAAATATGTTTCTAAAGAAAAAGTTGATGCCTGTCAAARCGGACACTGCCCAAAACTCCAACACAAATTTGTAATCATTTACTCAATAAAAATATGATGTAAAAATATMAACTGTATAAGAAAAATAAACAATATTAAGGTTGCTCTTAGTGTCACAGAACAGTCACCATGGTAATTACACACCTGCATCTGTCACTCCCTGACTGTCAAGTGAACAAGGCAGAYAGAAACAGATTAAACATTTAATCCACATTAACAAACTCTGTGCAAAAACTCAATAAGTCAGATCCGATAAATTCTTAAACCATGAGAGGRAGAGGAAGCTGATGACTCAATGAGTGTTGATGTTTCTATAGTGTTTTATGGAGCCAGTATGACAAGTGAAAAAGACCCTTCACTTCCAGTTTTGAGGAGAATATTTGGAGTTAAATATAACTAAAGTCTGAATGCTTGGGTTTGCTGCCGCTGCATTCTGGGGAGATTTGAGAGACAATCATAATTTCTATAGCAGTGAGAGACGCACTAAGACACAAATCTCTACATTTTGATGTATAATTTGCACATGGACTGAAACTGTTGTGGAAGGAAGAAGAGTTTATTTGAAAAAGGTTTAAAGTTTTTTATTCATCCCAGAAGTTAGCCAGTTTAAGATTCTATACTTAGGCAGTTCTAAGTGTTGTCTAAATGTCTTCCTTTGTGCTTTGGCAACATCACTTCCCCTCGCAGCCTCAGTGTTTTGATGCTATGACACACTCTTGCCGTGTTTTCAAGTACGTGTTTATTGGCCCCAGACAATCCTCCACCTCTGCCGCAAGCTGATGTGACAGAGAGTCCCGTCTGGTTGTCATTTGCCCTGACCGTGACAAGGAAGCAAGCRCATGGCTATGAGCCTGCATACACACATCCTCGTGCGCCGAAAATCTGCGTACAGCGCTGACACTTCATCTCAGCTGGAATGAGCTGGGTGTGCAGACACTGAAAGCCAACACCGCTGTCTGTAACAGAAGTAGTTTTGAAGTGCCTCTGAATACCTGTCAAGACACATCATTGTTGTTCCTCATGGCCATTTCAACTAAGGCGGCACGCACGCACGCACGCACGCACGCACACACACACACACACACACACACACACACACACACACACACA
>NW_013952406.1:4067894-4075133 GCF_001266775.1 Austrofundulus limnaeus
GGAGAAGGTAGAAATGACTCAGCCTGGAACTGAAAATATGGATGGAGGACAACAGAGCTGCTTCATGGAAGAAGAACCTCAGCTTAACCTGTTGGCTTTGCTCTAGCGCTAACGCTATATTGCCTTATATGTATTAGCTCAGCACTAGCGCAACAAACAAGCTAAAATGAGGTCCTCCATCCATATTTTCAGGCTGRGCCATTTTTTGTGTTCCCCTCTCTGTCATGTGGATGGAGGACCTCAGTGACGAGAGGAGAATGTGTAGCGCTGAGCTGAGATATGGTGATAGCGTCGGGTCTAACGCTAAAGCTAACAGGCTAAGCTGAGGTTCTTCTTCCATGAAGCAGCTCTGTTGGCATCGCACTGAGGACCTATCCATGTCATCATTTACCCAGAATGCTTTGCGTGTAAATAAAATGGCCCCGTCCGTGTAATATATTTTTCAACTTTTAGTTTAAAAATGATAAAAACTGAACATCCTACAGTATTTTTACAGTCTTTATTTTACAATTATATGTTTATCAAATAAAGTCTGTTGCAACTAATCATGGATCCCTTTAAAATAATATGTTTGCTTTCTTGCATTTGGTTAGATTAGAGTTAGATGGCTCATTATCTGTGCATCTCCAACCTGTTAAATTTGCTTTCTTTAACTTTGTTGTTGATAATTTAAAATTATTCTGCCTCTCCATTAGAATCTTTTACAAAATGACACATCTTGTCCTTTACCTTAGCTAACAACATAGTTTCTTAAATTAAAGTGAATATATCATGTAAAATCCACTTTTTTAGCCATTAAATTGATTTTGTTGTGTACTTGGAGTCTGTAGGAGTGCAGAAAAGTTGAATTTAATCTCTCYCAGTGATTCATAGAAATCTTTGTATTCTGTTTGGGTCATATTTTCCAACTCATTCATTATTTTATTCAATTTTTAATTTCTATGGCATTTTCTAAACTATCACGTCCCACTTGCGAAGGAACTGACAAATAAGGTTCAACAAGTATTTTGTCGTCTTCATTTTCCTCTCACACTGAGTCAGACTCCAACATGTGAGGCTGGATGAACGAGTCTTCAGTTGTTGACATATTTTAATTAACGTGTAAGTAAAAACAGTTTCTGCACCACTAGTCGTAAACCCCTCTATCAAACTAAAAAAGGACCACGCTTGGAAGTTGGAGGGTTCCGGGATGTGAAGCGCTTTGTTTGGATTTAAAGAGGCAGCCTCAAAATGTGTTGCTCTGAGACGTAACACAGAAAAGGAAGTGAAAGAGAGGCTTGTGGAGTAAAATAATTATATAGATCTGAACTGAATGATGTAAATGTGAACGAGGATGACATTTTCCTTTCACAGATGGCAAATTTCTGAACTTGCTTGTCTGCTGCCTCATATTTACCTGCGTTCAGGTTGTTCTCCCACCCTCATTACGTGACAAAAATGATTTATAGGCACACAGTTTCTTTTTTTCGAATTTTTTAAAACTACATTAATAAAAGCAAGATTCTGACTCCATTCCTACTGCCAGAAGCAAAATTGTACAGTAAAGTTGTTATTCCCAGGGATGACTCTGCAGACATCTACAAGATCTGGCAGCTTTTGAATGCAGGACTAATTAGGTCAAGTTCTAGTAGGTTTATAAGGTACTCATTTTTTATTTTTTGTAGATGTTTTTGATCTTTAACAGGTTTATGTTCCAACTGGGCCACTCAGATCTGCTTGTTTCCAGGTCCAGTTGCACAGGGAAGACCTTGTGCAGTTTTTAGACCCTCATTTGTGGAGCCAACTGGCCCCTTCATGTTGGGCAGGGTCAGTCCTTCCTTGATTTTAAATCTCTTTCTGAACCTGTTTTTTGCAGTATATACAACTTCAGCGTACATTTTTTGTCGAGTCTCATTTAGAGATAAATTTACCTTTGAAAGATGAAAGCTAAATGTCAGGTTTTACAAGAAAATATAGTCAAGTACAATTACTGATCAAATAACATATTCTTAATTTTATTACCTATTAAAGTATAAAAAGCTTTATTTAGGTTTGATTTTAAAGAATGAATGAAATAATATTTTGCATCACTGGTACAGTTTTCTTCTTTAACTTTTAGTGCAAAGTGCATCAGTAACTGTGTTTGACTTTAATGACACATTTCAGTGTCAAAATCTAAAATCTCTGTGACCTTTCATCATTTCTTTAGTTTAGGACTTGCATCTTTTTTGTGTTAACTCATAGCAGAGAAGTTTGCTGTGCCACATTTTTTCCCTGAATTAGCTGTCTTTGACACTTAGCCATTTCGGTGGGTTGACTGTTCTTTGTCTCTCGAACAACAACCAGCTGAGACCGATCAATAAACTTAGAATTTCTTCAAGGAAAAGTACTCAGATTGTTTGAAATAGCCTAGGAGTTTCGCATTACACTGAAAACATCAGCGCATTTTAAATCTTCAAAATATACCATGCATATAAACAAACACAAATATTTATATTGTTTTTTTTTTCTTCTATAACCATGTGTTTAGAATATCAGCTTGTTTTTTCTGTTGTGTGCAAAAGGCCACAGAGGAAATAAGTTTGACTCTAAGGTGATCTTGCTGCTCTTTTCTTCCGTGCACCTGCATGAACTGCTTGTTGTACTTTAACATTGGAATAAATTTGGAATAAATCTTGTCTAAACTGCCGTCGTTCCCCCGGCGTACAGCTATTTCAGATGCTGCACAAAGGAGATGGCTAGGCTATTACCCTCGTAGACTGAAGTGTTTTGATAGCTGTCTTGATAGGGTGGCCTTGTGAAATCTCGTGAATGGAAAATATGAAGTAAAATGTCAGTCAAAGTAGTTAAATGCCATCTTATTTGAAGCAACAGATCAGGACCTAAAACCTTATTGCAGCCAATTAAAGATAAATATGCCAGAGACTGATTTAAGAGATGTTAGGTTATCAGGTCACTTCTATTTTACAGCAATTAGTCTGCTGTAYCGTCAGAGTTCTTATGAAGGCTGAGCGGCTCAGCAATACGCGAGGAACTCTAAAGGCCTGGTACATTACATCACTTAGTCTAAATCAATGTCTTTGACCTTTACTGACTTAAAGACCATCATGTTTGCTGTACAGATTTCTACAGTTGAGGGTTGTACATATCACAGTGAGAGCTGATCAGTCATGACCCCAATAGGCTGATGGGCAGGCGACTTTTTTAATGAGGCCTTTCATGCTGTGCTAAACAYGGCCTTCATAGCAGTATTTGTAAACTGCTGGCCCCTGGGCCGGTTCTAGCCTTTGAGCTAGCTCCACCTGGACCCACAAGGTAAAAATTAGAAATAAAGCATGCACAATTTGATACAGTAAACAGCTGTAGCCCAGCTCAGAGGGTGTTAATATGGCAGTGCCTAGGCCAATCAGGGAAAAAGCCTGGCTCAGATGCTAAAACAGASTGGAAATGTAGATGAGCTTTAGCAATTGTTGTCATTGATTAGCTCAGAAGGATGCACAAGGAACTAGATTCCAAATAGTTTAAATTCAGTTTTCTGTCAGTCTCAAGTAAATGCAGATGTACATTTACAATGCACAAGTCAAATGTTAACACAAGTTTTAAAAGCTGGATCTAACTTTGGACTAGATCAGWCGTGTCAAACTCAGTTACATAAGGCGGCCAAAATTAAAAACTTGGTCCAAGCCATGGACCAATCTTGGTCAATATTTATTACAAATAATAAGYATAATCATAATAAAATAATAGCCATCAGTTGTTTGTGAACTTTATTACCATCGTCAATAATAATCATGGTTTAAAATGTATTACATTTATTTATGCTTGTAGAAATACAAAATGACAGCCGGAGTTTAATTAGTCCTATTTGATGTTCTCTGTTGCTTGTTCCACACCAAAATTAAAGATTAATCAAATATTTTCAATTTATTTTTCTTGGCTTTAATGTTGGCCACCTGTCATGAGAAGACTGGACTAAATACAACAAGCTTTTTTAAGCAAAAAGTGAGGTGATAAAATGATTTTACATCTAAAATATAATCTTTGAGGTCAGATCAAATGTTAAGGAAGTGCCTGATTTGGCCTGTGGGCCTTTAGTTTGACTCATGTGGTCTAGATGCTGAAGAGTTCAGATGATATTAAGATCATCAACAACAACCCGCCTACAGAGGCCCTCAGTCTTCAAAATAAAGTTACTGTTGTTGATGTGTGTGCCATCTTGTTGATCACACATCATAAAGCTACATTTCTTCTTAGTAGGGTTGGGCAAAATTGTATCATGCGCAAATAATCATTAGATCAATTAATTTTTGCCACTTTGCAATTACTGTTATTGTTGCGTGATGATGACATATCTTTGTGTACAACATATCACTGACAGACGCACACGTGAGCCCAATGGTTGAAGGTGACACCTCAGATAGTCCTAACCCTACATGCTTGTTTAATCATCTGAAACACCACCATGAACCAGGTTACATGGAAATTGAGAAAATGTGGATCAAGGCTGCACCATTGGCCACATGCAAGTTCAATTGTCAAATATTAATCATCATATTATTCGGTATTGGCTAAATGTCACAATTATTTGTGCTATTTTTTTACGCCAATATCATCCAACCCTACTTCTTAGAGAAAATAAAATGTGGAAGCAACACATTAGTCAGTGGCTCAAGACAAAAATCTGAAACCAGCGCATTTTGTTTATTATATTTAATGAATCCATATTGATCATACAAAAAGTGATGAGCACTTTACTTTTATTACGAGGCTAGATAGAGGTTCTGCTTTATATCATTTTTGACTTTTCATGTTTTCATACATGATTGCATTTTATTCCGCTATAACCTTTTGTGTCTACAACTTCACATTCTTGACATTGAAGTAAAAGAAAAACATGATGGAAAAAATATGTATATTTAATTAAATTTGTTTTTATATACAACAACTGACTGTGTTACATTTTCAGRATCATCTTCACGTCAGCCCCTGCATTATCGCCCTGCGGCTCAGGAGGCRGTTTTGTTATAAAACCCGATGTTCCCTGTGCAATATGAGATTTTATGTACTTGAGTAGCTGCAACTAAACAAAAGAACGTGACATTAATCTGCAGCTTTTAGCTTGTAGCACACCAGGAACTGAATTATTGATGTTTTATGTCAGCTTTGTGAATCAGCCCCTTCTGTTTTGTCTGGAGTCTAACAGGTTAATCAGCCCGCTACATTAACGCACAGCTTTTCACAAGTTGACGCATAAAAAATACATTCGAATTGGAATGATCTGATGCTATACATGCAACGCACAAGCCAACGAAGGCACTCAGGAGAGAAAACAACAGAGTCAGAAACAGTGTCATTAAATATGAATGTTTGTCTTCTCTCCTAAAACAGTGTATTTGACCAAGTAATGGATTGTTCACATAGCAATTGAGGCGCAAAGACGGAGGCTGTTCAAGCAAAACAATGCACCCCTTTGAGAGTATATGATCACAGCAACAAAACTTTGTATATTGCATGCATTACTGGCACTACAGYGAAGGAACAGTAGTGGGAGTGCTTAAAAAGCGGGACAAACAGTTATGATACGTTTGTCTCCAGCTTTAACAGTTTAAAACACAATGAACCTAGAATTTTTTTTTTAGTCTGACAACCCATGATCATCCCTTCTGCTGCTTAAAAATCATCCTTCACAGCCGTGYGCTTTCGTCTGAAGAGCCTCTTCCTTTGTTCTCTCAGTCCACTTCAAGTTTCTGAGGGACTTCATCAATGTGCTGAATGGCCAGGCGGGGGGTATAGGAGACCAGCGGGACGCTTGGAAATTCGGGAGAGAATCAGCACGTGCAGGTGCTTCTGTGTCTTTAACTGCGCAAATCATCACGGGTGAAAATGTTTATCATCCGAGTGAAATGTTTTAGTTAACACAAAGTGCACAATTTGTGGCAATTTATTGCTGCAATTCAGGATAAAAGCTGTGTGTAGTTTTGAACGACTCCTGGAGGAATAGACATCTGTTGAAGGTACGACTACAGACTCCACGAGTCTGTGTTTAAAGCAGCTTAATGAAGACTGTAAACATTTATCTGCAAAAACAAAACAGTTTGATTAGTAATGTGAATAAAACGCTGTTCTGGAGAGAGTGAGGTCAAAAATCGTGCATGAATAAAACATTTGGAATAAAAGCTGACATTCATTTCAGTCGTGTTTTCACGGAGCTCTTCTTTTGCAGCTGAGTGAATTGCGGGTCAAGAATTCATTCAAATGTTTTTTAATGAATAAAACAAGTTCTGTTGCTTTTCTGTTCTGCTGCCAATCTGAGACTTAAGTTGCCAAGTTTTTTTTATGTTTTCCTTAAAAAAACATTTTGTTAAAGGCCTTGCATTCTTTATAGGAATGCATATCACTCATGCCACAAAGAGATGAGGAATATTTTTTTATAAAGCCTTGTAAATATTTTTACACACAACCTCATGACTTTGTGTTGTGCTACCACTCAGAGACTTATCACRTCAGGCTTTTGCTTCATATGTTTACCTTCTAACAAGAAAATCCCTTGTTATGTACAGTAATCCATTATATCATGTTGACTAACCCCTGCTAAGAACATGTGTCTTTAGCTGTAAGCAGGGCCTCCGTCCGTCAACATCAACAAATAATCTGCTGATTCTGTGATATTTGTGAATAAACTGATTTCACAGTTACTGTGATGAGCAGGGAAGGTGTAAATACGAACAGCTGCTCGACAGGGAAAAAGACATTTTACATCTGCTGTAAAACAAAACAAAACAACTGCATAATGAGCTTCTAACACCTAATTATAGCAGTTCAATCTGCACGAGTTTCCAATAAGGTGTTGTAAAGTATGCATATTTGTTTATTTTATTTGTTTCTAACTACATCATCACAAATATTTCCCAAGGGCTGTGACATCTTTTTTTTTTTGTTTTGCTTCTTCTTGTCCAGCTGCATCACATTTCCTTTAGTCTCTGTGAGAAATACAGACATTGTTCAAATGAGATTATTAGTTGTGTTACTGTTTTTGTGTATTTGACTGTACAAAGACACCCCACACTTTATTTTGGGTGTATGTTTTAGTTAGATTGTTCATTTCTGAGAGTACTGGTATTTACTGGATGTCACTGAATGCACCATGTGGAAAGGTTCTGAAACGGGCGTCTCTTGAACGTTACTTTACTTTACACCCGGACTCTGACCGCAGCAGAAGCACCGTGAGTGTGTGGAGCCAGTTTATATTCTGTGTGGAGC
>NW_013952406.1:4075143-4076320 GCF_001266775.1 Austrofundulus limnaeus
AAGGTGTTGTAAAGTATGCATATTTGTTTATTTTATTTGTTTCTAACTACATCATCACAAATATTTCCCAAGGGCTGTGACATCTTTTTTTTTTTTTGTTTTGCTTCTTCTTGTCCAGCTGCATCACATTTCCTTTAGTCTCTATCATCATTTTTGTCCAAGACACTGAAGAAATCTTCATCTGAAGAAGCACAAATGCACGGGAAAGTGAAAAATGTGCCTGATAACGGCAGCTACGTTCACTGTGATAAAATGTGCATAAATAAAAAGCAATGACATATCTACCGGCGAGCGTGGGGGTGGTTTTGTTTTTAATGAAAAACTGCATGGCAAACATTCCTTAAAAGATCAGTTTATGTATATATGGTTCATATATAAACCTGCTTGAACCTCATATTCACCAAGACCTGGATGAAGAATAAGTTTGCCCCTTCAGTGTGTTGTTACCATGGGAACCATAAGTAAGGATTAAACGAAGGCCATCTGTTTATTGGAGAGCAAATTCAACATAAGTGCTTTGAACAGAGTTGAAAATAMAGTTGATAGAATAGTTTAAAGCTTGATCAAAGTTACTTTGAAAATGAAAGGTTCTGCTAATAAAGTCTGCCAAAAATATACAAGAAATAAGTAATTTAAAGTAGAGAAATTGTATTTGCTGTGAAAATGCAGTACGGAAGCTGAGTACTGAATATTTTACTGGAATTTGTCATAGAATTGGTGACAGAATTGTTAAAAATAAGTCGAGCAGAACTGAAGCTGAAACCAGCAAAGCTGTAGCTTAAAGTGAAAATTGGCAACAGCTCAGCATATTGAAACAGTTGCTAACAGCTGTAATAATCAAATCTGTAATTAAAAACTAAAAAAGGAAATTTGTGCGGAGAAATAAAATGAAACTTCTGACATGGCAGCCATTTTCTCTCCTAGTGGTGACAACAGTGGACTTGGAAAACATGTTTTTTTATGGTGGATTTTGGAAAGCTAACTGACTAAACATGTTGCAAAAGTGGAAATCTATTTGTTACAAAGGGTTTCGAATGTTTCAAAATATGGATATGTGAATTTTGTGGCCAGAAAAAAAAAAGAAATAATTATCCCTTCGTCCAGGCCACCATTTTGGATTATTTTTGGTCATAAAGTGAGAACAAGCATCAAAAGTAAGTGAAAAATAATTATTTTT
>NW_013952406.1:4077744-4096787 GCF_001266775.1 Austrofundulus limnaeus
GTTCCATAGCTGAGTCAAAAAAAAAACCTGCAGGTTACTGTATTATTAATCTTATAAATCTTGCTGCTTCTGTCCAGACAGATAAATAAAAAAAATCTCTTTTTTTACAATAAGATTTAATGAGCAAAGAACCATTTTTAATGGCACTTTTAATGGTTATCTGCTTTTTTAGCCTACCKCCAAATGCAATAATGATTTTCTTCTGCTCATATCTGTGTGTTTGTTTGACAGTCTGTTAGCAAAGTATCTCAAGAAGCAGCAGACAAATTTAAATGAAACTCTGAGTAATCAATAAATAAGCATCCATAACATTTGGGAAATTACACACATATTCTCAAACATTTTAACGTAAAAAAATATGTTGTAAAGAGACTAGAAACATGTTAATCATTACAGGAGCAAGTGTTGGACGTTTTACAGCAGCATTGAGCTGTTTACTCCTTTTGTAATCCTTTAAAACCCAACAAATTCAGGGAATTTGGGAAACTAATGTCATGCTTGACCTCTCTCATATGTCTGCTTTGGTGGAGCAGTTTACAGAGCTGCTTTTGAAATCTAAATCACTGTTTGGCTCACGTGTCGGGAGACAATCGGCTCCGACGCGCAGCTTTAGCGAGCTGCTGGAAGCTGTCTCTTTGTCCGGATCACACGCGATCACATGGTCCGCCGAACGATTTCGTTGGGCGAGCCATAATTTTTTCCATCTGAGAACGAAGTGGGCCTCCATCATTATCCAAAAATGAATGATGAAAATGGAAAACCTAATAGAGAGCGTTAAGTGTCCTCGAATTAAATGAGGTCTGACTAAACGCATCCTTGGAAATATGAAGCTGCGTTAGTTTTCTGACAACAAACTGTTTCTGCATCCTTTCTGACACCCAGAACARAGAGGCTTGTGCTGTCACACCAGAGACATAAAACACAACAATCAGCAGAATTTAAAGCACCAATGAGCAATCCATAAATGTGCTGGAAAACCTAAATGGACTTGCTTGTCTTTTTTCATTAAACAGTGATTTGTTGTCTGTTATATTTCAAAGAATGTATGCAGCCAGCCACCGGAAATAGATGAAAACACAAATGCACGCAGCTCATGTCAGACATCTGAAATAAAGCCCAGGATCTGGTGGTGAGAAGATTCGTTTTCCTGCAGATTTTCTTGCTTGCAAAACAGATAAGTCTATACATGCTTTTTTAGTTTTACTTCTTAGTGACAAAGAGAGAYGGTAAAAAAAATAGACCGTGATCAAAGACACATCTGGGACTGACGAGCAGAAAAAAAAGGAATCATCAGCAGACGGGGAAAGTGAGTCTGCAGTGCACGGCGTCTAAAAGCGAAGTCATTGAGAGCCGTTCCTCTCGCACCTCCTCTGAGAGCCAGGTGGTGAAAATCACCTGAGGTCACCAACTGTCCTCCCACATGGAAATCTGTGCCCTCTGCAGGCACTATCAATGTTTAAAAGCTTTATGGAGAAGCAGAGAGGGGTTTGTCATCGAAAACTAAAAGCAAGACAAAAAAAAAAAACACTGCTAGAGTGACAATCAGGGAAAGAAAAAAAGCTGGGGCTTTAGGGAATGGAAACTGGATGGAAAAGAGGTGGTCATTTTTGTTCACTTTCCAACGACTATCTCCACGACCTCCGATTTCAAAACCCCCAAAGTGGGTAGTTCAATTTGGTCAGTTTGCGTCTCACAAATAGACTAATTCGAAGCCCTATAGTTGACAGCAGACTGAGGCGCTGGTATGAAAAATTGATGAGAAGCAAAAGGCGTTGCTTCAGGAATACCAAATAAATCTCTGAGGTCTTAAACTCAAATACACAGAATTACAAACCTGGCATTCCTTTAATGCATATCGCCCACAACCTTTCATTCCACATTTTTAGTTAAAAAAAACATTTTATGTTGAAAAGATACTTAGCTAAAGGTATAAACAAACACAAATGCGCAAAACTATTATTGGTTTACCTCCGCCTTTGGTGGTGGTAAAAATAACACAAAGTGTCGACTAAACACTGGACAACAGACTCTTATTTTATTCAAACACTAAATCTCCTGCAAGGAGCTGTGCCTGTGAGTGTACAAGCATTATAATTAAATACAACATTGTAACATATGCAGCAAATTTAATTGTTCCCTGAAGATGTTTAGTTTTTTTTAAGAACCACTCTTATTTATTGTTTTTTTTTTCAGTGATGTGGCTCTTTTTAAGGATTATACTCAGCTTCGACATCCAGTCGAATCACCATGTAGTAACATTAAAGAGCTACTGTACTCTGTGTGTGTGTGTGTGTGTGTGTGTGTGTGTGTGTGTGTGTGTGTGTGNGTGTGTGTGTGTGTGTGTGTGTGTGTGTGTGTGTGTGTGTGTGTGTGTGTAATTCTGACAGGGAGTCACTTTTAGCAAAACTGAGATCCAGAAACCTGCAGCGCGATTTACAACCACCACCACCGCTATCGGCCAGGAGTTGGCTGAGACGGGCAGACTTGAGAAGACGTGCGTCATCAGGAAGTGTCGGGATATTCTTGGGAGTAAACAACATATGTGTGAAGACAGAATCCTGATTTGGGAAAATAACATGGAGATGTGCCGTAAAATTATTGATATTTCCTTCACTCCTCTTGTATTTTTGTGTGTTTTTTGACTACCCTATGATAACACAATGGCAAGCTGAAGGAAACTATATTTAGAGATTGTGCTTTAAATAACTTTACACAACACACAAATTCAGTTTTGTTATCCTCCCACAGCAAATCCTGAAAAAAGTAATAAAAGTGGCATAAGATAAATTATGTGATTGCCTTAAATTAAAGAAACATTTTCTTAATATCCCTCGTTACCAAAGGCAAACAGGTGATAATGTTTTTGCTCTCTCTGAGCATGTGTGTCTGTAGTGTTAAAGGAGACATATCCTGCTTTTAAATCCTTCTTTTTCACATTTAAATCATTCAGTATCATCCACGTTCACATTTAAATCATTCAGTTAGGGTCTATAAAGTGGAACTGCAATGCTTTGATCTGAATTATTGTAACTCTACAAGCCCCTCTTTCACCTCCTTCTCTGAGGTGTGTCTCAGATCAACTCGTTTTGAGGCTGTCTCTTTAAATCCAAACAAGGTGCTTCCGCACCCCCCCCCCCCCCTGTTAGCTTTTGGAACAGTTCATCCAAGTTTGATGGAGGGGTTTATGATTATATAGCTGCACAGAAATGTTTTATTTACAAATTCAAACATGCCAACTTCAGAAGACTTGTCCATCCAGCCTTACAGGATGGAGCCGGAGTCTGACTCAGAGCCAGAGGAGAATGAAGATGATGAAATTGTATTTGGTAATTCCAGACACTATTTGACAATTTCATTGCAAATAATGTGACATAATAGTTCAGAAAATGTTACAGTAAACAGAGAAAACTGAACAGGATGAAAATTATGACCCAAAAGGAATATAAAGTAGGGATGCACCGATATGAAAATTTCAGCTGATATCGATATCCGATATAATTATTGCAATTATGGCGGATAACCAATATTTACCAATATCACACAAACACACAAATTATATTATACATATAAGCACTGCCTCCACATGGTGGACAAACAGGTTAGTCACATGCAAAAGAGGGCCATCGCCTAACAACAGGCTTGATTAGCGCTATTGTTCAGAGATGGTCATGTGCCCATCACCTGACTTAATGGTTTGGATGCTTCAGCTGTGGTTATTTGGTGTTTTGTTATGTGTATATAGTGAGTGCAAGCGGGGTTCAATGTCCCCTTGTTTTTGTCTCTTTTCCAAAAACAAGCTGATCAACCTGTTTGTCCACCATGTGGAGGCAGTGCCTATAAGGCTGAGTTCACCTGAAACTCATCAGACTGAAGAAGTCTCTTGGTGGAGAGACGAAACGTTTCACTAAAGAAGAACCCATCCAGAGGACCTACTTATTTTTTTTCTTTTTGATTTTTTCTACCTGGATTACTGAGATGCATCAGAGTATATTATACACATACACACAAACACACTTGGGTCTTTTCTTGATACCGTAAATAGACAACCAGACCTCTGACATAGCTCCCTACTTCAGTTATTCCTGGATATACAACGTAAATATCATTAACATGATAAAACAGATGCTGCTCAACCAACATCTCCCCTCCCAAAACAGAAACACAAAGCTAAAAAGTGGGAAATCAACATGGGATGTTAATATCGACCCATTTTTACATATCAGACCTATACAGATATTCTAAAAAAATGACCAATATCGGCCGATATCAATATGAATTTCGATATATCRTGCATCCCTAATATAAAGATATCTTTGCGGCACCAGGAGARACTAAATTCAAATGTGCTGCACTCCTAGAGCCTCCAGGTACACTAATGCATTTAATTGCTAAAAAAGTCAATTTTGCATGATATGTCCCCTTTAACAGAAGGAATATCAACTAATTAACCATGGAAGTCAGCTTGTTTCAAGATGGCTGTCACAGCTAAGCAACCTTAGGAAACACAAAGTTTCACAAACATTAAGTCAAACTTTTGTGTGGAAGTACAGCCGAGCCTTGTTCCCAACACATAATWTGAGTACATCAGCACATTGACAAAGTTTGGGCAAAAACCAGCTTTCATTTTATATAAGAAAATTGTTTAATCCGTTCTGCCAGTCTGTGAATTCAGTGTTTTGTGCTCATATTTAATAGATGTTAAACAGCGTGTCATCAAACACTGCTTCATTAACGGCAACATCATTAGGCTGAACAGTTTTGGAACAGTGCTCAGCCGCGTGTCAGCGCTGTCAGGAAACTGAGGTGTACAGTCGCTTTATGAAAAATTTGTATCTCAAAACAATCCCCCCCCCCCCAGTGGGCAGGATGGAATGCCAACTCTCACAGCGTTTTATGTACATTTCAAGTTGTCACTTTTGGCCATGTCACAATCCTGAGCGCAGCACTGTGAAAGCGACCCACTGTGCTGCAAACGAGATGAGATGATTCCTGTTGAGGGGCGGCTGCGTGGTCTGTCTCTTGTTGTGCGCCTCTGACCTTCTGATGATCGAGCTGGTTGTGCGGGATGGCAAATTTCTCCGAAACGACGACTCGAGCCAGAGCGAGGGAGAAGATGGTAGCAGCTAAAAGGGAGCCTCACAAAGCCTCATTTAATAGCACCTTGCAGAAGTGAGAGCAGAATCCCTCTGACATTAGGGAGGTTGCTGCCCTCCCATTTTAATTACCTTACAATCTGGAAGTCAGACATTATTAACATTAGCCTCCAGATTGTTTAATGACATATGTCATTTTAAAGAAGATTGGGGGGAAAGAGCTGTCAGGTAAAAAGCCAACCCCTCTCTAAAGTGATTTACAGCTAATCCAGGTGGGATTGGGAGACTGGGTGGATAAACACGGAGTAAAACTGAGCAAGCAAACAATTTTAGCTACTGCTCAAATTGAGACTTAAAGTAAACAACCTTGTCAGAAGAGCTGTTTCTGAAATAAAAAGGTTTCGCTTCAGACTGGGAGGGCAAACTGCAAACCAGGATGAAGCTTTATTTATGTGTTGCACTTTTTTCCCCTTCATTTTTTAAGCAASAGCATTTGACCCAGAAAGGCTAGAATCTCCCTTTTTTGTATGACAGTTTCATTTTTTTATTCTAAACTCCTCTGTTCTGACTTTTATGAGATATCTGCCTGAGGTGAAACAACTTTAAACCATGCTAAGATCTGCTTAAAGTTCTTTCGCAGCAGAAAAGCGTATTGGCATGGAAACAGAGTCCTATGTTTGTGTAGATAATTGTTGAGCATCTCGACTGATATCTGCCTGAGTAATTAACAATGTCAAAGATTCAAAGAGCTTTCACTGTATTCCCTGATGGGTTGCAACATTTGAAGTCTCTAAAATGTGTATTTTGCACTTTATGTGTTGTTTTGTGGGTGGAAATGTACACAACTTAAATCTTGAACTTGTAGTRTTTGTTGCACAGAGTTTCTGATTAAAGAAGCTCATATAGAGGAGGGGGTGTATTATGCAAAATCAACTTTTTTGTGCTTTATATCCTGTTATAATGTCATTCCATCATCAAAAACATACCCAGAGTGTTGTTTTGACTCATTCATGCTGTTGAATATCTGTCCAGAGTTGACAAAACTAAGGATGGGGTAAATGTCTCTTTAAAATGATTGTTTCTTTCATAGAGCCTGTTTAATTATTGAACAAATTATGTCATCCCAGAGGGATATATGTCATCACATGTTGCACATGATGATGTCATAATGTCACGTGGGCRGAACCATGTCCCCATTTCCCCCTGAGCGGCTACACTCCACTCTCTGCCTGTTTTCTGTTAAAAAAAAGGGGGAGGAGGAGCAATTGTCTCTGTGGTTAGGAAAAAATTACCCACCATGACTGAAGTATCAAAGTATTAGTATTTTAATTTTAATTTCTAAAGTTCTGGTTTTGGTGGTATCAATATGTCAGTATCAGTCTGCACATCACTACTAGCTGCAGCAACGGTTAGCAAACACCTGGTGGAACTGTATGTTTGTTGAGCTTGTTATACTAACTACTTCTCAGTCCGGTCAAAAAGCCTTAATCGAGGAAATGTATATTTGGATGCCAAAAAGGCCACAAYGCTCCTATGAAAGGTTGTAAATGGCATGAAGCATTGTTGTGATGACATTATAGGGCCAGAGGCTAATTACAAAGCATTGCTATGCTAAGCTATGCAGAAGCTATGGTGCAAATTCAAACCTAGTTTTGATATATACAACATTTCCATAACAGCTGAAGGTAACTTAGTTACTTGAWTGCAGTATAGAATTGAACTATGTGCCTTGAAAATGCATAAGACCTCCCCACCACCTACACTTCTCTCACCACCACCTCCAAGATTTAACAAACAAAAAATACAACCCCTGATTATGATAGTATTGTGTTACAAAAAGGGGGTTTATGTATATTATTTCTTGCTGCTTCCTAGCTTCAACTTCTTGGTGGTGCACAACAGGGTACGAGCCTACGAGTGCAGTTAAGTTTCCAAGCTTATTTTACAGGTATTTCTTGTACTTCAGGTACTCCAACTGCCTTCTACAGTCCAACAACATGCATGTGCGGAAAAAGTGATGATTCTAAATTGATTTGAGCGAGTGCGTGTGCATCCGTGCTTGTCTCCTGTGTCCCCGTGTTGGCCGTATGATGGAGTGTAAACTGCCCCTGGCCCAAAAAATTTAGGTCACGATCACAATTTTTAGTAAAATGGAGGTCTTTAACAGCTCTCCTGCCACAGAATATGGCCACATACCAAACCTGGAGCATTTCAGATGCTTAGCATTTTGCTTGCCTGGCTCCATTAAGTCAGACAAAATCACAAATCTCTCTGGCAGCTAATTAATAGGTAAAGGCGTGTCCACGTTCCAAAACTCCTGCAATTAATTTCCTCATTTAATCTACTCTGGTGCGACCATTAAAGGAGGCATCTGTGGTGTGAAATAAAACTTTTTTTTCTTTTTTTACTTCCAGGACAAACCTTTTGGTAAAAACCTACACCCGTGCTCCTTACCCTTCCAAGCAATCTGGACTTTAGGTACCAAGGGACAGTAATGATGAACTATTGTGAGGGAAGATCCAGTTTTTCCTGCTGATTAATGAGATCTTTCTGTCTTCCTGCTCTCCATTCTTGTCCACTTACCATAAGTCTCACTTAAGATAGTGTCAGTGGAATGGCTTTCTGAGCACTTTAACATCTCTCTGTTCGCGAGACACTCTTTCTCCCTCATAAATGATCCAACTGACTTGGACAAAAAAGCTCTCAGGTAAACTCTGGTCATCACATGTAGCTATTAATAAATTAACCATCTTGCATTCTGTAAAAGAATGCATATCGCCTGACACCTTTTGTGCCAGAGTTTAAGAATAAGATCGTTTTATGCTGAAAAACTGATACTTGTAAAAACAGCGGACATGGCTGCCATCTTGAACTGGATTGCCTCCAAAATGTTATAATGTATGAGATATTTTTATAAAAACAAAAACATGCAAAAAAGGCTAATTAAAAAAAAAACCTCAAGTTTGATCCTCTATTTAAAAAAAAAGAAAAGAAAGAGCATTTGCTTCACGACAGATTTTTCTTTCAAGTGGTGTTTTCATTGCAGCCAACAACAGCCTGAAATCCTGATTAAACTTTGGCTTCTTTTTCAGAAAGCTGAAACAAAATGTGATTTTGAAGAGAGGAAAAAGAAAAGAATCCTCAGTTAATTTACTGCAGAGAGAGAGAGAGAGAGAGAGAGAGAGAGAGAGAGAGAGAGAGAGAGAGAGAGAGAGAGAAAAGGGAAAATTTGAAAGACATAAGTTCACCAGAGTGAAACAAGGCATAACCCAGCACACAATAAATGATCTATTTCACTTTGAATTTCTCAAGCATCGGTAGAACAAGAACAGCTACTGGGAAAAGATAGACTTATGTTTAAAAATGTTCCATTTATTGTAGAAGAAAAACAAAATAAAACACTTATATGTCAGGTGCTTTTAATGCACCTCACTGAAACACACTGAACAGTTTAATTGATCATCAGTTTTTTATGTCGTCAAATTATGAAGCCATTGTTTGCATCTAGATGCTTTTTATTAAAATGACACCGCGCTTCGGTCTGAAGAATAGCTTTTTAATATTTTCCCTACATTTTACAGGGACTGTCTCTGTGACATTTAGTGGGTTTAAATGCCTATTGCTTTCAAAMTACGCACTCAATTGTGCTGTTTGTGTTTGCACTGTCGAAAGTGCTTCAACTAATTGGAGCTGAGTTTCAGACACATTTGCTTTTTCATAGACATGTTAACGCTCACGTGCAGTTTCCCACAATAAATAAATAAATAAATCATATCCTCCCTCAAATTTCCTGTTTTAAATGKCTAGTTCTGTGACTGATAATGAGGTCAAAGGTTTTCAGTCATAAAGTATGTTTTCCTCACAACTTGTCATGAAGAGATATGGCAAAAAATTTCCTACATTTATATCGTAATTTTAAATATATTCATACAAAATATGAAACATATACTGAAAGAAAAAAATACTGGATAGAGATAATGTCCATTTATTTCATTGTGAAGAATGTACTGTTTTTTCATGATATTTGCAGTAAATAACATAAAATAAATGTTGTTTTAGCTTGTATTTCTTCATTTAAGACATTTAAACAATAAACAAATAGAAGGAACTAAAATAGCTGGGGTTTTTATAAAGTGACACATAAAATAATCATTTCCGGAAGCACTTTCTTTTTTGCAGTTAAATTAAACAGAACCTCATTGTGGAAACCACTGTTGCAGCAATGCTCTGGATTAAAACAAAAAGCCTGGATAAGATGGATAAAAATAAGTAAATACATAAACAGTAATGCACCGTGATTTTAAGTGTTCCTTAATGCACAAATTTGAGGAATAACTGATCAGATGGTGTCGKGATGCTTCACAAACACGTTCTCCTGTCTGACGATAGATGCTGAGCAGTTCCAGAGAAACAAAGTAAACCTCGTGGTGACACCACATGAAAAGTGTGAACCTCTCCAGAGTCATCAGGATCCATCACCCTGGTGATATGAATACCTCTATTGTATTACTCTGTCCACTGTGGTCCAAATCAGAGGACCAACTGATGAGCACACTGACACTGTGATCCCYTCAGACATGCAGCTGTGCAGTATTTAATACTGTCTATTTCATGTTTTTGCTACATATTATATACTGCACATGTGTCTAAAAAACAATGATGGCTGATGATAACTGTGGTAGCATTATGTTAAAAAAAGCTGCTTTACATAATGAAAATGAGTTTTAAAAAAGAAAATCTTTTTAATGTAAAATTATGAAAAGCATTTAGAATCTATAAATCATTCCTGTTATTGTTGCTCACATCCATTCAGTGTCACAGTTAGCTGGAAGCAAGTGGTTCTGCTGTAAGTAACGCCCCAGAAAGCGTCTGCTTTATTGGTGGTTTCAGGCTCTTTGGTCAGTTGAGAACAAAATTATTATTTTTAACACGTGTCTTTATTTGTTTACTGTCTATATGTTGTTTGCAACAGGAAAAAAGTCACATTATAAAGAAACATTGTGGCAGAAAAAAGGCTGCACAGCACTCAAAGGGACGCTCTTACATAAAACCTACACATTTTGTTGACAAATAACTCCTGATTTAACTGATTTAAATGAGCTCACAATAGACACCCTGATTACTGCGTTGCAGTTATATAATTATTAAGTGGGTTAGGTTAGCAGCCCCCTCCGTAATGTGCAAATGTGAGTGTCATTTACCGAGTGCCTGTTAGTAAATGACACTAAACACATGCGAAGGCACTTTGACAGGGAAAAGGGGAGGTAATTGTGATCTTGTCACATTATAACAGTAAGATAAAAAGAGACTCGTGAGCAACTAGAATAATTATTAAATGCGAAAACAACCAGTTTTACCTCAATGCAATTATCCCAACTTCATGATCATTAGTAGTTCTTTTTTTTTTCCGTTCCATTAATCTCCTGCTACATTTGCATTTCCATCCGAATGGATAGAAGTTGACGTGTAAAAAAAAAATCTTGTCAAATCAGGCCACAATAATTGTCAGTCACTTTGGCAATTCGAACGAGGGAGAAAAAAAAGTGAGACGGGATGTGTAAACAGCATAAAGATGTATTATAAACGGCTCATCCTGCTGCTTGTGTAAGGGTGTAATTAATTGTCACCGAAAACCATCTTGTGTGCCTTCAACGCTGAATGAGAACAAAAAAAACAAAGGCATAACAGAGCTAGTTGTCTCCGATATTGGATATTACTCGCCATGCTCACAGAATCGCTAATGAACTTCATCCTCTTTCATGCTAATGGTTATCAGGGTGAATTCATTCCCTCAGTCTTTGTATGTAATTATTGATTTTTCCAAGAAGGTGGGGTGTATAAAGCCCAGTAAACAGCAGGTAATTAGTATTTCTGGACCTTTGGCAGGATAATGTTCTGTGTTGCCGCTATTTGTATGCATGAAGGCAGAGAATGTGAGAATTCTTTTCACACTGAAAGATAATACGGACCACAAAGAGCTGCTACCTGAAGCTTGGTTTTATCTCCGGTCTAACAATTAGAATTTACAACTGGACATGTCTAATGTTTTCAATTAAAAAGTAAAAAAAAAATAAAAAACAAACAAAAAACAAGAACAAGACAATCCTCCATGAAAATAGCTGTGGTGCAAGAAAGAACTCTTTATTCCTTGGTGTGACTGAACGTGGGAAGGAATGTTATTTCATCTTTTTTTTCCAACATGCCTGCATTATTCTCATTATAATGATTCATCTGCAGCTTTTGGAGAAATACAATGTGTGGGTCCGTCTTTCCCAGAGGATAAATGGTACAAATTAAATGTAATCTAGCAAGTAGGGCTCCCATATTCATACACTTTCTCATATCTTGTTGGCATCAAATGATGCGGGTGAAAGAATGTTCAGAAAAAAATACTATCTCCTTTGCTTCTTTTCCATTCAAGGAAAAAAAAATCTGAACTCATTGCATAACACAAATATCCCTGTAATGAGTGCAGTTTTACAGCTTTTAAATGATTAATCTGTCAGCTTCTGGTAATTAGGAAATGTGACCTTTCATTCAACGAAATCACAGAGGTTTGGGCGATTATGAATCCAGGTTTTGTCTCATACTTTACTGAATAATTGTAGATATTTTGTTCTGTATCAGAAATAATCCACTTTTTAGGGAGTTATTGAAGATTTAAACTATGCTAATCAAGCATGATTTCAGTCATTTATTAATTGTATTTTAATTAATTTAGGGTAGTAAGTTAAAAAAAAAACAGTTTAGAAAATAGTCATATTTTCCCAAAATCAAAAAGGTAGTTATTCTTACCGCCTGTAGCTTGGATTTCGCTTTTGTTACAAATAATTTAAAATAAACAACTAAGTAAAAGTAAAAATACCTTCACTGATAAAAAAATCACTGACAAGAAAATGACTAAAGTAAAAGTAAAAAAAAAAACTGCTTTCAATGATTGAAAATGTAAAAGTATTTTTACACGCTCTAAGAAATGAAGAGTTGAAATTCTTTAACCAAACTGGTTCCACTAAAGCAAGTTGAGTAACCTAAATGTAAAGCAATTTCAACTTTTTTTTTATTTTAAAGAAACTGTGCAAATTGCTTTAAATTTTATTGGAACCAGTYGGCATGACACTTGATTTGTTTTGAGTGCATAAGCCACTCCTTTCATGATGATTTCCAGTCATATTTAAATCTGTAATGTGTAACTGGGTGTCAAACTTTAAAGGAAAGAAGGAAAATTACAAATCCTCAACAGCAGTTGACATCTTTATGTCGCTGGACAGCAAATAACATCACCAAAACTAACTGATAAGACAGAAAGATTACAACTTGTCCGATAGCAATACATTTCTGATAACTTGTCCCAAGGTACATAGTACCTGGTAGTTTACAAAATCTATTTCCTGTTTGTCACATCCATGCATAACGTCAACATTTGACAAAATTACATTTGGCCTTGCCTGGTTGATTCACGCCAAACCAGTAGATGGAAACACACCTAAATCACTTTTTTTGTTACATAAAGTTTGCTCAAAATTTACATTCCACTTGGATGGGATCATGGMTATTGTTACAGATATTGATCTAAAATTATATGTGTAATAATTAACTGACCTTAACTTACGAAAAACGGCTAGACCTCGATGAATCCTACAGATGTTGCACTAACATTTGGTGTGATGGTAGCTACGAGTCATTCACATACAGTCATAACATTGCACATTATGCTATTTTAAATGTTTATTAAAAATAACAGCTTTGTTGTTTATGAGACAATTGTTACACTGTTGCTTGAAAGATAGCAGGTAATAAGCATTCTTTCAAGGAATGTTTGGCCTTGAATTGAGAAATAATTGACTAACTTTAGAAACAATGTTTTTTTAAACCAATATTCTCAAAATAGCTGCTAACTAATGTTCTTTCATGTTGCTTACTCATTATTCAGCTGTATGACAGTTATGCACACTCAAAATGTGTGACCTTCTGCGTTGCAAATCAGCAGCCATCTTGCATTTCATTGCATTTCCTGCTGCACAAGACAGGTTTAATACATTTCTGTCTCACTGTGTACAACATAAATTGTTTCTTTTTTTTTTTTTTTCATTTTGCTGAATGCCTGGTTAATTATAGTTTCGAATGTTGCCACAGATTATTTGGCTTTGCTGCCAGCTTTAAATGAGGTGGGAGGGTGTGAGTCACTGAACAATTTAGAACCATTATTTTCAGTTGTTGACCAGATATATCAGCCCAGGAGCTTGATCTCTTAAGGGTTTTGTGRCTCTTCTTWTCTTTTYTTCTTTATTTTTATKTTTAGGTCTAATAAATTAAGAAGGCTTCTACAGTTGGTGACAAAATTAGTAAATGAAAAAAAGGAGGTGATCTTCACAATAATTGCCCTTTTCTTGTGAAACAGACAAACAGTGGTGACTTGTCTCTTATCTATTACCTTTAACAACCTATTTTCTTCCAGTTCTGAGCACTGATTATGAAAGTCTCTGTAGGTGGGACGCACAATCACACCACAATCACTGTGTCAGGGTATTTGTTGTCCAATGCTRGTGGAAGTCTGGCTTGTATTTCCATCAGGGCAGCAGACACTTATGAACCAAAATCCAATTTTAAACAGCATTTCATGCAGAGTAAAATGGAAAAACTGATTTGTGCGGCTTGGTGGAGCATCACCTCTGCTGACAGAGCGGAGATGACCCGCGTTGGGCTGGAAGGATACAACAGACTTCCATGAAATGCAACACACCATTAACGGACATTTGCCGTGGATCACTCGCTTTAAAATGTCAACGCATCTGGGCGACCACTCCCGCCCCACCCGCCTGCCACCCCGCACCCCACCTTCCTTTTCAGTTCTGGCAGGGAGGCAACAGAGAGCCCCCTGCAGCCATGCATGTGTATGCATCATTCATAAGGATTGTGGCAACACATGCACACAAAAAAGTCCTGCAAGCTGGAACATAACACNTGCAGCCATGCATGCATCATTCATTAGGATTGTGGCAACACGTGCACACAAAAAAGTCCCGCAAGCTGGAACATAACACTAGCCTAGGAGAATCAGTAAATAAATAAATAAATAAATAAATAAATAAATAAATAAATAAATAAATAAATAAACTGAAAGAGTTTTGTAATAAAATAAATATTATGGTGTCTCAAACTTTCAAACACTTAAAACTTCAGCTGTCAAAACTTTTGAGATGCAAGCCTTAGTTTTCAGAAGAAATACCTATCAACAGCTTTACAAATCAAACTTTACTGTTAACACTATTGTTAGACAGGAAATACACAGCTCATATTRTTTTTCAGATTGATCCAGTGTCATACACTATTTCTGTTTGGAGCTTTGAGGGAACTGATACTTTTTTTTCTTATTTTATTAATTTAAGAAAAATATACGTACTCTCCCTGTTTTACGTTTGATGATAYTGCTTCCTGAGAGTAAATATTTCAACATGAAAAGACTGATTGTAAAAAGGAAGCACATCGGTTTTGAATTGTTATTGTCTATGCTGGTATTTTCAGAGCTGCAGCCGAAAGACACTTTGTTTGGTTTTGTTCACTTATTACAGAATCAAAGGTGAATTTGAATAGAATCAGTTTGTAGACTTTGTGTTGGGAAAGTTTAGCTAAAACTCCCTGAATGGAATATACTGTATTGTTTCAGATCTTTTCCTAAAACAAACTAATTAATACAAGAAAAAYGCAACAATGAAAATTGAACTTAATATACATGACAGTATATGCTGAACTTCTGCAGTAATTCTTAATTTTTTAATAGGTATTTTCTTTAGAATATTGGTCAACTGAATCTGCTTTTTAGAACTTTACTAAAAAAGTTAAATGAACTGKTTTTTTATAGGGACTTTTTTCTCATAATGCTTTACGGCACGTGYCCCCTCATTCACTCATCCACACACATTCATACAGCACTCCACAGCTCTATGGAGCTAATCTGAATAAATCATTCTATACAGAATTAGTGCTTCAGATTACACTCATACACTGATGGGGCACAAATCAGAGGCAATGAGAGGTCCAKTGTCTTGCTTTAACTTTATACTGCATACTGGTCATWTCAAACCTCCAACTTTAACCACTCCAAATGCTCCAATTACTAATCCACACATTTATTTTATCTTCAAAGTAAGTTTTCTTTTACACAGTGCAAAGCAACAATCAACACAACTTCAGGAATTATTACAAAAAGACAATTAAGTTTCCAATATAACAGATTTATGTACAATATATGGTGAAATAAAATAAAYTGAAACATATTTAGTTTGATATAAACTCAGTTGGTGTCAAGTTGTTTMATTTTACAAAAGAACAGAGGCGCAAAAGTAATATTTATACAGTACAAAACCAAGGGAAACGCTGACATAATTTACAATAAAATCCCCCCCACACACACAAAGCTGTGTTACCACTTTATTTAATAAAGCTGATGTCTTAATGAGTTCTCCCTTGACTCAGAACACATCTTAGATCAAAAAGCTTTATATCATTTATTTATTAAATCCCTCGCAAATATCTGCAAATCTTTTGAGTGGGAGCCAGTAAATGCTAATGCATTATTTAACCACGTTCAATAATGCCTCAAGTTCACCAGCTAGATCATAAATAAATGCATTTTAATTTATGCGCATGTGTGCCATATAGGTAGCAGCTAGAAAGCCCTGATGCGGCAGCCACACTGCCTGACGGACAGGCCGCCGCTGCTTTCAGCTGTCTCCTCCTGACAACMGATGACCTGATTGATTACAAACACTGTCAGTCTCCCTGAGAGCTGCCAATAATCACTGTCTTGCCAAAATAAAGGCATCAATGTGTTTCTACCACAAAGTTAGGCTCCCACAGCAAGTTAACAGCGGAGTTAACCTCACCACATGTCTGAAATGTTTTGCTCCAGGTTCTGTCAGTTCCTTGAATTTTGGCCTCACTTTAAGATGATTAAAGCTATCAGCAGTCTTGTGTTGCTTCAAGAGGAGTTAAATGYGCCAGAGAGATGGATACATAATGGCACAGAGCAATCCATAGATGTAAGAAGAAGAAAAAAAGCTCTTTTCAGCTGCACAGGGTATTGAATAATTACTCCAAGGCAGTGTTAGATGTTGCCTATCTGAAAGGGAGACTAGTGGATTATAAAAAAGAAACCTATATGCCATAATTGTGTCCTTTTAAACTTTAAGAGGGTTGTATGAAAATATRTATATAAAAAACAACAACACTTCATTAAAAAACAAATGCAACGAGTTGTGAATTAAGATCAGGCCTCTACATCGAGTCARCACACCTCTTTTTTCATTTAATTCTTCCACAAACCTCTCGTCATAGTATCTCAAATTACAGAAAGCAAATTGCTCTGTAATTGGGTGCTAAAAGTTAGACAATTATTGCTGCATTTTCTTTTCTACAGTAGCAGCTGCATAATCTTATGTAAATTAGTTGTGATGGCTGTTATCACTTACCTATGTGAATGGCATGCTGAAACCACTGAGGGGCAATTTAACTCTCAATTCACTTAAACCTCCATTAGGAATAACAAAGAGTCATGTACAGAGAATGCTAAAGAGTCTGGGGCCTTAAAACTCCAAACTCTCTCACCTTGTCTACTTAGTAACATTTTTTTATTCAAAACATGTTTTTTTAATCATTGTTTCTAAAATTATTTTAATATGCATAACATTACAAACACTGYAGAGGTTCGTCTTAAACATCATTTTTGTCAAAATGATAAGTTTAGGCTGTCCAGGCATTCAGGGTTGTTTTTACCTAGTTTTGACAAAATAAATCTGTTTAGGGTCCTTTTAGTTAGAATTATCTCAAGAGTGTGAGTGCACAGAAAATACACCCTTATCTCTAAATAATTCAAATGCAATATTAAAAGCAGTTTTGTTCTTTTGTTCCCTGAACATTTTAAGTAAAAAAAAATATTGAGTTAAACTGAGGTAGGCAGTCATTTGTACATTATTTTCTTTTCCATGGAAGCAAAGAGCAACTTGGCAAAGTAGAGACTTCTTTTCAGTTGCTTCGCTGCACCTCCTGGCGATCACTTATCAGCAGGCAAATCAGCTTGGTCATTGACCTCATGCCCTCTGGCACTCATTAGTGCAGCATGTGACAGTGATGGAAAAGTGGGCTTGTCCTGGAATATGCTGCTCACACAGGGAATACACGGTTCACAACTAGTGGGTGGCGAGATTAGTGAGTACCAGAGAGAGCTCTCTGTTGCGCTCTGCCCCGGGCAAGCTTTTTTCTTTCTCTTTTTGCTTTTCTCTGCCTCCCCCCACCCCCCCACCACACACCTCTTGCCATACCCCCACCTCCCCCATTCCACCCTTTTTCTCTCTCAGTTATTCTATTCTTGTTAGGCTGGATATCGAAGGAGAAACTAGAATTGGAGGGGCGGCTGTGCTGAGTGATGTCATGTAGCTCAGGCAAGCACTCAAGGTATTATGGACCCAATGTGCTGAGTGCACTGAAATGAGAGAGGATCAGCTGTGGCTTTCTAACTCTTTCTATAGCATCATGGGCCATGCACAGTGTGCCATCTTTGGAAATCCCCCCAGGGCTTCGGTGGCAGTGCATTTGTGGTGCGGTTGTTATGGGCTAAAGTGTGGCAAACAACACTGTGTACCTTTTAGTATATAAGAGCAAACAGAAGTATCTTTAGATAAATTATTTAAGTCTTATAATGTCATAAAACTGCATGCGAAGCTTTACTCTCTAGTGTGACAGCTTTAAGATGTAAACATATAAATAGAAAGATTTGCTGATTTTATTACAGTGCAATAAAAAAATGCATTTCATCAAGAAGTACACAATTTGTCCTTTTAAACGCACCTAAATGAATATTTAAACACATAGAGACGATTTAAGATGCAATCTGCTGGAAGCTACTCACAGTCTTAACCTTCAAGCCTTGAAGTCACCTGGTGCTGAAGGGCTGGAGGAAATGTGAAAGAGTGAAAATAAAACAATACAGCTACAGTCTGTGCTTTGGTTTAAAACTAGCTGACCCAAAGTCTCCCCTTTTATCAGTATGTGAGGGGATGTTCAGTATGAATAATAAGGACAGTGTTACCTGATTAGCCTAAGAATTAGGCAGAAAGATAAAGGGTTGCTTGTCAGGAGTTTAATTTGTCACCTCATTTACTGTCTCATCCACCACCGCCTGTCCTTAAATAACTCTGAGGTGGTCAGTCAAACACGAGGACACAAGTTCCCATTGACTCTTGAATAAAAACTGGATCTGCAGTGATTCTTGTTGTTGCTTTTGTTATTGTGATGCCCACCAGCAAAAGACAGACACTGATGTTATTTTGCTTCTGTGTGTGTGTGTGTGTAGGTATGTTCATGTGAGTGTTTTTTTTTTTTTTTACCGAAGTATCTTGTGAACCACAGGACAACTTTTTAATGAAACTCTTGTAATAATCAGAGGTGGGTAGAGTACCCAAAGTTATACTCAAGTAAGCATAACACTACTTCAACATATTTGTACTCAAGTGAAAGTAAAATGAAGTTACTCAGGAAAAAGTAGAGATTTTGTAAAAATGCTGCTTAATTACTGAGTGTCTGATCATAATATCTGATTTAATAATATGAATGATGTCATCAGGCTGAATAAAATGCTGCTGTTTTTACTGAAAATAATAAAGAGCGTTAATGCAAATATAACATATTTACATAATTCCAGCAGAAGAAACACTAGTCTAAATGTTCTCATTATAAAACTTATTAAACTAAGAGTTATAGTAGGTAATGTTTAGATAATACATATCTCAAGAGATCTAACTTCAAAATAAAATGTGTCTGTCTGGTGCACTTCTTGTTAAAATAGGTTTGTTCTTCATTCAGTGAAGTTATGGTGTGTAGAGTATTTAGACATTTTACTCAAGTCAGTAGCAATATTTCATAAAAAATAATCACGTAAAGAGTACAGTGTAAAAC
>NW_013952406.1:4098051-4103261 GCF_001266775.1 Austrofundulus limnaeus
GTTATAGCATAAAAACAACAAATTAAAATATATTATTTTTTAAGTATTATAAATATGCACCCCCACCCCCACCCCAAAAAAATGCAATCACTCCTACGAGCATCATATACTAAGCAACCACTTTTTTTTCCATTCAAAATAAGATATATTTTAAGACCAAGACATCACTTCCCACATTTTCCCCACCTGGGAAGTGGATTTTTATTGCTAATTTTACTGTGGGCGCAGCCACTGACACATTTGGATGAGTCTTCTTTTTGTTATCYGTGGCTGTGCTTCTCTTAATACCTCAAACTTGTGCTAATAGTCAAAGCCTTTGCAGTGGGTATAATTAATATTTGCAGCACAAAATGCATGAAGTAATTGCTTCTCCAAAGGCTTAACTACGTGGGATGTATAGCTACTTTTATTCTTTAGTATAGGCGGGTGTGAACACTTTGGGATATTGTGCACCCTCTTACTATATTTTCTGATTAAACTGGCTGGACACAAGCTCCTGTGGTATTTAATCAGCTTCCACAGACCACAGCCCCAGTAAGACAGAGTGCAAACACCCGGTATTGTCTKTTCTATAATTCTGCACTCTTATTCAACCGGTATGACAAGGGCTGACACGAGAGCAGCAGTGGTGTGTAGGTCCCTGCAAAGAATTGCACTCATGCAAGGCTGTGAGGAAAAGCAAGAGCAAAGATTTCCAAAAAAAGAGTGAAAATAAAGGAATATCACAACCCCTTAACAAGTATTTGGTCATTTAATGATACATAATGACCAACAATTTCTCCACATATATGACTTTGATTGTTGGTAATAGTATCCAAATTGACATTGGAATTCTAGAGTTATGGTGTCCTTGTTATAAAATAATTAATTAAGAATTAAGCTTAATTATAACAGAAAAAACATGCAGTGGCAGAAATGAGCATTGGTTTCATTTTTTATGTAAACACAAACAGTTTAATGTGACTTAGACAGTTGTGAATAAAAGCCTATTTCAGAAATAATTTCGAATTAATATTATTACCAACAAAGACAAATTACTCATGTTTGTGTGCATGAGTGTGTGGTTTTGCCTTTAGTTTTACTGAAATGAGTGGATTTGAATGAAACTATCACTTATAGACCATTGGTCCACTTGGTTGGTCCAGATCAAATACCAAACTTTATTTATTTTTTTCCTTTGACGTGGTTTGCGTTTGCATTGTGCTTTTTGCAAGTGGACTATAATTTATAAACAAAGCCATGCAGGTGACGTTCATTGCTCCCATTGGACAGAAATGACAGGGGCAGAACAGAGCACAGACCCAGAAATTATGATAGTGCTTTTAATACAACTGACTGTCAGGGGATACCAACAGCAGCTCATTCTGTAGCTGTTTTGCGATGATATATATGTATAATTTTAGGACAGAGTTGTCAAATGCGTGCTGCAACCTAAAGGAGACGAGATTCTCCGCATTCCCTGCCCCACAACTGTTTATTGTTTGTAGCGCAGTGTTAGCATTAACAACACCGGAGGGATAATGTTGCTCAGCTACGGTGGCTCGTGAAGTCCAAAAAGGCGCATGTTTACTGTAGTTGGTTTGGTTCGAGGCCGGTCTGTATTCTCACCAGAAGTGAACCAGACCAAAGTTCATTTGGAAGAGGACCGAGACCACCTCAAAAATGAATCTCGGTCCAGTTCTTTGATCCGCACCAGGGTTTGCATGAGTGTATTCACACCTGCAAAAAAGGTCTGGACCAACGGGGGAAACAAACTCTAATCCTTTTTAAAGGACCAAATGTGTCAGGTGTGAATACACCCTAAATCAAGGAATGCCAATACAGTTAACCAAACTTTGCCAACCGGAAATAGCTTTAACTCAGGTCATTTTACAAGTGTTGAGTGGAATTTTTACAACACACACTCTGACTGCTAATGCAATTCATTAGACTTCCTATTGTCAAAAAACGTATATTATAATTTACAGGGTTTGAAGAGAATATCTATAACTGGGTTCCTCAAAGAGGATCTTAGTTTAAAACTTTGACCAGAAAAGTGGCAGATGATATGCATTTCTTCAAGGAATTCTAGGTCTTTAATTTAGCTTTTAAAATGTAAATTTACTTTAAAAAAAGGAATGAGAGAGTGTCAAGGGTTTTAAACTTTTAGTCTAGATATCTCTGTCTGATATTCATTTCTATAGCCTCATTAAAATAACTATGAACAGCCGAATAAAATCACTAGCAACCTCTCTAATTGGAACGTCATTATTATTTTATCACTTGGGGAAAAAAGTGTAAATCACAATGAACAACAGGGTGAAAAAAATTTTCATTTGAAGCCGACATCAAAACGTAAAGTGATAAACTTCACCTTAGAATTAGCTTTTTTTGTCAGCAGACGTCAAACCCTTCGGCTATTCTTTGCTCCTTTTCTAAAACAAGCACGGATCTGAGCTGTATGAACGCCTCACAAGGAAAGTCAGAGGCAGTTAAGACGTTCTGGCAGAGCTCACTCAACAGATCAAAGTGTGAGGCTTTGTCCGGTGTGAGATCAGTCGGTGAAAATGGCACCAGAAACCGGCAGACTCAGCTCTTTTCCTCGGTAATAGCTTGATGCAGTTTCGTCACTAAACCTGTCAGAGCCTGTAGCGGAAGATGCACGACCGGCAGCTCTGTTATGTTTTTACTGATGATACAGTAAATAGGCACACAAAAAAAAGATGGCTTCAAACACAGATGGATTCTTAAACCTGATTGATTAAATGTAAGTGCCTGAAGCAGAGCCGTGTAAAATTTGCTCGTGAGTTTCAGCACAAGCAAGACCTGCCGGTGTGAGATTTAGTTTCCTCCTGGAGGAGATGAGACTTGCTCACAAATGTTACATACTGCTAAAACAGGAACCCAGGCTGAAGAAAGGTAATGAGACAGATTTTTTTTTCTCAAGAAGAAATCACTACATCATCCCATTATATAGAATGTGCTAAGCTAAAAGTTCACAACACATTAAATATTATTATCACCTGCTGCCCTGAAGATAGTCATTTAAACCAAGATCATTTTATGCTGAAAAGAAATGGAGTTATAGCTGTTTTGGTCTAAGACTTTTCAAATGCACGATCTCATGAGATATTGTGACATCTCACAGTATGTGCTAGCCTGTAGAGCAATAGAGGGATGAATCTCAGCTACTACCAGCTCATATTTTAGCTCAGTACCTGTAAAGAGAACAGAGTTTTAGCCACTTTAGGTCCATTGGCTGTGGTGGCCATCTTCAATGGAATGAGTTAGCTGTGCACTGAATTATTATTCTCTGAGAGTTAGAAAGAGGATATTCATAAAACATTTGCAAAAAAYATGTCGCTGAGATGAACAGTTGTTGAGATAGTTGCCTGTGAAGTAACAGGAAGTGATGTCAAAGGGGAATGTCTGCATGTGAACAGAGCATTGCTACAGCAGCCAACAACCCAGACTGTAGAGAAGAATCTGATGTTTCTTAAAATTATTTCGAGTCACTATCAGAGAAAGATGAAGACGAGTCAGAGTTCAAATTATATTGTTTCAATAAACAAAGACCAAAGAGTTTTCTTTGTTAAAGAGTCCCCCTTTGATGTCACTTCCTGTTTCACTTTGGCTGAGCCAAGTTCAAAAGAAAATATGGGACAAAATGGGTTAAATCATGTGTGTTATTCTGACTTTCTTAAATATAAAGATGTTTTTTTTTACTTTTTTGTATTTGAAGAATATGCATGTCACAGGCACTTTAAAGTCTTAATAAAAACCATTCACTGGTTCATGAAATATTTTACTAACACTACTTATAAATAAATGAAGTCAAAACCATCATTGTTGCCTTGCCTGCAGAAAGGTGTCTGCAATAATCAAGTCAAGACTTTAAGAATATTATTTAACTAACCATAAAAGACAGTCTCATTTCTCACCCACCAAAGCTTTTAATGCAAATCATTTATTCACAAATAGAAGTACTGCACTCTAGCTTTAAAATCCGGTTCTTTGTGAACCGTCTTAATGTTCATATTGTCATCTTAAAAGCACATTGAAAATGAGCCATTCAAGAGGAAGAAATGATAATTATGTTCAAAGATTTGGCAATCGGTATAAAACCTGTCAGATTTACCACTAAGTTGTGTGATGTGTCTTTGTTGGAAAAAAAAGCAAGGATTTATGGACTGCTTCATGAATACAAATAAAATGTGTTTCATTGTATGGTTCTATCCCTGTGACCACAACGAGGTCACACAAATATGTAATAATACTGCAGAAGCAACACTAAAAAGACACACACAAAGATTCCATTTCATGTTGAATCTGTTATTTTCAGATTCAGAAATCCTCAACGGAGAAAATAAAGAAGATTTACTTTGTTCAGCAGAATGTAGGCCGTAAGCCTTAAAGCAAAGGTCAAACCCCAGAGAATAGTCTTGGACTGAGTCTGGAAGAGAATCAGAGAAAACCACTAAACCCAGACGTGTCTGCTGGGGTTTCTCTACTCTGCTGTTATTACATGCAGCGGTTAAACAAACAAATACAAGAGAAAAGACATATAATTGCATTATTTTGTTATGTAAGACATAATTTTCCTTTTCTCTTTTTTATTACTTCCAGTTATTTTTGTGATTTTTGTTCTTGCCATTGCATAAGCTCCTATAAGCTTTATGCACACATGTGAAGCAGGTTATTTATTGTAATGTTTGGGATTTTTAATATCTATTAATATAGATGACAATTAGGTTAAAAACATGAATTCTGTTCAATCTAAAAGTTGTTGATTTTCAACCTTGTTGGACAAATTTGCCTTTTATTTATGTTTTTTCAGGTCTTGTATATAGTGAGAGTCTTCTGTAGAAAAGTACAGTATAACCTCTCGTGCTTTATGTAACGCTTAGAAATATGACTTACACAGAAAATAAGAGGAATTTCTGCAACTGCATGGTGTGAGATGATGCTTTTCCCTGTGGACAGAAATCATTGCCAGTCAAAAATGTTTCCAAATTCCTCATCGAAAAAATAAAAATATTTTCTCTAATGTAATGGTTGTATTTTTTTCTTTCATTTCTCTATTTATTACTTTTATTTACCCAGGAAGGTCCCACTGAGATTAAAAACCTCTTTTATTTTAGCAAAAGTTACACAATGATTATAATTAGTTACACAATGGCATAAAAATAATTAGAATAGTTTTAGCCTTTAAACATTTCCAGATGCTATTG
>NW_013952406.1:4103471-4108667 GCF_001266775.1 Austrofundulus limnaeus
ATTCTAAAGCCTTTTAGGAATTTCAGGGGGCGACTGTTAAGGTTTAATATCCAGTCTGAGTAAAAGAAAGCCCTTTTTCCCCATTTCTGTTTGACATGCCGATTTTTCACCTTAAAAAATATTTGAATCAAAAGAAAAATCCCCATTTGAGTTTAAATTTCTTCACAAGATTGTCAATATGAGGCTTAAAGGTGAGGGAATCATCAAGCATGACAYCAAGGTATTTGTACGTGTCAACCACCTGTATAGTATTTTTATTGATATTTATTATTGTGTGTGAAAGCATTGAGAAAGAACAGAGGGCTGGATRCCTCTGAGACAACAGCAGTGGTAGCCATAGAGCCAACTTTAGCATGAATGTGTGTAATCAAGTGTTGAGTGTTCAGCAAACAACTGCAGTAGCCATGTTTTCACTCATCTGCCTGAGATCTTTACTCATGTTGAAGCACACATCCATGCAGTGCTGACACCTCCATTTGGTCTGTGGGAAATAATAAAAGGGCGGTTAATAAAAGCGGTTGCAAAAAACTGACCAGCTGTAAGTCAAACCTTTATCAAGGCCTTGTTTGAGGTATCCAAAGTGAGGCCTACGGTTCAAAATTGCCCTGCCCAGTTTGCTTAATCATAAAAAAAAATAATAAAATGACTTTACTTTAAAAGTTTTTGTATTTTATGTATTATACAGTATTATTGCATTTGTCCTGCAGCCTTCGGATAGATTTTCATTTTGGTCCTCACGGGGGAAAAAATTGTGCACCCCTGGAGTATAAGATTTTACAGTGGCAAACTTTYATTTATTTTTTGACGATGAGTACCGACATCCAAAATGATTAAATTGAAGAAAAAAAAAGTTTTGTTGAATTTTTTTAAAACCCCAGGTGCTACTTATGTGCAGGGCATCAGCGTTTGTGTACATTACTGATCTTAAAATATATAAAACAGCCTGTGAATGGGGATTTACTAACTGGTTTGTTTACATGTCCCTTGTGTAAAACAAAAGAAAAGTGTGCCGACACTTCTGTGTCTGACCTGACAGTGTTGCACTGAAGGCTGATCCRTCTGACCAGCCTCCACCAGGAGGCAGGTAGCAGGCATCAATATGGACAGCTATCATTACAGCCAGGATGAATGAGGACAAGCATAAAGGTGGATATTAACATATTCTYCCATCATCATAATAACGCTGCGCATGAAAATGAGCCCCAAGCACCTGCCTCAATTAACTTAGATTCTAAGGTCACATTTAGATTCCTTCTGATCTTTAAAAAAGTGCAAATATTTTAGATTTTAAAACATGTCTTGATTCACATTTACTTTGTGCTTATTTCACTAAGCAGTAACTTCTTGACCATAAAACGAAGAGACAAAACCACAAAAGCTTTTGTAAGAAAGTGTTCAAATTGGAGGCCCAAGTAAAATGCAAAAAAAAAAAAAAAAAAAAATCAAGTTTTCAGTTAAAAGTTTACTTTCAGATCTAAATTCCCTCTCAGTCCGAGCCAGTCTGTGCTTCTGAATCTGAAGCAAAATGGCCCAAATCACATGATATCATAATACCTATCCAAACTCTGGTCATACCCTCTTGGGGGGCGGTCCTCTTCATCAGCATCGGTGTGCCGGAAATGTTAAATATTATTTGAGCGAGGCAATTTGTTGATTCTCCTGCAGTAAATCACTAAATTCAGTAACTCTAAGATTTAAAACTATATGTAAAAGTCAGTTAATCAGTCACAAAATATCCTTCACTCTTAATAAAACTGTATGTGAACACCATAAAATTCAAATTATGACTAAATTACAAAACGCCTGAAGTAAAGAAACACATTTATTTTAAGGAAAATGTGCCAGTTAAATAAAAAAACTGGTGGTGTTTGAAAAGTTTAACAGCACAGTTTGTGTCCTTCGTTGTCCTGAGCAGTAAAGTTTGACAGATGGAGGGAAGTTGGCTGCGTGTGGATTAACACACTGTAAAGTGAAAAACGAAATCTCATTTATACTGAGCCAAACTGCTAACATAAAAACCGGCAGGGAGTCGTCATCTACAAACTGTGAGCAGTTTAAAATATCGCTCACAGTTTCCACATTTTTGGGGGAGCATGTAAACAACACATTTTAATCAGCAATCTATGCAAAATCTAAATGTATAAATAACAAAAGACATGACCACTCCTGGTTGGTTGCAAGGTAAATCTTATTTGTTTTACTTCTATAGCAAAGCTGTGTTATTATAAAACCCTTTTTTATAATATGTATTTGACAATGTATTACTTCAGGACAAACTCTTCAGTTTTTAAAATATTTCAAAATGTATTTTCTCGTAATTTCATGATTTATTTGATATTTCAGTATCACTTTATAATAACTACACCTTATTTAACATTTCTTAATCATTAATAAATGGTTAGTTAACTTGAAAAACAGCATTGATTAAAAATTACTTATACTTAATAAGCTAAATGCATAATGTTTTACCCATAGAGACTAAGTACTTCCAAAACCAACAGTCATTGATTATTCGTGCTCGTAAACCGATGAAATAACTATTCTATATACTGCGTATATATGCATTTAATGTCCATATACATATATTTTCACTCGACATGATACAATGTCTGAATTGACTTACAAATATTCACAAAAGCATTGATAGTCTTCACTTAAAAAAGGTTCACAAAAAGATTAAACTGCTTTAAATGTTGATGCATTTCAGGATTAGTAGATAGTCATTTCAAATGTTCCTTTATCATTAATACATGTTGAACACATGGTGTGAAAATACATTTATGAGTGTTTACATACATGTACACAGTAGCTAATTCATGAGTTATTGAGCATGAATAAGTAGGTTTGATTTTTGGACGTAATTAGCCTTTATGGGTAAAGCTTTAATAAATGTTTTAATTTATAACTTATTTAGTTTAAATCATGTTTTCAAGGTTAACTAAACATCTAATAATGCTTAAGCAAGGCTAAATAAAGTGTAATTATAACGTGTTACCAACATTTCTGTTAAAAGTAWACCAGATTAAACATATATAAAGAAAATGCATGAATGTTTATAAAAATGGCAGCAATAGAAAGGGACTGATTTTATCATCCATCCTTGTCCAGTTTTTTTTTTTTTTTTACAGTGACCAAACATTTATTTCATTGCATTTTATTTGTTTCATAGATTCGGTGAAATCACACATTCGTGGATGTGCTGCTACAACCGGCTGTCACTTTGAGGAATGGCTCATCGTAGTCATGCCCATAGGCAGCGCGAATTGAGTTGCACAGCTGGAGTTATGTTAAACGTAAGGCGAAGTGACAGAAATGCTAATCAAGTATCAAAACTGACACTGCATTCCCATCGATTCACAAAAGACCATCAATGATTTATTAGTCAAATTGAATGCATGTGTCACCGCTCTGAGGAGCTCAGCAGTAAACAGCTCACGCCAAGGTGCAGCATTTAGCATCCCTCCACTCCCAGCACGCTGCACAAGGGCTGCTGATAACACATCTGAAGAGTAACTTTCAGAACAGGTGAGACACGTGCAATATATCTAAGAAAGTCACTTCAGAGTACAGAAGAGCACAAGGTTGTGTGTGTGTGTGTTCCTGCTTCAAATAGGATCTTCTGCTGAGTAAGCCCTGCTGCTTCACCCCTTCCTGACTCACGTTTCTTTCCTGTCCCTTGATCAGAGCGAGGATGGAAAGCAAGCCGCGGACCCCAATTATCAGACCGTCACTCACAATCCCTCATTTGCTTCTCGATTGCTGCTCGCTTTCCTGCATTTGTTTTATTTGAGAAATTCCAGCTGGAGCCCAGGGAAAGTGTGGGTGGAGAGGTAAAACACTCTTCAGAGCAACTCTGTTTTGGCATTAAAAACCGAAAGGGATGAAACATAAAACATAGCAGGATTTTTTTTTCCCCTGTTCTGAATATCATTTGCATCATGGAGAGAGGAAGAAAGTTGTCTGTTTGTTGTGACTCTGCTTTGGTGTTGCCAATTAATTCTGAATTTATTTGTGAGTGGATTGCTGGAAGAGGGCCTGGTTTGATGGATAAACAATGCTCCAGTGCATAATTTGGTTACGGATGACAAAAAAAGAAAGAAAAAAAAGAGATTTGTTCAGTCTTCTTAATGTTGCTTTTTTAAAATCCATATGTTGACTGCAAAGTTGTAGATAAAAGCTTAGCATTTCATGAAATGCATATCACCTGCTAATTTTTATGCCAGATATTTGGCAGCAAGGTTCCTGTTTTTGTTGAAACCTTAAGACTATGTGATATTGCATGATATCAGGCTCGAAATAAGTATGACTCTCAGTTACAACTACACCAAATATTAGCTCAGCATCTGTTAAAATCAACTAAATTATGGCTTTTTGTTGTTATTGTTTTCTAATCTCCGTTGGCATTGGTAGCCATCTTGAACTCCAAAAGATAATCAGTTATCGATTGCAGATAATCAGTTTTCTGAAAGTTTCATCAAAATGTGTCCCGTAAACTTACGTATTTTGCTATAGTAAAAAGCAATGTTTAAAACAAAGATCTTGTGCAATCAGTTAAGTTTCAGAAATTGTTAATTTATTTATCTTTTAAAATAGATTCAACTATATATTTAGACACGTGTGTCCCCCTGAAGCCATAGGGGTGCTGCAGTGCCTTCTCCACCCATACTTCCCACAGCTTTATCAGTTCTAAATGTATGTCAGTTTGCTCCTCCTTGGCAACAAAAAAAGCTAGTTTTGAGTAAACAGCTTTTGCCACTAACCCTGCATATGTTGTCATCAGTCAGTCTGAGATCCAAAGACATGACGTCATATCTACTTCCTCCTTTGCAGCAAGAGTATAAAACTCATAAAGGGGCAATAAATATTAGAATAGCTGCTTTTTAAATAATTCATTCATCCTAACATCTAAGAGAATGCCCACACTGAGACAGTTCACTGGCAGCTTTGCAAATCAAGATAAAGCCCAGCCTTTTTTTTTCTTTTTTTCTTTTTTTTTAACAGCTGTGGTTGGGTTTGTACATTTTTAATAGCATGTTGGGGGAAAAATGGAATTGCTAATGACCTTAATGTTCAATATGTGGGGTTTTCCTTGAGAAGCGCGGGGGCTCATCTTTGTTAATGTGCTCATGTGTGGCCACAAAAATCATGTTAAGTCCCCTTGTCAACACACACACACACACACACACACACACACAC
>NW_013952406.1:4111037-4115049 GCF_001266775.1 Austrofundulus limnaeus
GTCTTGACCATGTCTACATACCTAAATGCACTGAGTTGCCGCCATGTGATTGGCTGATTAGAAATTAAGTGTTAACGAACAGTTGGACAGGTGTACCTAATAAAGTGGCCGGTGAGTGTATATTTAATGCAGGTGATATGACAGGCCTTGCCAAAACAACCCCCTCCAGCCCCTCCCACAGTTACGCCCCCGTGACACCGGCTAAAGTGTCTCAGATGTGTTTTTTTTTTTCAAACAATAAACACGGTTGTTTACTACACTGTTTCTTATCCAGCTGTCTAGTGGTGAAAACTCTATAATAAATACCTTTTTGAATCTGCACTAGAGACATCCAGCAGACAGGACAGGAGGGACGATTTATTTGAAAGTTCAGTCTGAAGACATGCATGGGTTTTGATGGCACATTCGCAACTCAATAAAATGAAAGGTCCTCGCTGGGTAAACTTGATTATACCGGGCCAAATCAAGATAAACACATGCTGACAACAATAATAATTCTTCCGTCTGGCCACACTGGTATCAGTGGATGATTAACGAAGTTGGATATGTGCTGAAAAGCTTCTGCGAAGGCAAATCTCTGGCACTGACAATGAATCATTTTACTTATTTTTTTTCAAATTCTAAACAGCTTAGTGACAAATCATGCTGAGCTACATTGTCTTTCATGGTATGAGATATTTGGAGAATTGAGCATTTATTGTGTGAGTTGTCTGTTTTCTTTAAGAAAGTGATGTAAAAACTATTTCTGTTGAAGAGTTTGCTAACAGAGAACAAACATCTGCTCTAGACAAATTTGATGTTTTTACATGATTTCTAATGTAAACATAAGTATCACACGATTAAGTCTGGATCAGTTCATTATTAAGATCCAATATGAAAAAAAAAAGAAAATAGATTTTGTGCCCTGATTTATTTGCTGACATAAATAAAGCAGTGTCAATGAAAGTGGTCTGTGGTTGCCAGAGCGTAATCTGACCTCTGAGAGGGCATTAAATCAAGACGTCAGGGAATGCAGTAATAAAAAGGTCAGGCGAGGCACTGAACCCAATCTAAAACAAACAAACCAGTATGTTCTTAGAAGTTGAACGTGCATGAAACAAAACTGACAACAGGAGCCATGTCTGTTCATTTAGTACCACTTTATAATAAGGCTCCTCTTATAGATGGCTTATAAATAGTTTATAGATAGGTTAGTAATTAATCTGTAAACACTTTATAAATCATTAATAGGCGTTTATCATGCATTAATAAAGGATGAGAAAGAGACAAAACTGCCCCGTTTCTTACCAAATAGTGAGCCAAATATGTTATAAATAGCGTACTGTTTTACACTTTACAATAAGGCTCCCTTTGATAGTTGTGGATATGTATAATGCAGTAATACAGTACAACAATATGTGTAAAATATGTGTTGCTAATACATTATTGTGCTTACAAGGTAGAAACTTCGTCTGAAATCTTTAATATTGCACCTTTAGATGTAATATGTACGTGAACAGATTTGGCTCACTATTTGGCAAGAAACCAAACAGTTTTAATAAGTAAGCAAAGTTTTATTTATAAAGCACCTTTCACAGAATTCACAAGGTGCTGTACAATCATTTACAATATGTCTTGACTGAACTGTGAAGCACTTTGGTCAGCTTTTGTTGTTTTAATGTGCTATACAAATACATTTGACATTGACATTGACAATGTAAAAATGGTGGAAAGATAAAATGAAACAGAATAAAACGTAATAAAACATATAATATTTGTCGTTTTTTCATCTTTAGTTAATGCACACTTCATCCTCTTCTATTGGTTAGCTTGTTTTTTTGGTGGGTAAATTAACAGCATAAAGAAATCACTGCCTCACTCACAAAACTTTTAAATTATTTGGATGTCATCTTTGTATTCAAGACAAAATATGTTCATTTTATCTTCATATCTTCATCCTCAGTTTTGGCTCTAATGAAAAATTAAATATTTTTGGCACTCCTGCCTAAGACAATGCGTCTCTGTGAATCACATCACAGCAGAGGAACTGATCTCCAAAGATATAAAGATAAAGATGAGGCAATTGTTTTAACAGTTCGGTTAGACACATGTATTAATTCTGTTGTACAATTTCATAGTTAAATAGAACAGTGCAAAAAGCTTAAGCGCACAAGAAAGTTCCACATTTTAAAGATTTGGATTAATCCCAAGAACAACAGATCTTGACTGGAACTGATCAAGAAAGGAGCAAGGGAGTGACTAAATTAGAATTAAATGTTTGACATATCAAAAAATCCTTTAGTAAACCTCAAATTGCAGTGTGTGAAACATGAGTTTAATAATAAAATTAAAAAAATAAAAGATATAATGGTAATGTTAGTATGCGCAGTGGTCAAAAAACTGTTTGAACCATATTTCCAATGTTTTTCTTTTTAAATTCATGTATTTCTTTTCTTCTTTTTGTATTGTGCTAAAACAATGGGAGCTTTGATAATTGAGTTAGTTTTTACCGCATGATTTCCTTGACGTTCTAAAATTGACGGAACATGCGGAGGACATTGTTGTACTTTTCAAATTTTGACCTTTTAAAAAGCAAAGAAAGGAGCGAGCAAGAGAGAGAGAGAGAAAAAAATGTCTCGAGAAACAAAACCCAGAGGATTCATGGAGAAAAGGAGCCTTATCTCACTCTGTGGGAAATCACTTATAGCGGGCAGGAGACTCTGTGGCTCTGATGTCAGAGAGTCGGTGCAACCCACCGACTCATTATTCATCAGAACAATTTGCTGCTGCACCTCTACAGACACCTGACTGCAAGGTAAAAAGTGACGAACCTATGAAAAAAAAAATTCTAAACTTTTTTAAACATTGTTCAAAACTTTTGTTGAAATGTAGCACTAAATGGATTTTTGTTTTCTTCCCTTTAAAACAGCATCAACTAATAAAAAGCAGAGGAGCCATTCAGGAAATATAAACAGGGGGCGGTTCACACATGAGACTCCAGGTGAAAGAAATTACCTGCAATTGTTGAGCCGGCAGGTGAGGAAGCAGTTATCTGTGGTGCAGAGGGTTGCATTATGTGGTGTTCAAATCACAGGCAATTGTTTTAGTGAGAACATATTGTTAGTACTGGCCACTCCTGTTAGAAAACCTCCCTTAAACATGTTTTGTACATTTTTAAGAAAATATGGAAACTATAAAAGGAATAAATACAAGGATTTCAATAAAAAGGTGTCTAAAATAATCATTTCATGACATTTTTATCACTTCACAATGAATGTGCATTAATAGACAAATATACAATTATTAATATTATTATTGGGTAAACACATAAACTAGAGGCTTATAAGTACATTCACTTAATATTTTAGAGGACTCATAATTTTACCATATTTTTTTTTCAATTCATTACTTTTACCTATATTTTGTTACATTTACAACCCATCCATCCATCCATCCATTTTCTGTACACGCTTCTTCCTTTTCAGGGTTGTGTGGGTCACTGGTGCCCATATCCAGCAGTCACAGTGCGAGGGGCGGGGTACACACTGGACAGGTCGCAAGTCCTACACTTACAACCAAAAAATGATAATTTTACTTATTTACTTTAAAATGTAACACCTAGATACTCGTTACAAAATTAAATATGTCCGAACTCATCATGTAAGGAGTTGTTTATGCACTCTAAAAATAAAGTGTTGAATTTACTCAACTAAGTCAACTGGTTCCACTAAATTAATTTTCTCATCAGTGGCATTTATTTTTTACCATTTTCTGTTAAGATTTTTTTACTTTTACATAGTTATTTTTTCAAGTACTTTATAGACTTCTGGCTTAAACCAACATTAAGCTGTAATTTTCACTGTAAAAATGTCAAATCTCATTTAGTTCATTTTTTGCATTCATCGCACTAAATTGTCTACAGCGATAACTTCAAGTAAGATCTAACAGATTGTTCTGAGACACTGGGCCTCATGCAAGAACTGTTCGTACGCACAGATTTGTTCTTAAATTGTGCGTACGAGTGATTTAGGAG
>NW_013952406.1:4115861-4120396 GCF_001266775.1 Austrofundulus limnaeus
GCTCATTTACACACTTTTCCTGAAGATAGAAGAGTTTGTTGAATCTGACGTGACATGTTCGTACGAACCCTTCGTACGAACAAAACTAAGAGAAATTTAGGACAAGAATACGAACGTTCTTGCATGAGGCCCAATGCATCTTCAAAATCCTGATGAGTGAAGCAGTCTTGAAAACATCTCATTTTGAGAATTTTTTTAATCAAACAAGCTTCTTTTTGACATTTCATGAGAGTTCTGTGAGGTTTGTATATTATGAAAAATCTTGTTTCAAGAAAAAATAATGAACTCATATTAAAACAAGTTGATATCAGCCACATAAGCCAGCTCATATTGTGTTGCAAAACATTCTATATGAAGCTATTTTTCATACATGTACATTTATATCAAACCCAAAGTTCAAGGGATTTGGGAAAAAAAAAATGAGAGGAAAATAGAAATGGGATTTTACTCTCTGGACAGACTCCACCACATTATCCCAAAGGTATTGAGTTACTTTTTTTTTTTGGAATATTTTGAACTTAGGACATTTGTGGTATTAAGTTTGTCATTTCAATGTGTTAACAGGTTGGAGAAAGAGCAAATATGTCTAGAATCAGTAAATTCACAAGAGAAAAAAGTAAACTGAGCAAGTAGCAAAAATTAAATTGACTCAAATTAATAAAATATAGCCACTGAGTTTGCCAATTAGTGAGACTGTTTTGGTTTATAAACAGCGTCTTAAAGGGATAGTCTACTTATTTTGAAGTGATGTCCTGTCAGTTTCCAGCAGGTAGCACAGTTTTCCATGCGAGAACATCAACATATGCACAGAATGAGCAAGAAAAATGACACCATATAATGTTCAACTCTAGGTGTGAAATTCCTTCCTCCAGCGTTGCTCGTTTGCATAACTAATTATCACGGTGCATTACATTTCAAGCCCCCCCAAGCCTTCGAGTTTACCCCGTATGTATATCGGACACATTTATTCCTCTAAAAACGAGGCGCCTTACAAAACAAGTTTGAAAGAAAGCTGTTTGCTCTGAGCTACAACAACACACAGCTAGCAGCTGCTCGCACTGCTTCATTTGTATTCCACAGATTACATCAGAAATTTAAGAAATGTTAATTGGAGGCAGAGTGTTAAGAGTCAGATACGATCTGACATGTAGCCGACATAATAATGTTAAAAATTAATTAATTATTTTAATACGCTTAGAGCAGAAACAGAATGCCATACTCAATCCATAGAGATAAATAATAGATGAAAAGATAGCAATGAATGCTAAACATTTGCTCAGAGAGAGAGAGTGAGAGAGGAAAGAAAAAGAAATGCTGGAGTGCTTTCAGCTGAAACACTAAAATCAAGAGACGCTGCCTTCCAGCATCTAACGGTGGACATGTTGACAAAGCCCTCATTTATTACAGATTCCCAGCCCTGTGAGCATAGCAACAGTGTGACACTGATTGGAAGGATTGTCCAAAATAAGCTTGAAAGCCCAATTTCATTACAAAACTAAATTCATTTAGTTCTGCAGCTTTATACATCCAGCCATCTAGGCACAAAAATCCAGYGTGAACAGAGAGTTCATTCTGCCCTTTTGAAAAAAAAGGGGGTTAATCTTTCTTTCTTTTATAAAACCTCAATCTTACAGTGACCAGCATGTCTTATATGATGCAGCGGCAGAGGCAATAAATTGAATTAAATAAACCCATTAGTTACAGCAGCTACCTTCTCACCTCGGCCCAGATACACTTTTCATGGTAAGTTGGTCCTTTATAAAGACCAGAGGATACTGCTTAAGTCCGCGATGACAGCATGACCTTGAGTCCAAAGAAGAATGCTTGTTCATTACTCAAATCACTTCAGACAGCATGTCTGCAGYACAGCCTCAGTGAGTTGTGCAGGTGTTTAGAGGTAAATGTATGCTCATTCAGAAATCAATTCAAACTTAGGATTCTGTATCCTCCTTGTCTTGTAGACATGAAACAAACTCGAGGTCGATTAGATCAGAAAGTGACTTTTGGGAGATTCCACCCAGGGCGTAGTTAAGATGCAGTAAATGAAGTGCAGTTCAGATGCAAGAAAATCCAAGTAGTCAAGGATCTTACTGTWGATGATCCTCAAAGGAGTTTGAAAGCAACCCTGCCCTTAGCCTACAGATAACCCACATGAAATTACCATGTTTTCATGTGGAAAAATATGTGACCATTTGTGATTTTAAAAACATTCTAAAATCACATGAGAAACACACAAAACATCCCAYATAACAAACGGGTGTGGGCCAGACTAGAGTCAAGCTGGCACTGCTGGTTTGTTGACGGGATGAGGGTCAGGTCTGGAAACGATGACACTGTTTTTAAAATGGCCGGCCCATGCATGGACCTCTGGCAAACCTAATCTGGGCYATCAAAAGGACTGGCATTCTTTGCAGCATCTGGGMYGAGTGCTRGGAGTGTTAGTGCCTTGTGTTGGCCRGACAAATGTTTCTAYAGGGGTATTTAAAAGATAGGAAGTGTTATTKAACACCAMCAGGTGTTKTTTTTYTYWWAMAMAAAWWKTKKWSAYSTSKGKSWKAGMKSKSGWGAGRGRSMYCWCAYWTTYWCACSMMRWKTKKRKWTTWTAMAWMWCAMMMYYTKYGYGWRAARWGKSGYRTRYRMAWWTYTSKGSKCKYWWTRWGYRYRYRCRMMMYYTWTAWAWMYSWSMCCMSAGMSYSTKKTGKRWRYMYYWWMAMMMMWSTSTRKRRSWSYSCYMYASRSSYSKRKWWKAKRYMWMMACWSTMWRTTCACTGGAGCTGACAGACTGTAGACAGGYACCGGAACTGGTTTGGGAAAGCTYTCATCTCCCTGACAAGGAGAGCTCAAATACACTGRTTGGAGTCCTAACTGGGCACAATCTGCTCAACCACCAAAAAATGGTGATGGGACTCCATGACAATGGTCTGTGTGATGCCTGTGGCATTGAATTAGAGACCTCTTTGTACTACTTAGGCCACTGCCTGGCTCTGAGTGGTCAAAGGAAAATAACTCTTTGGGACCCCTTTATGGATCCTGAGAAGCTCAGAACACTGAGTGTTTCTGACCTGGTGTCCTTCATCTGAGGGACGAGAAGGTTCGAACAAAGACCGGTGTCTTTTTGGGGAGAGCAATGGACCCACTTATGAGGCCTCTGCTCATATAGATTTTATATCTATCCCCACTAACCATAGCCATAACCATGCATCAAAGCACATTAAAACATTGTAATAACACTCTTTTTGTGTTTTCTTTTTATACATTGATAAAATTATGAATAAAAGAAGATTATTCTGTTTATTATCTGATTAAGAAGAAGAAAATGTCTCTTTATGTTTAAGAAGACACGTTGTGGCATAAATTCAGTTTTAAATGGAACAGAGTTTTGTCTCTCTGAAGGAGGTCTTCTGAGACCAAGGTCAAAGACAGGTGGAACTGTTTATTCCACCTTGAGGTGACCACTGTAATACTTTGACACAWGACAGAACTGAGAATCAAACCAATAATCTTTTTTTTTTTTAAATGAAGCCTACCTTTATTCTAGAAAACCAGATTCTTGGGACATTGATAGAATTTCACTCCAAAGAGCAGCTTTTATGTTTCCTTCGACAAAATCTTGCCAGAACACCATTGAACAAGATTATCAGACTGATGATGACAAAGGGTAAAATAACCCAGCTTGACAGAAACGAACAGTGAGCACTGACATTGGATAAATTAAAAGATTTCCTTTAATTTCTCTGTTGATGTACACTCGGTTTCTCTGTCACATTTCTGCAGCAGTAAAATGTAGTGTTCCATTAAAAACACTGAATGTGATATAACAAATATGGAATTAGGTCTTGTTGTGGTCCTGTTGCCTTGTTTTATGTAACAGCACACCCTCCTCTGAACACTGTTAGTAATTAGGCCAAGGTAACTCAGCAGGAAGCCAGCTAAGTTCTCCACAATGGCACAACAAATTCATTTATTCCTCTTAGATGTTTTTTTTGTCTGAATTAATGCCATTTCTTGGTATGATGTAATAGATTTATAATCCAAAGTCTCTGGCCTGTTCTATGTGTGCAATGGACTCTATTTGGAGTCAAAGATTTATTGCTTGTAAATTAGAAGTAAATCAAGCCTCATCTTTTTCTCACATAAATCTGCCCAAGAAATTCAGAGGGAGATTTTTTTTCTACACATTTATGGTCRAATGAGGCTATAAAAACCTCATTTTGAAAATGAGAAAAGATGTTTCTGTTCGAGGTACTATAGTACTAATACTGTTAGGAAGGGGGAAAGGTGACTGACAAAAAAATGACATTTGTTACAGCAGTTCATTCTACATCCTATGAAAAGGAGCAAACTTTACTGTAATTTACTGCAGCTCTGTAGTTTTATATTGTGTAAACGCAGACATGATTTTTTTACATCATCAAACTAATTTAACTAATCTTTTTTTATTGCATCAACTTCAGAGAAAATATAAGTGAAACAGAGACGTTGACAACTTTTGGTTCTATTATGTGAGAAAAATGCCTGAGAGTTATTTATTCAAC
>NW_013952406.1:4121241-4133833 GCF_001266775.1 Austrofundulus limnaeus
CACACACACGTGTGTGTGTGTGTGTGTGTGTGTGTGTGTGTGTGTGTGTGTGTGTGTGTGTTGCCACCATATCGTCATATCTCATGAAACACTGAAGGGTTTTTAATAAAATTTGCAGAATATGTATGATCATTAAATGTCCATCTACAACTGCTATTTTCTTTGGATTCTAATTCAAGATGGCTGCCATCACTAATTATCTTTGAAAACAAAAATTAAATTGGCATAACTTAGTCAATTGAAGAAATATTGATATAAAACTGATGTAGTATTAACTGAATATTAGCATGTACATTGCTTTGAATAGTGCTTTTGATTTTCAACTCTTTCAATCTTAATCTAAAACCTTGCAAGTAAAGGCATCATGTGACATATATTCCTTCAAAGAATGCAAGATTTGTAATTTAAAGATTTTATTTAAATGTTTTGTTTGTGGCATATAAACACTTTTAGTGTTTGTAATTTTGTCATTTCACAGCACCCAAACAACACGTGGAAGGCCTCATTAAGGGAAGAGCTGGCTTTATGGTTGAGAGCAGGTAACAACCTTATTAGTGAGGCAAAACACGGCAACTTTCTTCTAAATCTCTAATGCCAATAATCCAAATTACCCAGAAAAAACAATCACCTTCTGATACACAAATTAGCAATTAGCATAATCCCTAAAAGCATCCTTTTGCATTTCACTGGCTTAATCTGAGTCTCGGGGGACTTTGGCAAATGCCACAGCTTGTGTTAATGACTTCCAACTTACCAAACGCTCTGAGTGTTGGTGGCAGAGATGTCAGCAACATGTTTTACTGCAGAGCTGTAAAATCGGGATTGCACTGAAAAGATTTCCTCTTCAAAGCTAAAMCAGCGCCGCAGCATCTGTGCCACATGTAAGAAGTGTGCTGAGTGCAGTTAACACATCTAATACACGGCTCATACAGTGCTTCACGCTGCACTAAAATTATACAGAACACCACATGTTGATTTGGGAAAAAGAGCATAAATGAGTAAACAACATAAAGAGATGAGAAACTTCAAAGACGGCGGGACAATCGAGGCTCACAAGATCCTGGAAGCCAATGAGAGTGTTAGTCTTTGTTTGTGGCAGTGACTCAAGGGTGTAAACACAGGCATTAGCTCACACCTCTGGAGTCTCAACATGCCACAAAGCTAATTGAATTAACTGTCAGTTTTCTAGCAGAACTGTAAAATTTTATACAGAATAAGACCGGAGATCATAATAATAATGATTGTGAAATGTCTTTGTTTGAAATAAACTAAAGACTTAACATTACTTGAAGGAATTTTAGACTAAAGGCCCTGTCACACCATAACATTTTAGACAACTAGTGCCAACTTATGAACATTTTTTATTGTTTAAATCACTAATAAAAGTTATACAGCCGGTTGCTGATCACGTGAGTCCCGTGATGCGAAAAAAGTGTTTCCATTGCAGTTTTTCAAAAAACACCAATTTCGATACGGCCGAAAAACCACCTCATCCTGGCGCAAAGACATTTTGTCAAAATAATTTTTTTTTTCTGAAATTGACGTGTTTCCATTGAGCAAATTTATTTTCGAAATTCTAATTTGCCCATTTTCATGGTCAATGGAAACTCAGCTTGTGTCACATTCAGACTGTCATGAAAAATCCAGAAATGGGTTGCATTTGCCTGCAGAATGAGGACAGCCTACCACACCACATKTTAGCTCAATGTCTGTAAAAGCCATTTCCAATTGTCATTTTGTTGCAGCAATTTTTGTGTTGGCTAAGGTTGATTAGCTGGGGTGGCCATCCTTAATGGGTTTGACTCTAAAATGTGTCACATACATTATAAGCAATGTTTCAACACAGATCTTGTGYAATCAATTAGCACTCGATGTATGATTTGGGGATTAGCTTCAGCTACAATCACACCRGATTTCACCTTAATATCTGTTTGCTTAGACTGGTCTGCTGAGGTGACYATYTTGAATTGGATTGACTCCAAAAAGGGGATCAGTTGTAGATGTTTACTGAGTGTTTACTTTCTGACAGTTTTATCAAAATCTGCTCTGGGATTCAAGCGATATTTTGCTAACACAGAAAAACAGATCTGCCTTTGTATTCTGCAGCTGGTGGTAATGAGCAAACATTCAAATACGTAATGATGGAAAATTGCTGAGGTCGCAACTTAAGTTAGGAGCCAAGATGAAAATTCCATTTTCTGATATAAACAGGATATTGGTGCATATACTGAGTTTATAATGGACATACTCATATGATAATGCTGCCCGTACCGGAGGGAAACGCCAACATTTTCATTCCCCCCACCCTTCAGCAGAACATAGCACAGAAGCACCTATCAGCTCCTGGAAACACATTTGAAACATTCTCCCAGAGGTCCCAGTATCTTGGCTCCATGACCATTCCTGTCAGGGTTTTCCCTTTGACTGAACAAATGCATCAGCTTGTGTCATGAGACCACATCCCTCCCAGCCAATAAGCAGCACCAGCAGCACAAGTGCTCCAGGAGACGTGGAAGGAAAATTGGAATCCTGACAAGTATGATTGACATGCGCATTTGTCCCAAGGTAGTCTTATTTGCAGAGATTTAAAGACGTCTGTAAAGCAGCATTCTGCCGAACCGAGTCATTGTTCCTCCAGACTGGAAGCAGAACACTCCAATTCTGAYGCATGCAAATAATCTTTTGGGAAAAAATGAATCCCTTTGAGCATAAAAATGACTTCAGCTTCTACTTTATTTTGAGTCTGAAATAAATTATTTAACAAATGAAGCTATGTCTTTCATTTTCAGACAATCTGTCCATGTTGCGGACAAACATAAGAAAAAAAGCGACAAAAAACATCTTAGTCCTTCCTGCTATCCCAGGAGCAACAAAGGAGTGGGCTGCTCCGAATTCAATCTGGCTCCTTTGATGGACACAAAAAAGTGGATATGAGACTTGATGGTGAACCATAACCCACGGCTAATTCACAGCAACGGAAGGGGGAGAAATGGTGAATTAAATTCTAACCACAAGTAAAATAGACTTTGACTTGAAAGTATTGGAGTGTAGCTGCAGCCGGGGTGAGAGAAAAGGACAAATGTGTGAGAGAGAAGGAGGAGAATGTACATAGATTTCAAAGGCAGGATGAAATTGGCTGTGCCCATTAACTGCTCAAGAGGATTTTTTTTTCTCCATATGCAAAAATGGATGGAGTGTTATTACTCCGTCTATAGATCACTAGAATAAGATCAAGCCTATCTGTAATTCTTGGAATGAAAGGAGCATGTATTCAGCCAAAACAAATCAGTGATAAAACTAAAAAAAGAAAACTCTAAAAAGAAAATGATCACTTTGACCTTCACAGTAGAAGCTGATTCACAATATTCCAATATAAAATGAAGAATGTTTCCTTCTTGATAGTGTTGCAGAAATAGTTTCTAATTATAAAGATTAAAAATTGCTCTGTTAGGTTTGCTTTAATGAAATTCAGAGGTTTCACCTGATGTGGGATGGTTTGAATGTTTCACGAATTTGCACCTTGGCTGCATACATGTTGAGCAAGAATTTATTTATTTATTACTCTTCTGAAAARTGTTTTATTTTATAATGAGTTGTTCTGAGGGGCGGGAGCATGGCTGTAGACGGATCTCCATAAAGGAGCTTAAGGTAAAATGGGCGGTGCTTTGTACCAGCAAGCCTCAAGGCAGCTCCGCATGGCTACCACAGGAGATTCAAGGATTTCTTGAACATGCCTGAATGAGTYAAAGCAACACTCTGGGTATGCTTTTGTTGAGGAAATGACATTATAACATGATAGAAAGCTCAAAAAAGTCAATTTTGCACAATAAACCCCCTTTAAATCCTCCTTATTCACATTTAAATCAGTGAGTTGGGGTCTTTATAAAGTGGAACTGCAGTGCTTCGATCTGAATTCCTCCTTGTTGTAACTCCACAAGCCCCTTGATGTGTGTCTCTGATCAACTTGTTTTGAGGCTGTCTCTTTAAATTTAAACTAGGTGCTTTTCACCATATTTAGAAATGAATTAAAATATGTCAACAACAGAAGACGTGTCCATCCAGCCTTACATGTTAGAGCCAGAGTCTGACCCAGAGCCAGAGGAGAATGAAGACCAAACTGTAGTTGGTAAGTCCAGACCTTATTTAGAAGTTCTATAATTTGATGTAAAAGATAAAAAAAAATCATAGAAAATAGAGAAAACTGAATGGATTCCAACATTTGACCCAAACAGAATATAAAGATATCCATGCAGCGCCAGGAGAGACTATCCCATTTTCTGCACTCAAAGACTCCAAGTACAAAACAAAAATGCATTAAATGGCTAAAAAATGTGGCTTTTGTATGATATGTCCCATTAAACTCTCATTTATCATTGCAAGCATGCACTGTGTTGCAGTCTAAGACTGTTTCCAGGTTCTGAATATGACAAACTTCTTTTATCTTTTAAGCTGCACAGGCACTCACTGRTTCTTTATTACACTTGGCAATCAGCCTTATGTTTGACAATCAGCCAGGAGTGCCTTTTTGACATAAGAAGTCATTTCCTACTACATGACTTCATCATAATATTGATCTATTGGGGTGGACAGGAATACATTGTGGCAGATACTGTATGCCATCTAATATATTATGTTAGAAGTTACTACTTTTGTGTTAGAGCAGGAGAAACGGGCCAGCCTGTCTGGCAGCATGAATTAATCACTAATCTTTCTGCTCTGTGATGAATTTGAGGCAATTCTCAAACAGGAAATAAAACATGATTGCGCCTGTGGTAGCAGAAATCTCATKGCTCCGCGATGTTTGCTAGTTAAATCAAGTGGAAAGAGGATGAGCGTCGAGAAAGACCAGTCCACTCTCCTGACAGCGCAGGGGTTCTGCTGCTAATTAAAAAGTTTAATTCCACAACTGCAGCACTGAGAGGTGCGTCCTTGTGAGTCTTGGCGCTGTCTTATCAGGCGCATGCAGATTCTGCCACATCGGGAAACCACGGGACACTGCTGCGGCTCATGGGCCCAGCTGGAAGCGATGGCATCCTGCCTGCTTGGGGATCTGGCCCACCTTGTTCTTTCCCATCTTCTCACTGAGTGGAGTCTTGGGCTCCCAGTCAGGTGGCAGGAGTCAGGGGGCTAAGCTGCCCCATGAAGCAGCAGAGAAAAGGAGAAAGACGGGCTAAACATGGGATAAATGCTGGATTTAGGCTTTCTGCTGTTAGGCTTGGCCATGGTTCCACTTGTCCATTAAACACCTCCTGTCACCAAGTCCCATCTATAAAAACGATGGTTTCTCTAAACTCACGCACTGTTCCTCCAAGAACCCGGATCAGTTAAATTAGTCATAACACGCTGATGCCGCCTTTATGAAAAGACTTTTATATTTCAAGAAGAAATCATGTTTTTCACAAGAAAAAAGGGATGTGTTTCTTTGATAATGTGAGCAGAGTAATGAAAGCATCATATGACCTTGGCTGAGCCAAAAGTTTTAGCTGTAAAAGATCCATTGATTTACTTGATATTGCAACTCCTACAAAGCAAAAAAAAAAGAAAAAAAAAAAAGAAAAGGAAGTCCTTGAAAATGCCAACTCTCTCTGTGACATCTCGTAACAAAAGTCATGTCTGTTAGTAAATAAAGTGCGATAGACTAAAAAAGCCATAAAAACAAAATAAAGTATGGTAGTTTTAAAAACATTCTGAAATAAAAGCCAGAGTCTGCTGTAACTAATCATCATGGAGGCTGAACACTATCGCTGACTCCTGTCTTAGCTCAGGGATTCAGCGCTGAAAGGGTAACAGCATCTCATCCAAGATTTATGGGAACATCCTTATGGGTTTTATTGCAAAGGGGTTAAAGTGTCATTTTAATAACAGAGAGATATTAGAGCTTCCAAACTTATGTGAAACTTTGGGTCTGCTTCACAGGTTCCCATTTATCCAAGGTTTAAGTGTTTCTTTACCTTGGGGGCAGTTTGATATACAAAAAGGGAGCACATGTTGAACATTTATACAAATATGATCCATTTTCAATTAAAGTTTACAAAACAGTTCTTTAATGTTGTTAAATCAAATGTTTTTGCAGTCTAATTAATTAAATAAGAAGTATTTAAATATTTATTTTAATGATAGGGATATTTTAGCAAGCAGCTCTGCAAAAACCCAGATATAACTCCAGTTTTTACAGGTTCTGTAGTTTTATTATGCAACATCTATCCTCCTGTCACAGAGTGTTGTATTTCCCTCTGGTCGCTCTTACTTTTAAATTTCAAGCCACATATAACACCAATCATTTCATGACATTTGGTAAATAAATCATCCCTTACATCCTGTTGGGTTTATACTAAGAAACTTTATGGGTGAAAGGTACATCGTTTGGTCAGTTTTTTAAAGCAGATTTAAGAATCATGACCTGGTTTGTTTCAGCACATAGTGTAAATGGAAATCATAAGCTGCATTTAAAATACAACTTGTGTTTGTTGTGATTATATGTATTTACATTTTTTGGGGCAATTCGTTGAATTTTGATTCATGTGTTTCTGTTTGTGTGTGTAAAAGCCTAATGGTGATACATATATTCTGCAGTGTAATTGGGAATTTTGATTTTTGATTTGATTTCCCCCCACAAATTGAGCTCATTCTCCAGCATTTATTGTTTTAATTATAAATTATATTTCCCGACACAATGGCGCCAGACCTTGTCTGTTCAGTATGCAGAGAACCATTCTTACACCTTGTGAACAGACTAATAAAGCTTCTCACATGTTGCTGACTGTCCAGCGCAGACAGAGCTGAACCTCTGCAGCTCAAAAACCTCCTGTCTTCTCCTGGATGATTTCATCATGACCATTTGTGCTTTGCATGTGACACTAATCTAAAATGGACAATCTGACACTTCTCACAACAGTGCCAGTTCTAACAATGGGGAAAATGTATATAAAGTCAGTGGAATTTATGTATGCATTTTTTMCACTATCCTTTTCCATTTTTTATTTAATATTTTTCTTTTAAAATCAAAAACAAAAGATTGCAATTGAAAATTTCCAGTCCATTTTTGTGATAAATAGATAACATTTTTTGACAGCAGTGTATATATATTCTTGTCTGGCTCATTACAATCCTTATTAGTTAACATTTATGCAAACAATATTGTTTGACATTTTGTTAAAAAGATTGAAATACCAAACATTCAACCTCCCCAAGGCAGTTGGTCCTTATTAAACTGGTCTAAGCAGTGCAACGTCTCTGCTGTGAAAGATCATCCACAGCAGGTGTATGTCTTCATGTSGGACTGAAAATCAGTGACATTCTTTAGCACAATTTATGAGGAACATTATTATTGCACTAAAGTATCAACAGCACAGAGCTGGGAGCTGAAAGAAAAGAATAAAATACTGTACTGATTGTCATACATTCGAATTCCCTGCTGCGGTGTGGGCATGTGCACCAATTTAAGGCAAATTCAGAAAAACCTAAATCCTTTAAGTGATGACTCATTTTCTTTCGTTTAGAAAAAAAGGCAAAGTTTTGTGTGTTGATTTGAAAATACAAGTGCTCTGTGTGAAGTAATGACAGCACTACATGTTGAAGTCTACTCAAAAACACAGAAAAAAGAAACATGAAGCCACAGAAAAATAAATTCCACCAATCAAATGTTGATTTCAGATCAAACCAGCCCAAAATTAGAGTTATTGATTAAATTTAAAGAAGCGTGTACAGAAAATGGATGGATGGATGGATTTCTGCAGGCGTTTCTATAAACCTACCAAAACAGAACTTGCAATTTATCATATTTAACTGAATTTATTCCCTATTTAGACCCTGGCTTTGACACAATTATGCTTCACTTGTCATGTGCATAGGTGTTTAAAGTACTTGAAAGAAATGATTAAGTAAAAGTAAAAATACCTTAACAGAAAATGATTGTCATATAAAGGGTTTTCACTGATAAGAAAAGTACCTAAAAGTCATAAAACTGCTCATAATAACCAGGAAAGTAAAAGTACTTCACACTCTAAAAAATGAAGTATTGAGTTACTTAACCAAGTCATGTTAACTGGTTGCACTAAAATGAGTTGAATAAAATGAGCAATTTACACCTTTACACAACTCTATTTAGCAGAACCAGTTGACATAACTTGGTTAAGTAAATTCAACCCTTCACTTTTTAGGGTGCACAAACCGCTCACTTCATCTGTTTAATGTGTAACTAGGTGTTAAATTTTAAAGTAAAGAGTAAAAGTATCATTTTTATGTTTTGAATGTACCAAAAGGTAAAAGTTATATATTGTAAAATTACAAATCCTCAAAAAAAATTACTTAAGTACAATAACAAAATAAATGTACTTAGTTACCTAAGTACATTCCTGATAACAAATTTAGCTGCTTTAAATAATGAGTCTGATTTGACAAATATGCTGCTTGAAATGGGTTATAAAATCTGCCTATCCTGGCTAAAAATGGTGAGAGACCAAAAGAAGAATTTACTACATCATTTAGCTGCTTATTACCTAGTTAGGTCTTGTCAAAAGTTAGTTGTCCACTTTAGGTACAACCCACCCCTTTTGTTTTTATCTCTACATAATTTCCCTCTTTTTTGATCTCTTTAATAACTTAAAATATGGAGTGACATACTGTATAGAATAGACAGTATATATTTTGCAAGAAATGTCTGTTAAAAATATCAGTAATTTGACCATGGTTAGACAATGAGATCAAAATGAATCACAATTGAATGCATGAGGTTTGATAACTGGTAATTTTTGCAATAAAGTGTTGAAAGCATTTCTCCAAAATAACCCAACAAACTGTTTTTTTTTATTATAGCTTCAAAAATATTTTCAGTTAATCAGTCAGTCTACTGTAACTGTTTAATAGTTTAAGGAAAATTACTGGGGAAATAATTTGTGCAACAACTGAAAAAAACAGTGACTGAAAAATTATAAAAGTTATGCTTTATTTGTTTCATTGAGGTTTTATTGCTTATTCATTATATTCAGTCTTTTTTTTTCTTGATCAATGCCATCAAAAATATGTGCTGCAAATCAACAAAACAAGTTTGAATAGCAAAAAATAAATAAAAAAATGTTTGGTTAATACAAGACAAATACTTGATCCATTAATTCTCAGACTTTCCAATCAGCAAACTGCTCTGGTTAAAACAAATGATCCCCAAACTCAGAGGAATCATTTATTTATCAGGCTGTGTACCGCAATTAGAAAATTACACCAGACAAGGTTGTGTTTCTTATACAAAAACAGGCCCAGAGAAAAGCCCACAGAGGCATCTGAACATGCATAAATGAAGTCTGGAGGTTGTATTCCCAGCAGTTTATCTATCRTACCCATCAAGACGTGGAGCAGGTGTTACTTAGACAGCCTAAAATTTATGAATCACATTTTATGAGATCACTGGTCTCATTCAACTGCAACCGGCGTTTCAAACATCTGTAAGTGATCATAATTTCACTTCCATTAAGTGCACATTAGCCAGAGCATTACCAGCTGAGAAGAAAGCTGTCGTGTAATGCATCATTCGGAGAAAAAACTTTAGCTGAATAAATTCCAGATCAGTTAAAAACAAGTGCTTTGGTGCATTACAGCTATTACAGCACTACCTCTGATTGTATATATATGAAAAAAAAACTTTTTTTCCTTCTTGTGTCGTCTCTTTTGGTGTAAAGTTTTGTTTGGTGTCTTCACGCCCTCCCCAAAAGTGAAATTCTTTGGTGAATGCGACAAAGTCAGACGTAAAACGAACAGTCATTCAGAAACTTTCAAGCTCAGGGACCCGAAAACCAACAGGCACATTTATTATTATTTATGTAAACATGTCACCCTCCTGTCTAATGAGCCTTTCACCGTTAGCATAATAAAACAGCTTGCATTAGCACGGGCTAAATGAACAGCCGAGCGCTCCCGTGTCTGTGCAGCAAGATGAAAGCAGATGTTCCACAAGCCAAATGCCAGCATAACAAACTAAGTCCTGCGAAGGAACAGAAGGGACTTAGAACCAGYAACATTCTCATCAGCTCATTGACTCTATTAGAAAATCCCCCTGGTTCAACAATATTATGTGAGAGCAACACYTAAATGAGCCATGACCAACTGACCATGAATGAGCCCACAGATTGATTTTTTTCCCCTCTGTTCCCCTCCTATAAACACATTAGTGATGTACAACTAATGAACTTGGAGTCAAAGCAGATGTCAATTATCAGACACATGAAAGGTGGTGTAAACAGTTCAAAGAAAGGTTTGAAYGAAACAAGAAAAGCAGAACCAAAGCTGAGACATAGGCAGAAAATATGAACCGAAAGACATTTTGATTCTGTGTGCAGGTGAAGAAAATCTGTGTGGGAACTTAAATGTGGTAAAGTGACTTTAAATCTCAAACCTAAGTGAGCAGGAAGGAKGTTTTTATTTTCATGTTCACACAAATGTTTGGATTTATATCTTTAAATACATATTTTACTCAGGTAAAAAGTTACTGAGGTACAAAATCTCAAGTCTTTTAAGAGAGACCAGGACATAATATTATTATTAAAGAGGGCAACTCCAAACAAAATGTTACCCATCCTTTGCCGTTTTTTTATAGCTATTTACAAATGTAATAACACTAAAAAACAGCCAAGAAAAACACATTCTGATGTGAAAATTCAAGAAATTATTCATTTATTATAAATGCACAGTAGCTAAATGTGTAATGCATTTGATTTGACAGTGATTTAAACACTTTGATAAAACTTGCCAAAATAAATGCAGGACTTCCAAGGAGAAGGAATAGATAAAGCTTTCAGTTCTTTACACTGCCTTTCTGAGTCTTTATGCWGCTGCAGAGAATTTTAAAAGCTGAGATCCAGAACACACAGTCATTCTGTGTACTTTATGAATCACATAAAATAGGTTTTAAAATTAAACAACTCAACTGTGTGCTTTTTAGTCCTACAGTTGTTTGCACTTCGTAAGAAATCCATGTAGTGTGCATTATGTGTGCTTTATAATCCAATCTCTTGAACTTTAAGCCTATGGTGACAACAGCACAGGTATATCTTTATTTTATTTGTGTACTYATAAACACTTTAAAAGAACCTGTTGGGGTCCTCCAATTGGATGTTTTTAAGACTTCCCAAGGTTTTTTTCTGAACTTGAGTGTATTTTTAAGCACCTTGATCATGAAATAATCCTAAAACCAAACTAAAGCTTGATACTTCAGTCTCTTTGGGAGAAGTTTAAATCTCTGATAAAGACCTCTGAAACTGAAGCGCGGAGACTTTAATCCTCACTTTGTACTGAACTTGACTTCTTTTATTTTGCATTTTGATCGTATTTGTCATTTGTAGCTTGTAACTTTGTTTTGTCATTTTTGACCAGGTCTCCCCTTGATAAAGACATGCTAATTTTAACAAACTGATTAAATGAAGGGTTTATGAATAAATGTTAAAAGTTTGTGTTTTTTCAAGTTTGTTTCTATATCAGATAAAAGTATATTTTGTAGAAGAAAAGGAGTGCAAACGTCAGAAACATCCACTGAGCCTCGCTTGAGGGGCTTTAATAAACAGCAGGAGTGGGATGAGGACTTACTTGTACCAGTCCAGCCCCTTCTCGTAGTTCCTATCAAAGAAATGCGGCTCGTTTCCAACGGCTCTGACGTCCGGGTGGACCCTGAGAGCCTCCAGCAGGGCTCGGGTCCCCCCTTTCTTCACGCCGATGATGATGGCTTGGGGCAGCTTCTTCTCGCCGTAATCCGAGGTGCAGTTCGCCCTGAGTTCGCTGTCCGTGGTGCTGATCTCCTGGCGGTCCCTCTCCAGCCCCGGCGTTGGAGACGCCTGCATCCTAATCCACTCCGCCGTCCTCTGCTCGGCCCCGGCCCCGGCATGGCTCTTCGCCGTGGGGGACGAGGTCGTCCCCTCAGCTTCGGTGAACTCCACGAATCCCTGCGAGGCCGAGTAAAGTTTCTCCCTCAGAGTCACAAAAGTTGTATCCTCCGTCACCAGCCTGCCCTGATACACGTAGTTCTCTTGCAGAGGGAACTGCAGCGAGTTGTAGCAGCTCATCAAGCTGTAGAACAAGTAGGTGACAGAAAGGGAGAGGGTGAACATGAATAAGATTTTCCGGGGCACTTTAGAGGTGAAAACCGAGGTGCTGGACCAAGATGCCATCTCTGACAGCAGGGATCCTCTCAAAGAACTGGCCAGACATGTTTCCACCCCGAGTCTTGCATGGACAAAATCAACRGGAAGAATCAGTCACTATCAGCCGCTGCTCCAGCTAAAAACGCATCAAGCTGGACCAAACCATCCCAACCCATCCGCATGGCATCTCTGCTAAGGATGGCAGGGGGAAGAAGAAAAAAAAAGGGGGGGGGGATCCGGGAGAAAACACTGCCGTCCTCTTTTCTTACTCCAAATCTGACAGACAGTGTCACAAATTTACTGGAGTGAAGTTGCAGATTTGAGAGGCTGGTGGTCTGGCGCCCTACCAGATGAGCAGCCTGGCTTTAAGTGGACAGTGTTTGATGGAAAAAATCCTGGCATGTTATGAAGAATGGAGGGAGAGAGAGAGAGAGAGAGAGAGAGAGAGAGAGAGAGAGAGAGAGAGAGAG
>NW_013952406.1:4133868-4135258 GCF_001266775.1 Austrofundulus limnaeus
GAGAGAGAGAGAGAGAGAGAGAGAGAGAGAGAGAGAGAGAGAGAGAGAGATAAAAAAATGAGTGTCCGAAGTAGGTTCTTCTTCTTCTTCAGCCGCTCAGTCCCGTCTGCGAGTCAGAGTGGATTTCCACGCAGCCAGAAAACCTGCAGCTCCACTGAATCTTTCCAACAAATGAAAAAAAAAAATTTTGTTTACTTTGTGTTGAAGGGGGGGAAAGAGTCGACAGCCTTTTGCACAAAAAAGCATCCTCACTTCCCACTGACTAAAGCAAGGCTCGATGTCTTTTTACGCCTTCTCACGTTGGTCGGATCCTACGATGCGCGCATCGGCTGTGTGAGCTCATCTGAGCTGCACAACTATGGTGAGAGTACACCCACATTTCCTCAGGTCCGCGCGCACAGCCAGGGCTAGAAACGTCAGATTACCACCCCCCCCCTCCTCCTCCTCCTCCTCTTCTTCAGTCTCGGAGTGTTTGCTTGAGGAGGGAGGCTTTTTTCCTCATTCCTGGGAGGGCTGGCAGAGATTATAGACTCCCGCTGCTGAGATGTGTCTGAGAGCTGATCATAACAGGAATTCATTTACACCGGACTAAACTCAATCTCAGCGAGATTATTTAGATATATGTTAGTGTTTTATTCATTTTTTTAGAGAAAGCTCGTGTCTGCTCCCTGCTGGTTTTTTTGTGGAGCATTGCAAAAAAAAAATAAAAAGCAACGGAATAAAAGTTTATTATTAACGACTTAATAATAAGCATTGTAATGAAGTAAGCATATTTTCTGTCAATGTCTTTACACAGAAGAGAGATCATGCAGAAACAAATAAAGACTTGACATTTATTAAAGGAATGCATTTCCTGACAGAGTTTCAGATTTAAACAATTATGTTGCTTGAGGATCTGTAGCCGTTCAGCTCAAACCTTGGAATAGAGATTTCAGAGACTGTTAGCGCTCAGAGCGTATGATGAGGTTGATCCTCAGCTACTCTCACACCAACTTCAAAATCTATTCATAACAATGGTTGTGCTGAGTTTGATAAGTGGCAGCTTTCTTGAACTGGGCTGGCATCAAATGTTACTGATTTATAGTTACAGTTCAGTGATTGCTTTTTGGAAGTTTTTTAAAAAAAAAACTGCCCAGTGATTTATGAGATATTTTGCTAACAGACAAACATGGCTGTTGCTGAAAGCTAATGCCATTTTTATGAAAAAAAAAGATGAGATTCAGCTACTACCACACCAAATATTAGCTCATTATCYATCATTTTAACTGAGGAATCACATTTTTTTATGTCTCCTAAAATGATTTGGCTGATGTGGCCATCGTGAATAGAATTGACTCCAAAAGTTAAACAGTTGTAAATGTTTACCTAATGCTCACTTAGAGTTTATTTA
>NW_013952406.1:4135340-4136917 GCF_001266775.1 Austrofundulus limnaeus
GTAATATGCCAAGTGGTTCATGAGATATTTTGCTAACAGATACATTGACATCAAAAGTAAATGGCAAAGTTCTAAAATAGATATGGCACATGTTTGTTGGGAATGATTGAATGAATGAATGAATGAATGAATGAATGAATGAATGAATGAATGAATGAATGAATGAATGAATGATACTTTATTAATCCCATGAAGGTAAATTACAGAGAGAAGCATCATTCATATATCCAAAATTTAGCTCAATATCTGTCAAGTCCTCAGGGCTTTAGCTGTTTTTGTGYAGCTGGGCATCTTCACTGTGCTGACTCTAAATGAGTTGCAGTTATACGCTCAGTGATTGCTGTCTGACAGTTTCTTTGAACAATATATTGAGATATTTTGCTAACAGATACACTGACATCAAAAGTAAATGGCAAAGTTCCAAAACAGATATGGCACAATCGCGTTGGGAATGAATGAATGAATGAATGAATGAATGAATGAATGAATGAATGAATGAATGATACTTTATTGATCCCATAAAGGGAAATTACAGAGGAGAATCATTCATATATAGAAATTTTAGCTCAATATCTGTAAAATTAACAGAGCTTTAGCCCTTTTTGTGTAGCTGTGGCAGCCATCTTCCCTGCATAGACTCCAAACGAGTTGCAGTTATGCACTCAGTGATTGCTGTCTGACAGTTTCTTTGAAAAATATCATGAGGTATTTTGCAAATGGTGGAGAAAAGCAAACRCAGAGAGACCCAGTGGCGAGCAAATATCATGCATTCTGCACCACACTGCTGCTTTGATGTATCACACACTGAATTTATTGTACATTTATGGGTGCAGACTGTAATTACTGACTGGAATATTCAGTGGACCTTAACTTGTACACTTTGTCCCTGCAGTTTGATGATCTAAAAATTGCATGTCACCAACATGTCTCCCTGTGTTAGAGAATCTAATTCATCACACACCAGGAGAGCCATCGTCACAATAAGTAATCAGTCACAAATCATTTGTAGCGCCCGGTTCTGAGAAAAATAAAAAGGCTGCTGCAATTTTAAAAGTTCTGTGGGTTGCAATAAGAAAATATTTTTATGGCTATTTTCTTGAATGTATTTGTCATTTGTAAATGTACGTAGGTGGTTGAGAATGTAAACCAAAGGTGATGTGAATAATATATATAAAGGGCACCATTGTTATGAAGCATTCAGCAAACACACTTCTGTCAAATCATAAAAAAATCAGTGAATTTGCAAGTTTTATAAAGAGAAAAGGCAACATCACTGCTGACCTTGCCAGGGGCAACACTCTAAAGCCATTTAAGATGAGATTTATGATTTTAATAAGAAAAAATGAGATTATTGAACAGCAAATGATAGATTTTTAAGGGGTTTTATGAGTTTCAGCTTATTCCTCTTTTGCTGTCCATCCATCCATCCATCCATCCATTTTCTGTACACGCTTCTTCCTTTTCAGGGTCGCGTGGGTCACTGGTGCCCATATCCAGCAGTCACAGTGCAAGGGGCGGGGTACACCCTAGACAGGTTGCAAGTCCATCACAGGGCCACACCGTACCTTATCTTACCT
>NW_013952406.1:4137801-4141890 GCF_001266775.1 Austrofundulus limnaeus
TATATATATATATTGCCTCAAATTCATGTTTTTTCTTGCTGCTGTTCAAAAAAATTGAATATAATTAGGAAATTTTGCTTAAACAACCTGCAGATGTTGTATTTTTTTTCACTGTATTTTGACATAATGCAACGGTTGAAAATGGTTTGAACAAAAACACTATAGTTGTTGACTTAATCCTCTGTTTGATGTGGTGGGTCACAAATAACAGCATCCTAAGCTATTGTGCATAAAATAAAAATATCTTACTGATGTTATGAGATGACCTTTTTTAAATTAGTTATAAATATCTACTTGTTTCCACAAACGTGCTTGGCAGAAAACCTGATTTAAAACAAGATCACAGTTTATTTAAAAAAAGAAACAATTACTGAGTGTTCTGTGTTTTTGTTCCAAGTCGATGTCTCGTGGTGAAATATTTCATAATTGTCAAACCAGAGCTTAATGTAGCGACGCAGGTGACTGGGTGAGTGGGAGGAGAGCACGGGCAAGTGTTTGGAGCACAATGGTTACTGGGTGTTTTGCAGTCAAGAGAGCGTAGGAGAGCTCGATGGGTTTGTTGAAATTGTTGTATTCATAAATTGCCACTTGGAGAAGAAGAGAGCTCTCTAACACCAACTGCCACGTTTGAAAAGTCCCGTTGTCATCAGACTACCTGTCTAAGAGTCACCCTGTCAGAGAGTTCTGAGCATGCTCAGAAAGCCTGGTTGTGAGACAGTCACAGCAAAATGTTTCAGTGTTAATGATACAAGYGAACAGCATTAAGATGGCTGTCGTTACTCAGCGGCAATGATAAATTACAATCTGAGCACACGAGAAAATGTATTGAGCCGTTCCATCGTCCCTTTGTTGTGTCTGTTATCTTGGTCATTCATAAATCGCTCAGACATTGTCTGTCCTCGAGCACACTCAGTGGGGAGAATGAGTCGATTTGCATTTACAAATAAGCAGTCACTCAGAGAAAACCGTGTTCACTGAAGTCAAGTTCAAGGCCAGACAACTACCTGGTTGCAAAAAAAAGATTCAGTTTCGTGTGATGAAAGGAAAAAGATCCGCACCGGAGGGCAATGGCTTTTCGAAGGATTTGATATGGTTTAAAATCACTACCTGACAGTTCTTAGATAACATCTGAAATTAAAAATATGTCTCAGCTCTCCAGTATGTCTGCTGTGCTCTTGCAATTGTAGTTTTCATTTTTTTTTTGCTTTAACCATATCTATTCAAATAGCATATATTTGTCTAATTTATTATCKCCATCTGTTACAGGAGACATATTATTTKAMAWCWTTTTTCACATTTAAATGCTTCAKTTGGRGTTTACATAAAGTGGAACTGGAATTCCTTGGTCTGATTTCCTCCTTATTGTAACTCCACAAGCCCCTCTTCCACCCCTTTTCTGAGGTGTGTTTCAGATCAACTCATTTTGAGGCTGTTTCTTTAAATTCAAATGAGATGCTTCAYACCCTGTCCCCCTCTTCTAGACTGGCTCCTTCTAGCTTGTTAATGTATAGTGGTGCAAAAAACATTTTTTTTTTAAATTCCGATGACCGATGATCAAATTAAACTTTTCTCTGGGCTGTGTCTCCCAAGCTGACCTTCCTCATCACAGAGCACACACACACCCGGCCCGTTCTGAAATGGGCAGGACAGAAAGARGTTCTTAAAGAGACAGAGGCCAATTTCAAGACGTTTAGAAACAGATATGATGAGAAGTCAAGTTTATTTTCTATTTAAACATATAAACAGCATTTTAATAGCAAATGAATGTGAAATAGTTACTTTATTATGGTATAGAATTTAAATATATGCCTAAGAAACACATAATATTKCCCCTTTAAGGGGGCAAAGTACAAAGTATGTCCCTTTTCCATAGTGGAACTTCGTGTAGTGTTGGTACGGTTCCAAGACATTTCCATTAGGCCAGATTCATGGAACCAGCCCTTTTTAGTACCTACTTCATTGTGGTTCCAAGCGGTCCCAGTTGAYACCAAAATGTGACATCAGAACACTGATCATCACTGATTGGCTAGGGGGTGGAGTCACTGGTTGTTTCTAAGCTGCCTTTACAACAACAACTCAAGGAGCCATTTTTTTTTCCAATCGTAGCAGACATTAGTTGTGTTTCCATCCAATTTTTATTCAAATTTTTAGCAATTTTTTTAAATTTCAGAACTTATTTGGCAAATGTATTTCCATCTCTCATTCTGCGCATTAACTTTTTTTTTTCGAAAAACCCAAAAACCACCTCCACCAACTGCCCAAAACACACCCTCTGGAACCGGACTGGAACGTCAATGGAAAAGCACCCAAACTGACCCATTGCGACACTGACCGTCCCGACACTAAGTGGCACCAGTGGAAAGGCGGCAGTACTTAGGATCAGCTGGCTGAGGCTGTTAAAAAATGCAACATTGTTTATAGCTGGTTTTTCCTCCTCCAGCCTCTCTATCGTCATTTGAAAATAAACATCCTCCGCCAGCGTCTGTGTTGTTGCTGTTTGTGTGTGACATGTTTTACCATGGTGGAGCTTACCAGGACTTCTCCCCCACGGTTTCGCTTTGAATATGAATTGTCCATGCAGAAAAGACCATCTCACAATCATGTCAGTGAGATCCGGTGTCTTATGTGAAGTATAACCAGGCCTTGACTCTAAATCTCTGGCATGAAAGGCAGCAGACAACGTGTGTCCCTTCAAGGAATGCTAAGCCTATAATCAAATGTAAATGAAGAAAAAAGCATCAGCTACAGAATACAGTTATACATATGGTTCATGCTATTTTCTTATCAGCATTGTTACGTTTTAGTAGAAAAAAAAACTGAAACAGCAACAGATAAATTTAGTTCCACTGCTTGTTTTGGTCAGCATTTTTGTTGTGGAGATGGAATCTGGTTCACCTGAAGCCAATTAGCATCCTAAACAATCTCTCACTGATATGGAAACAGTAAATTGATGTTGCAACAGATTTCCTTCAGCAAATGATTCAGCATCAAAGCATGCAACAGAGAGGAGATTACAAAGAGGCAAAACTCCAATTACTGCCATACGATCCCTGTCCAGGTTTGTAAGCTGCGACAAACATGATGTACCTGTGCTGTCAGTGTAAAATGCATTAGCCCTGTGGCACTCTCTCAATATAGTTACAGCTCAGGAGCTGCTGCACCACCTTCGAGATTTGGGTCTTCTGCTATGAAATGACCTGATTCTGAACTCTGACAACGGCTGAGTATTTCTTGTGGTGCTGAGACAAACCGTCAGTGTGGAGGTTTTGGCAGGTACAGACATGCAGAACGCTCACTGTATTATAAGTCAGTGCACCATGACCACATTCCTGAAAACAACAACTTGGACTTAGCCCTGAAAAAATATATATATTTCAACGCCAATTGGTGAGAAAAAAAATGAGCGACCAAATATATCAGCTCAAATAAATTATTAAGCACTCGGCACAATGACAAAGCCAAACAACCGAAGAAAATAAATTAAAGACCTGGCAGTCCCTGAATAAATGCATATTGCCCACCACTTTTCATGCCAAACGTTTAGACAAGATCATYCTATGTTAAGAACTGATGAAGCTGGCCACAGTCAAAAACATTCACAATCAGGCACACAATTTGTCTTATAGCTGGAAAAAACACAACACTCACTTCAAAAGAAAGAGCCTAAAAACATCATTTGTATTTTTATTTTKATTTTTTGYGGCCACCTCTCAGTCACTTCTTTGCTTCACAAAAAGTGTCTGCATCTTTCATTCTCACAGAAAACTTTCCAAAGTGAAAAACTTWTGTAGAGAAATGACAGCACTTTAAATTTTACAGTGATGTTTTCAGGTTCAACCRAATCCTTTTTGTTCTTATTCAATTTAATGATAAAAACAAAATTCATGAGTAAAATCTGCTCAAGTGACATTTGGATTATTTGTCCTCATGAATTTCTGTGTAAAAATATTACTTTCTTTGACCTGCCAAAAATAGACAAGAAAATATATTTATATTTGTCATGGCAACGGAGAATATTATTATGGAGCACAGACTTTCAAATACAAAATAGTAGTAAAAAAAATTACTGGCTTCATTAAAGGCAGCAAA
>NW_013952406.1:4142851-4149144 GCF_001266775.1 Austrofundulus limnaeus
TGTGTGTGTGTGTGTGTGTGTGTGTGTGTGTGTGTGTGTGTGTGTGTGTGTGCGTGTGTGTGTGTGTGTGATGTTTATGGAAGCATTAGTTCTTTCCTCTCATTTCCTCAAACTGTTTACTCATGCTTTTTGATTGCACTCCCGTTTTCACTCATACTCTCATTGTGCCAGTGYGTTATCTTCAGGGTGTTGATGTTAGACTGATGCAACTCTTGGCCTGCTGTGCTTTGAGCCATTTTTTTCTCTTTAAACAAGTCGGAGCACAGCCAGATGATGGGTTTCAATTAGGGCAGAGGTAAAAATGTTCTGTTGGAAGCATTGATGAAGGGGGGTGTGTGGGAGCAGCATCTTGAATGAGCTTAATACGAGTCTGGCTTAAAAGTCACTTTCTCTAATGAGCTGTCAATTGGGTGTCTTAGGCTAATGACAGAGACTTGCATGTTACACAGCATGTCACTTAGAGCAGTAATGTCCTCGCTGAACTTGCTTTRAGGGTTCTCTTTCGCGGAGGTGACACGGCAAAGCTCGGACCTGATCYGCATGGAGCATGCTGCCTCCTGAGTCGTTGTTCCTGAGTTAGCATTGTCCCCCGGTGTCTCCCAGGTGTGGCTCTCTCAGCATAATTAAGGTGGGATCTGCCAGGGCTTCTGGGCCGGGGTCATTCATCAACTGGATCACCCTCAAGATTAATGTGCACTTGCTGCAGCGCTCCAATGGATTGCTGCCACTTGCCGAGATCATTAGCGTTGGCCTCCGTATGACTGCAGAGGACTCCACTCGGTATACGAGAAGATTTGCAGCTTTGCATGCTAAATGAACAGTCCATCATTGCCTAATTAAGGGATTATTGGAGACACTTGTGTCCAGTCTCATGGACAGTAAACCATAACTGAAGGGCAAACTAGATAGATTAGCTCCACCTGCTTAGTAGCAAAGTGCAAAGTAATGAAACTGCTGACAAAAGTAAGCTCAAAGGGGGGAGTGCGTCATCACACAGTGTGTAAACCCCAGAGGAACATGATTTAATAACTCAGGGCTTTTACAGCATACAGAGGCAAAATTGCAACATTTTTGCCTGCTATCACTGATCCTGCACATAAACACATCACTACTTGACAAAAAGCATGAAACGAAACAAAATGTTGACCTTGAGTTGTATTATTTTGAATAAAACCCATGCTGGACTCATTTAATACCCTGGTTTGTGTGGATTAGTGTTCATGTTTGGACGTTATTATTTGGTTCATTGGTTTATTAGCCATGCTCTCCCACCTCTTGTTTTACTCAGATGCACACATGGAAACTCCACACACATGGCTCATAAATGGTTTTTGAACCTACAAACATTCTTGCTGTGAGGCAACAGCTCTAAGCACTTTTCCACTGTGCTACACATTTTATTTTACTTTTACTTTTACTTGTGTTTTTATGTGGCATTATTTATTTTCCCTTTTTTTGGTGAGTTGTCTCCCCTTGTTTATTCCTGCACTTCCTTCAGCTATGAACTGTGACATTTATTGATTGCTCCCAATCACAGTCCTGGAGGCTGACACACTGTTGTTGTTCTGTCAGATTTTGACAGRCCATTTGAAATGCAAAAGCATCCAAAATGTTCAATTATACAAGTGTCCAGAATCTTGTTCTCACACTAGTGAGCATCCACACGCAAGTATTCGCTTTTCCCATTTTTGGAGCCACATTCAAAACAGTTTTTAGTAAATGTTTTTACAATRAAACTGTACCTCTATTGAGATAATTTTTTCGGCATATCTCATTCTGCAGTTCTGTGCTTTTCAACAATTTGTATCAAAATGTCCAGCTCCTTCAGGACATTCTGGTTCTGACTTTTGGTACTTCTGCAATTTGTACAGTTTGATATGTTAAGTGTTTTCTTTCATGTTTTTCTTTTCCAGTTGAAATATGTAGCTGCTTCAACATCCTTAAAACCTTTCAAAATGTTCATAGATTTTACTGTATTTTTAAAACTGTTAATTTTTTTTWATTTTATGATAATTTCAACTTCCTTCAGCTTCTAATTTGCCGATTGTCCGTATTAGCTGTCATTTTGACATTTTCTGCTATTTCTCTGCTAATTTCACCTTTTGTTGTGCCTTTTTTTTTCTTTTTTAAGCTTCTTATGCTTATTTCATCTGTTTTCRGCTAATTTCAGCTCTTTGTGAGATTTTAGTCATTTTTAGCTAAATTGAGCTTATTTCTGCTAAACGTACTTTTTTTCTCAGCTTCTTACTGCTCAATTCAACAAACATGTTCTCTTTCTGTTTTTTTTTGTGCGACTTTCAGCTATTTTAGCTTCTCATTTTTAGCTATATTTAAGCTAGTTTCAGCTTTCTCTTTTTAGCTATTCACCGAGCATATTTCCSCATTAAGCATTCTCACTGCATTTTTGCAGCTGCACATTTTTTTTAGTTTACAATTAAACTTACACTATGAGTGAAAAAAGGGAAATGTGAGTCACACAGTAAAAATAACAATGTAATCATAACCTTTTTATTTTGCAGGTATAAAGTAGTAGTAAGATACTTTCATACTCCAGAGCACATACTTACAAAAAATATTATTTCTTGCTGCCAAAAGGTAAAGACAGACGATAATATTTGTGTCCATTTTTTTCTGTGTGTGATTACACACCTGTTTGTTACCAAAATACTGCATGAACCATTGGACAAATTTTAATAAAGCTTGTAGAAATTAATTATCAGATGTGAATCTACAACTGACTGATGTTTAGAGTCACAAGAGGTGAATTATAGCCAACAGATTTTCAAGAAATTAAATGCTTTTCTGTAAACTCTGTTTGTACTTTCTCATTTACTTTCTTTAGCCCCTGAACACACAAGTCACATAAATTTACTGTAAAAYACCATAAGCCAGATATAGTTTTATTGAATATGTTTTTTAAAACACAAGTAAACATGGATATTGTTTTAGGTAGATTATTAATAGTTTGTAAAACTATTTTCACTATAAACTCAAAAACAGCTAAAACACCTAATAATTACTAAATATTGCATATTTTAGAGCTTTTCTTGTAGTTCAGTGAAAAGTGCAACAACTTTGTGTTCATCATCATTTATATTTAGCTTCTCTACAAACAACTATAATATCTTTTGAAAATATTAAACCTAGTAGCAGAAGGTAGAGTGGATGAATGTGCCAAAATACCTTAAAATAGGAGGAGATTGGTCTTGTGTAAGWCATTCTAAAGTCTCACATTGAGATGTGAGGGGAGGGCTGAGTGAGGCTTCTCTGGCTGTAAGCCTCCCTGTATATGAGACTTGTTTTTCATTGACTGTGTCAGGAATCAAGAGGGCTAATCCCTCAGAGACTTCAGATGAAAGTTTCAAAAGAAATAATGAAAGGCAAACTGCCGGAGGGTGCACATCGGGGTGAACGTACAGCAAGCTGGAAAGAACAGCCGCGACGCACGACAAGCAGCAACGGAGGAACATAACAGCTTCCCTCGCTTCCACCCCCACCAGTCTAACTATAAATCACATATTCTGTCTCCGAGACATAAACAAATACACAGCGGAGCACATCAAAAACTTGGCACAGCATGAATACTTACAAAACGTGGCATTTTGCAGCTTGTTCTTCTAAAATATCTGAATGATCCGTAAAAAGGATGAGAGATTTTATAAAAAAGCAACACAAGACCAGGTCTCTGCACTTGGCTTTTCATCATGTTTGCCTCCTCAAATATTGAATTTTTTTACAATTATTTTGTTGTTGGAGTTTTGACAAAAAAAATGTACTATAAAGGTGTGCGATGAAATCAAACATGTCAGCAATGTTAGAAAAAGGTAGACTTTGTCAGTGTTTATGTTGATTTCCAGGTGTGTTTTCATGATTTGTTCCATTTYAGGTGCTATTTTATGGAAATGGGCTTATTGTCRCACTCAGASTGCACGTTGTGAATGACTCTCAGCTACCACCCCAACTTTTCAATATCTGTAAAATGTATACAAACACAAAGAGACAAAGACAAAAACCTTGCCCTCAGTGGAGGTGATATTAAATACGAGTGACTAAAAATCTTGCCACTCAATGGAACAGGTGTATAAATTTTGTCCATGGTTCATTATAACATAACCAAATCATGACTGCATTACTGATCCACCTGTTAACTGACTCTTTGTTAATAAACCAAATGTGACCTGAGACCACAGACTCTTTAGGCTGCTGGGAACATTCGGTCCATTCAGATCCGCACTAAACCAACACCATTTCCATTGTTAGAAAGACATTCCAGCATCAGGAAATTGCACCATATGTTTCTTACATTCTCCGAGTTGAAAGATAAAATGAGCCACCAGGACATAAGTCAGAGTTGACRTGTTACTTCCAGTTGATTTTATGATTGCTTTCACAAACAAATTATTCACATGGCCTTGGCTCTTGCAGCAGATGAGACATTTAGTCTGTGGCTCCRGGGCTGGAGCTGCAGAAAATGTGCACCATACGTCTGGAATGAAAAAAAATTAGAATGCCATACAGTTCACAAACCATGTGCCATGAATGGAGAAACACCCCTGATATTGCTGGCAGAGAATTACATCTGCATTCTGCTGGTCATGCATATGCAAATCTATTTCTCCCCTTTCTCACAGCGACGACTTTTAGTGAAGGACTACGCAACTTGGTCAATAACCCTTGCAATTATTAATGTGCAAGTAAGGTTTTAGTTTTCCAAAATAAGATATGGAGGCATTGTCTTTCCTTTGTTTAAATAATATTTATTTAGGCATTTTTGTCTCTGCTGTCAACAAAGGTAGAACTATTTTTTTAATTGTTAATTTACTCTTCAGCATTCACATTTACCAAAATTTTGCAGAAATTTTGATTWTTTTTTTAGTTTACCTTACTTCAATAATTTATGTAAGAAAGTGAAAATGGTCAAATGAAACCCAGTGCAGGAAAAAAAAAAGCAAAAAAGTCCGATTAGCTGCGAAGAGTGCTGTGTATTTTTTATAAACAGAAAAAACAGGAAACAGCTGTTTCTGATTCTTCACCTGGCACCAGAGAAGATTTTCATGATCTCTTTGCTCTGCTGACCAGGGAATTAGTTTCACCCGTTTCCAACAGATGCCCGAAAAACTGAAGCGTCAGAGTTTATTGCAGCCTTTAAGACAAAACTGATTCATTTAAATTGTATTTGAGGAGGCTTTATATTAAATGTGGTCATGTCTTACTCACCAGTTCTCCTTTTTTATGACCTTTTTTTTYCTCATATCATCAGCACCAGTCATCCATGCATAATAAAACCTGAGAAACTTTCTGTTTTTGTATAATTAGTGTGGGAAGTTCAAACTCTTACAACCACTGTTGTCTTTGAGCATATGGTTAAAACTGGTGGGCAATGAACCTTTACATGTTAAAGTCCTGAAACTGTGTAATTAAAAAAAAACACCTCTCTGCAAACTATCCATAATTAAACAGGTTTTTTTTAAGACTTCTGGTATTCTCGGTATGTATTTCTTTCAGTCACATACAGTACATTTTGATTCTTGTCTATTCTTATTAAACAGTTTGATAAAAATCTGGCAAAATGGCAAGACTGTTTTGTATGTTAGATGCATGTTTGCACCACAATCTACTCCATGGATTTTAAATGATGTCCTCCTTCACTGAGACATTGGAAAATAATGTCCTTTTTTTTCTTTTTTTCTTCCTTTTTTTTTTTTTTGCACAGAATATTTTGAAGAATTTATCACAAGCGAGACGTTCTGCATGCAGAGAACATTTGTTCACACGGCTGATTCCGAACATACAGTACCTTTCCATTCAGGGAAGACCAGAGGGTAAATGTTCACATGAAGGAGAATTATGATCCTGCTCGCAGATTTTTGATAACACCCAGACAGAGGTTAAGTTTATCCACCATGTCGAAAGATAACGATTCAGGATTGGTTTTCCCATTTCGTCCAGGATATGCTGAGTGCTTATCACTAAAGTGTAGCTCAGTGGAAAACAGAAGCCAAAGTTGTTGGAACGTTGTTGTGAAAGAAATAAAGCTGTGATAACATTTTAGTTACAGCTACACTAAGGTCATTTTAAAGCTTCAAAATGTTGATATGCGATGTTTATATTTTTGTTACATTATTTGGTAGTGCTTTAAAATAAACGTGTTTTTACAAATGATGTTTTAATGCTTTATAAATAGTGTTTCAATTTGTTGGTGGCTTAAAATGCATCATAAAGCATTTATAAATTAGCCATAAGCTACTGCTATCAGGCTCTCTATTTGGCAGGAACAAGATATGTACTATTAT
>NW_013952406.1:4149297-4154618 GCF_001266775.1 Austrofundulus limnaeus
AATTCTTGTGATCGATTATTCAAAAGCAGTATCTGATTTTCATTAGTTCTTGTCAGTGTTTGTTTTACTTGATGGATGGATGGATGGATGGATGGATGGATGGATGGATGGATGGATGGATAACATAAACCATGTATTCCTGCCATTTACACAACTATTAAACTGATGAGATGCCGACTGATGAGCAGATATTTTTTCATAAATCTCTAATTAACTATGTTGTTACAAAAATGAATAAAATAATGTTTAATTAATTAATTAACCACTTACTCCAAGAAGCAAAACAAAACATTATACGAAGACTATTGAAGGTCACAGGAAACTGAGAAACTGCACAGGGACCTTTATCAATTCATGCCACGTTTTGAACGAGAAGCAGCTCGAACCATATACCATCAATTCATAAGACCCAACTGTCCAATTAGTCTTATCTGTGCTTTGCAAGAACAAAAATGTGTCACTTAATAGAAAAAGGTGATTAAAAATGTTCAACTGTAACCGTCTAAAGAATCGGGACCTGCATATGTCACCTATTAAATGACTAATTAAATAAAGGTTTCAAAGCTCTTCCTGTGTCTCCGCCTCTTTCACCGGACGCCGTGAGTGATTGTCACCAAAATGACAAAAGAAGATTCCAATTAAAGATGGCTTTCAAGAACGAAAATGATGCTATTCTGTAATATAGACAGTGTTATACAGCCAGTGGGTGTGCTATTTAATCCTCAATGYTGCATGGAACAGCAAGAGAAAGTATCAAATCAGTCAAAGACAGAAATGAATCAACCTCCTAATGTGAAGCAAAACAACAAGAAAGGAATTATTTTTATTTGAAGTTGTTTTCTTTTGAGTTTGAGCATTTAAATAAATAAATGTGGCGTAACTGTGAAGGGAAGATGTAAACAATAATTTAAACCCTAAGATGAATGCAATTACATTTTTAAAAGCAGGAGAATGAACACTGAAAGTGAAATTAAAATGTCACAGTTCTGGTGTGGTTAGAAAAAGAGTGATAAGCAGCAGCGCTCTGGTTCTTCTTTCACAAACACTCTTGCAGGTACTGTAATTATAAAAATGCATTAAAATAATATGTGGGGGAAAAAGCTTTGGCTGTAACAACTCGATGCAGTGTAAAAGTGTGYAAATAAACTGTACCCTATGGTTAAGTTATCCTAGAACTGAAAGTTTCCTCAGATGCAGGTATTTGATTTTTTATGTATTGTTTTGCTGTTGTCTTGCTGAGCAGATTGGGGGGCRGGGATGGTTTAAATTAAAACCTAAACAAAATAAAACTTAAGATATACTCAGTGAAACTATCGGCTGGTCGTTGAAAACATTTGGAACGTGTTGAAACAAAATAAAACAAACTAAAGAAATTGCATTCTGTGAAAATGGTTTACAAAACCTAGTCCTGAATGGCTTTGCCGAAATCGCAAAAATTAGTTGCTGGAGCTAAAACAAAACAAAACAAAACAAAAAAGCTAAAATTAACTGAATGGTAACTAAAATGAACTAAAATGAGAAATAGATAAAGGCCAATAGTAGCTAAATGCCAAAAGTAGCAGAAGGCTATGACAAAAACAACAAAACAGTAGCTAAAATAAGCAACATGCAAAAACAATATCACCAAAAACACTGTATACTGTGTACGAAAAAAAAAAAAGTTTTGTGCACACAGGATTGTAAAGCCTTTAAAAAGTGATGGATTATGAGCTTGAATCAAGAATGGAACTGAAACATTGACCCACGACACAATACAATATATATAAATATAAATATATGAACATTGAATAATTTGCATGATGTGAGGGAAAGCTTCTGGCTGCAGGCAAGAGAGTTTCACTATCAGATAACACAAATGTGCCCTTGCAAATATTTACACATGATTCCAGCTGTTTACAATCAAATATACATTTCTTTCATTGTGCTGACATCAATAACTTGACTCTGTGGCAACTCTCTTGCAGGCAAGTTGTTACGTCTCTGCAGGTGCCTGTTGTGATTGGAAGTGTATAAATCACAGAGCAGGAAGGCTGTCAGCCGTGATGGCACTCCTCATAAACACTGCCGACCGCTGGCCACGGCATTGTATTTCTTCATCGGTTCTCCCCATCACAGACAAGTGCCCCGGGCATCGTCCACATCTTCACTGGAGGGGAGCGGCGAGTTCTCTGACAGAAAGAAAAAGGAGCTGGCTCTGAGAGGGGAAAGCTTAAGATTCTGGCAAATTTAGATTCAACAGCCAATAGTAGTGAGGTGGAAAAACGGAATTTGATTGCAGCAAGTTTACATCACACTGTAATGTGGAACAGGCCTTTATCAACAGAAGCAAGCTGGGCCACTATGATTGGATGTTTTCTGCAATTTCTTAATATTTCTCCCAAGGCTGTTATACTAATGAATACTGAGTCAAAACACAGAATATATGTTGTTCTACACAGATGAAATGGGTTACAATAATTCAGTAAGACAGCAGCTATTTGATTTAATTGTTTTCAGATATGTTTTGCTGCTCTAAATATATAATGCCCACATGCTGTGGGTTGTTGTTTTAACAGTCCAAACACATTTTGACCTAAATCAAATGAAATAAAGAATATCTGAAGCATCACCACTGCTTGAGTGGGATTTTTATTTTATTTTATTGGAAATACTGTTTCGTTAAAGTAATTTGCTCATTATTCTTACTGCTTTGGATCAGAATGTGAATAGTAACAGATTTTTCATTTTTATACAATTAATAAACTGATTTTAGTCTTATAGATCCAATCATTTCCAACTGTTTCATAAGAAGAACACATTTTGAGAGGTTAAACATTAAGTTCCTTAAAGTTCCATGTTTGGCAATTTTTGCCTTTATACTGTATTTGCATCCGTTAGAACAGTATGAGTTCTCATTGCCATGCAGATGACATTCAGCTTTATTTCTCCAAGAACCCAAATTAAACCACTCGGTTATGACCGCAAGGATGCCCTAAAGACAGAAAGCTGATTAGGATATTTAATTTTCTACTTCTAAATTGAGATGAGAATAAGTCTGGTGTCCTTAAGGGCATTTTTGGCCATTTCTTTAAATTATAGATTTTTTTTAAAGATCTTTGTTCTTAGAAAAATAAGAAATATTGCTCAGGTGCTGTGAAAAAGTTAGTTTTTGTTTAGCTTTTTTAAAAAAAAATTCTTAAAAAGCTGTCACTAAAGCTATAATTTATTTTTGCTTTGTGCTTATTAGTGAACACTGCAGGTATTAACATTGCTTTATCGAAATATTTTAATTGCGAATAGACAAGAATGTAAATGTTGTCATTGTGGGCATTTCAGCATTAAGATGAAAACTGCAGAGACTTTCAGAATTTGAAAAGTTTTCATGATGTTTTAACTTCCCTGTTCAACAGGCAGTAAAGTCTTTAGGTTAGGCTAGCTTAGCTTAGCTTACCTTAGTTTAGGATAGGTTGGGTTATTTTAGCTTAGATTAGGTTACGCTAGGTTAGCATAGACTATGTTAGCTTATCTTAGATTAGCTTAGTTTTGCTTAGTTCAACTTAGGTTAGGTTTTATTTTTTATTTGATTAATTTCACATGTGTAAAATAACAAACTATGAATAAAATGTCATTTTGATTTTAGTATTTTTTTATTATTTTTATAATGTTCTATTCTAAGTTCTGCATCATAAAAGCTCATTTTGGACAAAATGTATAGGCTAATTTGTGTTTTCTTATTTAAAACTCCATTAGCTGAAACCAGGGTGCAGTCAGATTGTTTTCATTCTTTCCTCTTTTCGCTAACAGTTTGATTTTAAGTACTTGACACTCTAATAACTTTCTATAGAGTTAATGAGATGTGAATTGTTTTAGAAGTAGCTGCTTTTTCCTCTGGGTATCATGGACAAAATGCTCATGATTAATAATTCATGTGATCTGTTTGATCCCCATCATCATAGAAATGGTTTCCTCAAGCTTAATCCTCATCAGTCTAAAAATTGCCATCTCTGGAGGACAGTACACCTTCCTTTGCCTCTAATGTCTCTATTCCTCTCTCTTCTTTGATTTCGGTCGCATCTCGGAGACCGTGTGTTGTTAGGTGGAGAAGGGAAATATAATTTCAGAGCATACTTCAAGTACCTGGATTAGATTTCATCGGGCAGAGTTGTTAACAGAAGTACCCTTCTTGTGTTAGAAGCACAGAAGGGAACTGATTGCAAAACGAATACAAGCCTAACCACGTTTCTGCACATTTATTCACTTTGGGGCAACATTTCATCTTGTGTACCTCAAGGACCCCAGACACATTGGAGGGCTTTAAATGAAATGGACTGTGGAATGAAAAGTAAAGTTTCATTATGAGGCGAGCATCCCATTGCTGTCTGCCTTTATGCCAAACACTGTGAGTTCTTTGAAACACCAGATTATCCTTCTATTTTCTGACTCTGTGCTATTGAGAGAGATTCATTCTTTATCCTCTTTGAAAGATAGCTTCATCATTATATGTAAATGAATCTGGAGCTTTTTATCCGTAACCTCTACATATTGAACCCATCACACATGTCTGCATTTATTATAAATATGCAGCAAGCCTAATATCTGTTTTCCCTGCTTAATGGAAACACATGGAGCCTAGGTAGTGATAAAGTATTAAAACAAACATGCAATAATAAATCAGTCCAAACACGGTTTCTAGCACATTGGTCATCTAGTAATAATTTTAAGCCAAGGCCCATAAAGAACTGAGGAAATTGGGTGATCTCAATTTTTAAACAGCAAAGCATGACACTATTGACTGCTGCTGTGTGCATTTAATCAAAGCACAGAATAATTTAAATTGGATTTCAGGGTGTGTATTAGTGCTCCAATATGTGAGTGTTTAAGGAGAAGCAGCAAGTGTAAGTGCTAATCAATGGCTGTTAATATTCTTGTTAAGGTGCAGTGTCCAGTTTATGTTCCAATGCAGCTTTGTCTCCATAAATTCATGGCAGCTCCACCAACCAAATCCTAATGTCCAACATGTCATATAGATTACATTGGTTTTAACAAATACAGTATTTTATCATTAGTATTGCTATTATCAAGTAGGGCCATGGTAGTTTGGTGGTTGGTGTTGCTGTCTCATCATTCTGAGGTTGCAGGTTTGAGTCCATGATGAGACAGGAAGGACATCCTACATAAAATAATTGGCAGATTTTTGTGTAGATTTTGATACCTGACAACCCCTGAAGAAGGGGCCATCCATCCATCCATCCATCCATCCATCCACAACAATGATCACACAATTTAAGATTTAACTTTTTAAGGCCTACTTACTGCACTAATATATATATATATATATATAT
>NW_013952406.1:4154628-4158606 GCF_001266775.1 Austrofundulus limnaeus
AGTGAACACTTAAACAACGCACGCAAACTCCCGATCTTAATCAATGAAATATTCGCATTGAGTACTTTGTTCTGTACAGAGTTGAATGTGCTTCACAAAAGTTTGATTTAATGGACTTAGCGTGCGTTGTTTAAGTGTTCACTTTATTTTTTTGAGCAGTGTACACACACACACACACACACAGTATATACATACACACACATGTGTATGTGTAGGCTGCCTGAAACCGCAAACTGCATCATTGCTACACTGACCAACCCCGGACTGAGCTCAGTGTGATACTTTTATACACTGCTCAAAAAAATAAAGGGAACACTACGGCTCAAAAAAATAAAGGGAACACTTAAACAACGCACGCBAAGTCCAAGTAAATCAAACTTTTGTGAAGCACATTCAACTCTGTACAGAACAAAGTACTCAATGCGAATATTTCATTGATTAAGATCGGGAGTTAGCGTGCGTTGTTTAAGTGTTCCCTTAATTTTTTTGAGCAGTGCACTTTACGGAATCAGTGGTGTTTTAGCCTCTATAAAAAGGCATGTTAATTTGTGTTCTTAGTTTTTTTCTGTTTCTATACTGTATTAGAATAATAAATGTAATGATGATGACGTATGTACAGGTAAAGCATAAAAACAGACACAAAAGAAAATGTTTAGTTTCAGGTCATTCTCTCATTCAGTTCTATGAAGACCTCAGAGGTTTCAGCACTTATGTAAGTCCCAAAAAGTACAAAGGTCAAAGGACACATTGTGGCAGCTGGAATGGTGGCCAAATGGACAGTTTAGGTTCCATACTGCTGTTTTGACTATTAGCAGTCTAAAAAAAATCCAAAGTGTGTAACAAGCTGTCAGAATTATACCTGACTTCTATTCCCTGGACAAAGCTATGCCCTTCAAGGTTGTTATTATTTATACCTGCCCGTCAATCAGAATGAGTTTCATTTCTATAGTGTTTCACATTTCACCAGTGGAGCTATACCTCACGCAGTCTTATCATTAAAAACATTACTGATTTTTATTTGTTCAGGTGAACAATTTTACAAGAGAAACTCGTTTTTTTTTTTTAAAAGGCAATGTGTTTGTGACAAATATCTTGACATCTTGCTTTTATCAACGAACCATCTTTACTCTCTAAGCACCTCTTGAGCTGCTTGTGTAAATATTAAATACGTCAGATATCTGCTGCAATATGAAATGTTTGTAAGATTTAATAGCTGCATAAAACCAACAAGCATGCATGCTTTTGTAGCTAATAAAAGAGCTGTTATTGTATGAGTGTTGCATGTCGCCAAATAAAATGATTTATCTGTGAGATAAGGAATTATCTGGCGCAACAAAAGTGGAATTAATGGGAAAGTGCTGAGTAATTCCGTTTTATCAAGTACACGCATGATCATAATTGCTGAAATGGTTGGCTCGGTTTAAAAATAAATGTTTTCATGCGTTTGATAAGCATTTTCTAAACGCAAGTAACTGAAAATACATCAGTCATTTCTTTTAATATGTGAAAATGCACTTCTTCCATGAGAACATGGTGTGATTTAATGGCTTATCCTTCATAAAATGACTCAACCAGCTGCCACCTACACATGCAGTTGAGAGCAAACATAAGCTTGTGTCACTAATGTGGGGAAAATATCCCCTGATGTTGTAATCTAGGTCAAACAAAAGTGACTTGCAAGTGTTTGGTAAGATGAATGTATTAAAAACAGCGAGATTGTATGTGTATGTCTTATTCAACCATCCATCCATCCATCCATCCATCCTCAAACACTTTTACAAGGTCAGAAAAGAAAGCCCTTATCCATCTATCCAGCTCTTGCTCCATCCTGCAATCACTTGTGAACAAGAAACCAAAATACTTCATCTCATCCGCTTGAGGAATGAACTCCCCCTCAACTAGAAGAGAGCTTCCTACCTTATTTTTTGGTCAAGATGTATGATTTCAGATTTGAAAGCACAGAGTGTCATTCAAACCAGAAACTGCTCCAGTGTACTCTAAGGTCATGGTTTGAAGAGACGCTGGAAAAAAAATCCCTGGCACTCCATGCAAACAATGCAGCTTATCAAATGGAGGATTTAGACAAGATTAATACTTAAGTTAGGAATTTATTTGTTGAGCTGATTTTCCAAGCTATAAACTCAGTTGTTTATGTCCTGATGCATCTCAGTAATCCAGGTAGAAAAACTCAAAAAGAAAAAAAACAAGTAGGTCCTCTGGATGGGTTCTTCTTAAGTGAAACATTGCATCTCTCCTCCAAGAGACTTATTCAGTCAGATGAGTTTCAGGTGAACTCAGCCTTATAAGTATTGCCTCCACATGGACAAACAGGTTAGTCACATGCAAAAGAGGGCCATCGCCTAACAATAGGCTTGATTAGTTCTATTGTTCATAGAGGGTCATGTGCCCCATCATCTGGCCCGTGTCGTGTTATGTGTATGTATTGAATGCAAGTGGGGGTTCAATGTCCAATTGTTTTTGTCCCTCTTTGTGTTGGGTATCATTGGGGCCTGATTCAGGAGAGGGAAAGATGGACAAAAACAAGGGGACGTTGAACCCCCGCTTGCATTCACTACATACACGTAACACGACACGGGTCAGATGATGGGGCACATGACCCTGTGTGAACAATAGAACTAATGAAGCCTATTGTTAGGTGATGGCCCTCTTTTGCATATGACTAACCTGTTTGTCCATATGGAGGCAGTGCTTATAAGGCTGAGCTCACCTGAAACTCATCAGACTGGAGGTCTCTTGGAGGAGAGACAAAATGTTTCACTAAAGAAGAACCCAACCAGAGGACCTACTTATCTTTTTCTTTTTGATCAGTTGTTTATAATCTGTCACGCTGAGAAAAAAAAGGCCAGTTACAGAAAAGGAACTACGTGAATATATCTGCACATATTTGTTTTTAACCTGACGTAGATTCAATACTCTTGGATTGTTCAGAGGAGTGAAACTCCACACATATGAAGCTGTCTCATTCTGCATATGGATACTTAATCAGGCAGCTGGTGTTGGTACTGCTATGACTACACTGTCAAGCCGTGAAGGCACCTGATCTTGTGTGTCAGGATTCTGTAGGAAGTGGATTCAGTTGAGCAGCAGAGAGGAGCTGACATGCACCTTCATCACTTGGCTTAAGGAGACTGAGGCCGAGGAGAAGACAGGGCCGGTGATGAATGGGCTGCAGGCCTTGCCTCCCTTCTTCCTTTGACAGAGCTGCTGTAATCTGTTACAAAGCCACCGTTGCCTCTATTAACTTCTGACACATGCACACCTGCACACTCAGTGCTACTGACCTTCCACTCCTCCTTATTCAGTCCCATTTATTCTGACTCCAAGGCAAGTGAAAGAGACAGAGTGAAACCAAATATTTTAATGTGTTTGCCAACAGCCAGCTTCTGACAGGTAGGTTTGTCACGAGTGCAGAAGTAGATTTCTCTCTCAAGCAAAATAAGTTTTTTTTTTTGTTTTTTTATTTTGGTTAAGTTGTGTATTCTCACATATCACAGAGAAATAACACTGTGTATCACTCAAAGGTTAAAAAAGTGAACATTGCGAGGCATTCGATTTCATAATCACTAACATAAGCTATTACTCAAGTAAAAAAATAATATTAATAATTTGAATATAACTCATTTAAATATTCCAGTCACGTTGAATCTTAGGTGTTCGATAAAACACTTGATTTTTTTAGCTTCTGGAAAAAGGAAAAGAAAGTCCAAACTGTTGAAAATATGACAACACTGAGGTGTTCAATAAATTGAGCTGTGATGTTCCCTCGTGATTACACCTCTGAAGTACACAGAAAGAACTGATCCACTTGTCTTCTAGGTCAAACTCATTCACAAAACCTACAAAGAAAGTCGATCGGAGTGAATATGAAAGCAGAAGCTGCAGGTTACCGAGGCGACGATCTGCATTTATTTACTGACGCAGACATAATTAACCTGAATTTGAACTCGGGGTGGGGGG
>NW_013952406.1:4159371-4161271 GCF_001266775.1 Austrofundulus limnaeus
ATATATATATAAGAAAGATGTTTTCTGTTCTGTTTCACTGGGATAAAACACTGGATAAAAGCAATAGACACTTGAGTAATGCTACAATTTTCTACAAAGTCCAACTGGGATAAAATAACCAGCAGTCAGACACTCAGCTTTTAAACAGACCCTTGGGTTAGTCAAAATAATTTAGACTAGAAATCAAACTTATGACCCAAACTTCCATCTGGAGCTCTGCAGCATGTTGCTGTAAAAAGTGTCGCAAATGATCTAAAATTCAGTTTAACTTTCGAAACAAAAGCTGTTTGACTGCTCAGGTTACCTCTCATGACATTCTTGTTGCACCGGTGGTATCAAATCATATTTACAACAATAAAACCCATGATGTTATAAAAGCAACATGGCTTATGTGACTTTCTTTTTCAGTCTGCTTAAATATGCACAAAAAATCAGTCAATATTATTACAGTTTATTGAATGCAGGTAAGAAATGATCAGAAAGTTAATTTAAATCACTGTGGATGATCCTTTTTCCCACCGTTGACAGAAAGCAATGGATGAGGCAGCGACTCTCTGTTCCCTCCTGGGCCCTGTAAATGCTCACATAAAGTTGACGGACATGTTTTCCCCACAGTGTTTCAGCCACTGGCCACATAGAAACACTGATAAAGACTTTGAAATCAATAGGCCACCCACTGTTTTATGATCTCTCAGCATTACTAGTGCTTATACAGCAGCTGGCCTCTGACCCAAACGTGAACTTCTAACTCTAGCTTTCTTTCACTGTCTTTTATCTTGTCCACAAGCATTGCGAGTTGGCAGCAGTAGATATCAGGGGTCATGAAGTAACATTATCGCCTGCATCCCATGTATGTGTGTGTATATTTGTTTGTGTCTGTGGTGTTAGCAAAATATATCATACATACTGACAAATGTTTGTATCACCCAGTCACAAGTCTAGAGGTGTCAGGAGCCAACCCTGAAGGAGGGGTGCTAAAAAAAAACATAACAAGCCAAACATTATGCAAGAAACTGTTGCCTCTGATGGTGTTGCATGCCTCCTGGCAGCAGCAGCAAAGGTGAGAGTTCATTTGTTTTCATGAGGTGCGTCCAGGAGGAAGAGGAAGACAAATTGCAGAGCTGTGTGGTGTTGCCGTTTGGCTGAATGCCCTGTCCTGATGAAGCCTCCCCTGAGCGTCCTACTGCCGGTGTCAGATTCCCTGCAAGGAGGGCAGAGGGGGTATCAGCTCCTGCCCACACAATCACAATACAACATGCGGCATGCCCTTCAGTGGCCGCCTCAGGAAACTTGGTAATCCAACGCTCGGAGTCGAATCGATCATTAAGGTCATGCTCGGCTCCTCGAGACACAACATGACTGGATCTGACTGGGATCTGGGTTCCTTTGTTGTGACAGATCTGAAGCCTTTGACAAAACAGGAAGCTTTTGACTTTAGACAAAAGTAGGGTTTTTTTTCGGTGCGTTGAAAATGATGAATTATTTATGTGCTGATTTGACTATGTGTTCAAAAACAAGCAAAGCTTTTTCCTTGTTTTTAATCTGTATGTGTGCTCATTTGTTAAAATATTTCATGAACCAGTAAACGAATTTCAGTGAAACGTTCAGAGACTAGATATACAACTGATTAATTGTTGGAGTCAACTCCATTCAAGATGGTGACCACAGCAAAGTGACCCAAGAAATCACAAAAATAAGACAATTTTACACAGTTTGAGCTGAAATTTTAAAGGGTGAATATTATGTGTTTCTCAGGCATATATTTAAATACTATACCATAATAAGGTATCTATGTCACCTTTAGATGTTATTAAAATGCTGTTTTTATGTTTAAATAGAAAATAAACATATTCTCATCACTTCCTCTTCTAAACGTCTTGAAATTGGCCTCTGTCTCTTT
>NW_013952406.1:4161317-4164738 GCF_001266775.1 Austrofundulus limnaeus
ACATGGGGGATTCATGTGCGGGCGTGTGGGGAGGTTGCGCGTGCGCTGTGATGCAGCTTACTTTATTTCTGAAAATACATTTCCTCAAACGTACTTTTAATCTGAAAAGAGCTTTACTGAGTGAGAACTAATGTTGAGAGCTCAGCAGACAGTTAAGTTTCACTTTCACCCGAGAGCCTGCATGAGTCATGGATAGGGTATGTGGGGAGGAGGGGGGGTGCTCTGCCATGAGGAAGTTCAGCTTAAAGACAAATCCCAGGGGCGTTTCCGGCCCCTAAAGGCGTTTCTGGTCCCCACCTGTCGTTTTGCTCCTCAGCATGGCTTCCTAAAAACGCTGCAGGATTTCTCAAATATGCATGAATGAGTCAAAGCAAGGCTTTGGGCATGCTTTTGATGAGAGGTTAACATTATAACATGATATAAAACTCAAAAAAGTTGATTTTACATGATATAGCCCCTTTGAGTAATAGTGACGGATGATATTGATCCTCAACACATCTCTCAAACAATCCACATTGCCATGAAACACATTGAGTTGTGCATTCTGGGGTGCCTGGGGCTGGTAGTTAGGGGAGTCATCCTGTAACCGAAGGGTTTCCAGTTCGATCCCCATTGCCGCCGTCTCAGTCGTTGTGTCCTTGGGCAAAACGCTTCACCCCTTTTGCCTTCTGATGGTGTTCAGAGGGTCCAATGGCACCAGTGCATGGCAGCCCTACCTCTGTCAGTGTGCCCCAGGGCAACAATGTAGTTTGCCACCATCAGTGTATAAATGGGTGAACGACTGAAGTGTAAAGAGCTTTTGGAGTCCAAGTGGGCTTGATAAAGCACTGTATAAGTTCAGACTATTTACCATTCTTTCATGTCAAGGTTTTAATTTGTAAATTTTGTTTTCGGTTACTTTTAAATAGTCTGCCTATTGAAAAATTCCTGTTGCCTGTTACTATTATCGTTAATTCACAGGGCAAGACGATTCCTGGACTTATTTCTTACCATCATTAGTGTTTGACTTATCTGATTGACTTCTCATTTCTGTCTCAGGAACATGCTCTCAATAATTGTTTCTTTGCTCTAAAGCAGCAGGGACCCAACTCCATCTAGATCAAAGTTTAATGCGACTGTCCTTACGCAGCACGGTAACGTGTGAATGGATATGTCAAGTGTAACCGCATAGGAGTGTCTCTAGAATAAAGCCATGATGCAATATTTGTCGTGCTTTGTGTTCTCTTCGAGCAGCAGTGAGTGATTTTTTCCCCCTCTCTTGTCAGATGAAGGCCTAGACTTTTATGGAAATGAGGAACCCAGCCACAGGGTGTACATGTTGAATGAGGCACCAGATAGAGTCAATGTATATTGGCTGTTCATCATATTTTATTTATTTATTTATTTATTTATTTATTTATTTATTTATTTAGTTATTTAGTTATTTAGTTAGTTAGTTAGTTAGTATTAATATATATTTTTTCTGCCCTGTTTTAAGTTCCAATTTGAACTTTCTCCAGGTCTTCCTTTCATCCCTCCTGGAGTTGCAGCAATTTACACTTTGTCTTTCAATTCATTCCTGTCTGATGTGAAGCTTGGTTATCTGTTCACCTCATGCCTTCCCTCAGTCAGGCTTCTAAAATGTTTTTGGATGAATCACATGGGGTATTGACTTTGGTGAATAGTAGGCAAAGTCTTTTTTTTATCCACCAAAACAGCCTCCTCTCTATTTAATGTCTTTGCACGCTCTCCATTTCATCCCCGACAAGAAGCAAGGGAGAATTTTCCCTTGTTGACATCATAAATCTGAACTAGATTAAAAGTACTACTACGCTGTTGGGGAAGCTCTGTGTTCTCATCTGTCACTGCTGGAAGAGTTAACACAGGATACAGAGGGGAGAGGGGAAAAAAAACCCAGATAGCTTACCTGCCTGTTCAGCTACTGCCATCTGCAGCACGGTGCAGTCCCAGCTCCCTCCTTTATTCAATTAAAGCTTCCGCTAAATATGCAGCAGCTCTGTGATCACTCTCTGTATTGTATGCAGAACCAACAAGCATGAAATATGAAACAGAATAATTACAGCACAAGCCAAACAGACCAGAGGCATAGTTTGCAGAGAAATACCTTGAAGCTACCGCAAATATTTCAACTTGACTTTGTCTAAAAGAGGGATACCCACAACAAACAAAGCGTCGAGGCTGCATAATTTGTTAGCAATGAGTGAAATAAAAAGAAAACATGCCCTGCAATGGTAGTAAAAACTACCTGAATAACTCCAACATCTACTGGAAAGCTGAAACAAATGCTGAGCAGTGACAGGGATGTTTATTTAAAAATACAAGTACAACAAATGTCTCCACCTTTTTTTTCGAAAGTCAAAAGAAATGTCTCTTTTCACCAATCAAAAGCCAACAGAAAAGACAATATAAATTTTCAATTTATATTCCGTCTATCACAGAAATGGGACCACAGAGGCAATGCTGTGAAGACATACGAATCAGAATATCTGTCTGTATAAAAATATTCATTGCATTTGTCTTGGCTTGTGTGTGTGTGTTTCTGTCTCTGTGCAACACAAATCTGTGGCTACCTGCCAAATTTCTCATTTATGGGACCAGTTTCCCGACCTTGATATTTCTGCTTCCTATTGTTCGTTAGATTTTTATTTTAATTTTTATTCTTGTGTTTTTTTAATAAAAATAAAAATACTCACAAACAATATTTTTTGACTGGAAGATTAAAGGTCGTTACGATGATTAATAGCAAAGAGTTAAAAAAATGTTTCTTGGAAGTGAAGTTCTTGCATTGCTTAAAGCAATACTTATCGACCAACACTTTTTATGCCAGAATTTTAGACTAAGATCATCTTGTGATGAGAAATTACTTGTAGCCGTTATGGTCAAACATTGAAAATAGCCTAACCCTAACCCATATCTCTTCAATTTAGCTCAAAATTTCTAAAAGGGACTGATTTATGCACTTTTTTGTATGTGTTTGGCTAGCTGTGGCAGCCATTTTGACTTAAACAATTTTTTTAAATTGGTTCTGTGGTTTCTGGAATAATTTGGTAACAGACACAGATGAATCCAGTTGTCCTCCTCAGCCTTTCAGCAGCAGGTGATGATCAATAGAACAGCATCTGATCTGTTGTAGGTTCAATTCTTGTAGGTTTAGGTTGAAAGAACAAGTCAACATGAGCACAATCCCCAAGTCTGATAAACCTGCAGTGTAGCCTCCTACAGAAATGACATACTTCTGCCATCCTTTTTTCTTTGTAATTACAAGATAAGGAGTATATTCTTTTTTTAATATAATGCCTTTCACTATACAGCCTGGATCTGCTCACATAATGTCACATAATGTGTATTGATCTTGACCCCTGATCTACCCTCTACATCTGATTTCCAAGATCTTCATATAGTTTAATATTAAACTAAGTAC
>NW_013952406.1:4164833-4166908 GCF_001266775.1 Austrofundulus limnaeus
TTCAAGAGGTGAACAGTCTGATGTGACTTGTGGATTGCAAAGATAGGATCTATGTTATTCACTGGCTGCAGAGCCTCTCAACAGAGGACAACTAACAATTCTAGGATCTGAACGCCTTGGGTTGTGGCTGCAAAAGAAATAACAAGGAAAAATAGCTGGAGGAATTGCTTGTTTGTTGGTTAAAAAGGAAAATAAAAACTTTGGATGTTAAAATGCTAAAAAAAATCCCCACCCTCACTGTTACTACCATAGTGCTACTGAGGAGCGACATCAAACCTGACCACACTGTACTCGTGCAGATAGGCACCAGTTTGATCTTTGCCCACTGCCAGCTTTTTCAAGCTTCCAGATATAATCAAATTTCTCAACTTGTGCCAGCCCCTGCAGATTGAATGAACAAGCACCTGCTGTGCCAGTCTGGGAAGGGGACAACGAAAGCAGCTTGTAGATTAAATAAAGCTGTCTAGTCTGTGCCAAGGTAATGGCTTCTCAAACCGGCATTAAATGAAATACTTATTATGTGTCAGTGTTGTTTTGTTGGATAACTCTGCCAAGTGTGTTGAAGGAAAAGAGAGCTTGCTTGTGACATTTGAGGGTGTAGCAAACAGCTTCAGTTCTGGGTTCACACTGGTCCAGAAAAAAAAAAAAAGACTTCCTTTTAGATTCACAACCGCAACAAATCATCTGTGGAAGAGTTTAAAACAACAGACAACATAATAAACAGGACTCATAATGGCAGAAAGCAGAATGTTGTAGAAGTCTGCAACATTTCTAACTAGTATATTTTACATTAAAATTAGGGTTAAATATTATGCTACATTAAAGTTTTTAATCTAGAACAAAATATGCAATTGTTATGCTTATATTCAGATCTTTTGTCATACTAACTGGTGTTTTTTTATTTCAAAAGTGCACATTTTAGTGCCATTTAAATTCAAAATAAAGCAGTTACCAAAAGAAAGTTACCAAAACCATAGCTATGCAATAAAACAAGCAAAAATATGGGTTTTGCATTTACAAAACAGTAGCTTAAAACAGTTGCTATAAGCTAAAATTAAAAGCATTGTGATTTAAAGCTAATAATCATAAAACAATGCTAGTTAGCTAGCTTAGTTAGCTTAATTAAAAATAAGAATTTTAAGATAAAAATGTTTTTATGTCCACTTTTTTATATTTTATGGGATTTTATACATATGTTTTTAATAATTATCATGACCTGGGTTTGTGCACAGATGTATCTTATATAAATCCAACTCAATTACAGTCTACGCAGGGATCTATATTATATTCTGAGAAGGTTAGACAACCTTCTGTTATGTCAAGTCTGAACACTACATCAGTAAGAAATCAAAAGCGATTATCCTGTCTAAAAAAAAATCCAAGGACGCCAAATCAACGAGGTAAAATTAGAGGCTTTAAAATCTGTCATTTAAATATGAGAAGTCTTGTACCTAAACTGGATGAATTCAAAGTAATACTTGCTCAGACACAAGCACATGTTATGGCTATACAGTATCAGAATCATGGCTGACTCCTGCTATACCAAATTCGTTTCTTTCGGTTGAAAATTAGTCATTGTATCGTAGAGACCGTACTGATAGGCTTGGAGGTGGTGTTGCAGTTTATGTTCACAAGAAATACTCACATTCTATAATAGAATTGTCAACTGAGTCTGAATTTCTGCAATTAGAAATCAAGCTTACAAATCACCTTTCAGTAACGGTTGTTGTTACATATAAACCTCCAAGTGTTAATTCAACTAAACACTTAGTGCAGCTCACTGACATTATAAAAGGCATAAAATCAAAAGAGTTTGTGATTCTTGGTGATATCAATATGAATTGGGCTGATAAAACTTCCAAAGGCCTGAAAGCAATGTCTATAAACTTAGGGCTTCAACAGTTAATTAAAGTACCAACAAGATTTGGCAAGACATGCAATTCCATTTTGGATCTTATTTTCACAAATCGATCCTCCATATGTGGCATATCTGGAGTTATAAATACTTCAATCTTGGATCATTCACTTATTTATGTCATTAGAAAAAACCCTCTCCTTGGGCTGCTACCTTATCG
>NW_013952406.1:4168966-4171179 GCF_001266775.1 Austrofundulus limnaeus
GTATTTCTGAGTGTTTTATGTGCTGCAGAACAGGAACCTGCTGTAAAACAGCAATTATGCTGAGTCAGGCTTGATTTTTAGTAATCTTTTCCTGTTAAATCAATAAATTGAATCAAATCAAATCAATTGTTATTCTTATAAAATGATTGTTGAGAATGAAGCTTTCCATTAAGATACATTTCAAATCAACACAAATACTTGTAATTTTATTTAATGTATAGTGTTTTGTGTTACAATCTTTGGTTCTACTTTACAGCAGCAATCACTCCAAGGTCAGCAGTGGACTTTAAATTGTATTTGTGTACTGATGTTTGTTTCGTCATGTTTGTCCTGTGGCTGATTGCTGACCCGGCTCTGCGGCACACCTTTCAGTCCGTGCCAGCTGACAGAAGCTCCAGCTCCTCACCATCCTGAAGGATGAGTGAGTAGAGCCTGTGAGTGAGTATCTGGCGTAAACATACTGGATTCCTGTCACTTGTGGCAACCATGACAGAATAACTGAAACAAGCTTAATGAAAAAACACAAATAAAACAATGTCTGCTTCAATGTGAGACAGAGTTGCACGAGTTGTAAAATAATGAAGTATTTGAAAAGTTAACACATAATGTGGTAGAAGAAGGAAAATGACTTGCAGAGAACGGGAGTGCAGGAGCACTCTGTCACATTCTGATGGGAGCGTTCACTCTTAAATCAATTCCTGCTGAGATGGTACCATTTTTTATTTCATGACCACACACTGGAGGTTGCCATGACAAAGAATCAATCCTAAACTGTAACAAATGGCTTCAGTTCATACAGGGAAATGGTTCCCATTTTTCCCCCGCTGGTCAATACACATTTGTGGTCTAGCCAAGAGCCCTTTAATGAATGTGTGCTGGCTTGTTTACTCTGGGAGACAGAGACATAATTTCAGACAGCACGTCTCGGACTCCATTTTTTCCGGAGCTTCATGCCATGATTGCCGCAGAGCCAGTTTCTTCCAAATGTTTTGGGCTCATCAGGTGTTTGAGCTGCAGCACCTTCACCAGCAGAATAAAGGATGGAGATAATCTCTGTGTCACTGCTTTTACTTCATTTCCTCTTTTTGGAAAGGACTGATAATCTGGAAAAAATTAAGAAGCCCTGAATACAATATGTTTCTCTTGTTCCTCTAACATAGGAGTCCTCAAATGGCAGAACGAGGTCTGGATCTGAACCAAAATGAGGTTTTATCTGGACTCAGATATTTAAGCCTCTGTAAAACAGAGAATATATGACTCTTTTAAAGACTATAAAATTTAAATTGAAGATCCGTGCTCCAAAAGAATTTCTCAAATAAATCTGTTGTATTAAAGAATTTGAGCATGTGACCAAAAGTATGATCAATACCTGCTAGAACTGATAATTTAAGACCTAATTTGCATGTTAATATCGATGACTTAGGCCCTATTAAAATTTTATGTCTCATTACATTATCTTCTCTATCCATATTAAGTTCTTTTTTCCTGCTTTCTATCATACAGACTCGGTGCAGGGACGTCACAGTTAATGTTATTGATCTATAATGGCGAGGGTTGTTCCTCTTAGGCTGCAAACTATGGATGTCAATAAGTATCCATTCACAGTGGCATCCAACAAATGAGGAAGGAATTCAATTTGCCAGTATTCATTCAAAACCTATTTTGTTCTGGTCTCTCTGACATCCACCATCAAGCAAAAGCAATGTGGTGGAACCTACAGTCAGTCTGGGTGCTGACAGTAAATGCTCCCCTGTTACTGCAGAAACTCGTCCACACCTACTGAGCAGACAATACACAGTACATTAGTGGATACTTGTTTGGGTATTTTCACCAAGCCATACTATATTATAAGTCTCAGTCTGATTAATACCAGAAACCCCCATAATATGTCTCAGATGCAGCCGCTGGTAATGAAGGGAAATCATCAGTAACTGTTATTGGTAAAACCATAATTTTCATGATTTATATTCCTTTCACAATCCAGTTTTCAAAAGCTGAAACGTTCAGAAATAATATCTGCTGTTCATCATACACGATGATGTTCCTCAGTGCAGTTGAAAGTTAAAGATGTTGAATAAAGTTTTTGTCTTCTAGTTTTTCATCTTTTTTTATCCAAAACACTGACTTTAAAGTTTTTGTGTGTGTGTTACAGTGATCAGTATATATACAGTGGTTTGCAAAAGTATTCATACCCCTTGAACTTTTCCATATTT
>NW_013952406.1:4172529-4184874 GCF_001266775.1 Austrofundulus limnaeus
TTCTTCGAGTCCATTCTCATGCCCCCCGCGTCAAGGTATTGACACTTTACCAAGCGTCATTATGTTGACGCGCGAGGTACCCCCCATGTCCGTTCTGTGCGAGTTGGGGCGGAGGAGGACGATATGTTTTTACCAGACTAGAAGTACGTAAAAATAACCATCCTAGACCCTAAATTTAACTCCTACTAGCCTTATAGAGCCTAACCCTGACCACAGACTCTAAAGTTAACCATTAACCCTGATCGCTCATGTTAACCACATCCCTCATGTTAACCACAGACCCTAAAGTTTACCATCAATCCTGATTGCTCATCTTAACGTCAGACGTCACGCAAACCTGGAAAAGCCACGGGTGGCAATGAAGAACGCGTCAACATATGTTACGAATCCGACATGAGAATGTGTTATTTCTTGAAAACAGATTCACACCACTGGAAGAAACTGGTGAGTCTGAACAAAGTTCATTTTCTGATCTCAGAGAGGGACCTGAGACCAGATCCAGCTCAAAGCCAAAGCAAGTCCAAAGAGAGACTTTATCATTCATTCTTCTTCTTCCACTTATCTGTGATTTGGTCACATTGACAACAAGTCCAAAAAGGATTCCTAGACATCCCTCTCCAGCTCCAAAAAAAGGGGTACCCCAAGGCTTTCCCAGACCAGAGAGGACATACTGTACAATCCCTCCAATGGATTCTGGGTTTGCCCCAGGGTCTCCTCACAGTGAGATGAAACCCTCCAGAGGGACGTCCCCAGATGTGTGAACCACTTCAGCCTGGAGGAGCAGCAGCTCTGCTTCAAGCTTGTCCTGAACGACAGAGCTCCTTATCTCTAAGACTGAGTTTGGCCACCTAACAGGACAAGTTCAGTTCAGCTGCTTGTATTTAGGATCTTTCAGTCGTGGTCCATTCTTCATGACCAAAAACTTAGGCAGAGGAACTAGTGATTTTATCTTACACACATGCAACCTTTAATTCATCCATATTTTCTAGGAGACAGTGCATTTTCCTGTCTAAATCAAACAAGGTGGTGTTTGTTTTGAAATGCGTGTGAACAGTGTTGTAGCTCATTAAAAAAAAAACATTATGGCACTCAATTGCACCACAGTGTATTCAAAAAAACTTCACATTTGAATGACTCAAACCATGATTAGTGGCTATTTTGCAATAATATTTCATTAGGATGCATTTGTGCAGCAGATTCCTTTTCTTTCTTGTGTTTGAGCTCCAGCAGCAAGAATCTGACTCATTGATTTAATTTTAGACAGAAGAAATAACCAACATATTTGTTTGTGGCTATACTTTCACCACACAGAAGTTGGAATATATATATANATATAAATCTTGACATGGTTAAGCCATTATTTGCTGTCAAAAAGGCCTCACAGATTACATTTTGCTATATTCAAATATTTGTGTTGCTCTAAAGGTCAAAAAGCATCCAGATAATGTCTTTACTTTCCTTACTGACAAAAATTATTGTTAAAGACTCTGAGCATATTTTAATGTCTAACCTCATACTGTATTAAGCTTTAACATATTTTTCATGTTTTGTTTACATCAAATAACTGAAGTCAAATGAATGATTTAAAGAGCCATCTGACGTTTGGAGACTTATTTTTTTCTGAGTCTATATTTTTATTGACATGTGTCTGGAGGAATGCATGCACTGTGGAAGAGGCTGCAGGCAATATTTTGGTCTCATCTTTGATCGGTAAATTGATTGTCATGAACAAATTGCAGCAGAGGTCATTGAATGCAACACAAGGACAAGGAGGACAGCAGGGCTTTTACTTCCAGACCTTCACTGCCTCTCCTGTTTCCTACAGGAGACTCTTGCAACACAAAAAATAGCTGTGAAGAGAATACTTCTTTTTATTCTGTCTTCTTTTAGTTCTTTCCTGCTACTTTTGTCCATATATGATCAAATTAGTTGTTAAAAATTTGGTTTTACTTTAGTCGCATTAAATCACAAGCAGAATGTTTAATCCACTGTAAAGTCTTTAAGAGTTTACATTTGTATAAATTAAAACATGCTCCAGATATTAACTCTTTTTTTCAAACAATAGTTTTCTCGATCATTTCGAATATCATACTTGATGCATTTACTTTCATTAGCCTCTTTGTCTTCAGTGCTATCGCCTTTTTTATTCAAATTTAATGATTTCATGAGCAATAAAAATTTAAAAAATGGAAAAAAATGGGAAAAAATTCCAGTGTGTGTTTGATTTTGTGGTAAGTTTTGCAAAAGCACTTCATCGCAGATGGCTCTCCCCCCACTGAGACCAATAGATCCACTCGTTTTATTCTAATGAAGCTCTGTGTTTGGCAGTGGACAGTTCTCCACCCACAGGAAATGATGAATCAAAATCTAACTGTTTCTGTCGACACAGTCAGTGAGTGCTCCACTCACAGACAGCTCCGCTCACTAACAACATTTATTCTCAAAAGAAATCAGTGTGCCAGGCCCAAATATTTTTTTCTTTCTTTGTAGCTGTAGTAAAGCATACACTCAAGAACTCTTACAGAGCAGACAGCTTTGTGATAACACTGAACTAAATGACTGAATGTAAAGTAGGTTTGCTGCCTGAGCCAAAAATCCGATTTAGACTCTGGGAAACAATATTAATCAAAAAGAGCTATCGAATCGTGATGCTCTTCAACAAGAAACCATGTAAATATTCGATAAACTTAAGTCGTAAAAACAAAAATACATGTTTGTTGCACTCCTTGCACTTAGGTTTTCAATTTATTGTTCCCACGTTTAAATGAGTAAACTAATTATACCTCTTTAAAAAAATACTCAACATAGTTTATACATAGCAATGTCAGGTTCAATCAACTTTTTTTGGTTTGCATTTAAAGCTGATTGTGTGTTTATTTTAAAGCACTATTTTTTCCAACTGTGACAACTAGTTAACTACTAACTAGTCAACAAAAGTGATGTCTGTTAGTCAGCAGCTGTTAAATGTGTGCACTACTTATAACTTCAGTAGTTAACTAAAGACAAGAAACAGATGATGATGATGATGATGATGATGATGATGATGATGATGATGATGATGATGATGATGATGATGATGATTTATTTCAGACAAACATTTCACCGACAAGTGCCACAAAAACAAACAAAAAATAAAAAATAAAAATAAAACACCATGCCTTACTATGATGTACATCATTTATATGGAGTATACATACAATAAACTTACATAAAACTTTGTCACAGTACTTAATTGTAATTTACCAAGTATATTTTTAAATTACAAATTTTACTTTTACTTTGTTACGTTCAAAACATAAACGTTGCACTTTTACGTCTTTGCTTTAAAATGGAACACCTCGTTAACACTAAATGAAACTCATCACAAAATACTGTAAGTTGTTTATGCACTCTAGAAAATGAAGTGTTTACTTCACCAAGTTCTGTCAACTGGTTCCACTAACCTAAGTTGAGTAAATTGCTGCAGTGGAACCAGTTGACAGAACTTGGTGACGTAAATACAACACTTCATTTCTTGGAGTGTGAGTAAAGAGTACTTTTACTTTCTTGGATTACTGTGAGCAGTTTTGTTGTTTTTTTATTTTCTTATCAGTTTAATTAATTATTGCCAAAGTCATTTTCTGTTAAGGTATTTTTCCGTTTAATTTGTTTTTTTTCCAAGTACTTTTAATACCTCTGACAACAACCAGTCCACCACTAACCTCTCTGGTTTACTAGTTGGTTAGTTACATTTTTGGCTGTACTGTTCGACTAGTGAACACATTTGCTCATCACTCAGTAATCAGTAGGCAACCTATGATGAGCGTCCAATTTGATACATTTTAATAAAGTATGTTCAGAGATGTTGCATATTCAGAACTTTACAGTCAACAGAAAGATGGAAAAGATTATGTTTGTAATTCTGTTAAAAAAAAATAAAAAGCACCAAAGAGAAGTTTATGATTTGACCACCAGATGGCAGCCTTCTCACGTTCATGTGACAGCGTTCAATCTTTTCAGGTTTTAGCCACAGGTTGATTGATGTATTCATTCAAAACTAAAACATTTTTAAAGTGCATTATTCGACATGTCAGATTTATTATTTTTTTAAACTTGATTGCATTTTGAACTTTTTCATTTGATGCGTTTTTCCATCACACTTTTTAATGAAAGACCTACGTGTTAAATCCAATTTAAAAAACATTAATAATGAAAAGTATGTACTTATTTACTGCAGAGGTGAAATCTACCTGTAGAAACAGATAACACAATATATAAAACAATAAAATAAATTTTGCATGGAGCCCACGTCCTCCCCTGACCTTTCCTGATTGAGTGTAATAGCACACACAGTAAATGCAAAAAGGTCACTGTTGGAGACAGCTTTAATATTATAATTGTCACGTTTCCCCTGAAGATGGCACAGTTTGGGGATCCACGCTCAATCTCTGCAGATAAATGTCTTACATATTCTAGACATACTGTTGTCACTTCCATCAACCTGTTTAATCACACAGAAATGAGCCACTGTCGCACAAATGTGGTCCTTTTTTTATTTATTTTTTTTTTCTTTCCTGCTGGGCATTCTGAGAGCTGCCACTGCATATTTGCCAAGTCTATCCTCCTCATTCTGCATAACTGTCTAAAATAACACGTTTTCACTTGTGGTGGAGGAAGTGTCGGGGGAAATTGTGCCTAAAACATTGGATTATGATGCTTGCCGCAACATTTATTGAGTCAGCACAGGTCTGTTTTAAAATGTTGCACCTGTCAGCCTCAGGAAGACGTCACCCCGTGATCTTCTGTGCTGCGAAAGTTAATCAGCAGAGAAAAATGATGTCTTCTGTGACTATTAAGCACCTTGGAGTACTCCCGACTGCCCTCTCCTTGTGCCAGAATGATGAGCAAGCCGCTTGCCCAGTTTAATCACTGTTATTCAGGCAGGTTAGCGTCATACGTGGGCTACATTGTTAAAGGACAAATTTGAATATATACAGTGAAGTGCATAGGTGCTTTGTTTACATTGTTATTAACTGGATTAAAGGCTTTGATCCCCAAGGATGTACTGTCTTTTTTTTCTTTCTTTTGGACTTGCAACGTGTCCGAGGTGTACCTCACCTAATTTTAGGTCCATTCAGTGAAGACATGAGTTCATGCGGATGAAGTGTCACTTGGTCTGTTTTTGTGTGTTTGCAGAAAGTTAGTGATCTGGAGAAAAGGTGCAGGTAAATCAATGAAAGTGTTTAAGCTGAACTGAAACTGGGTCAGAGGGAAGTCGAAAACTAGAAATCAGTTCCAACTCAACGCTTCCCAGAGAGCGAAAGAAAGAACAAGAGGATTAAAATATAAAAATAAAACTAAACTTTTATTTTGGAGGGACTTTGTGTTTGTGATATGTGTAAAGAACCAACACATCTATTATTTTCAATGTATAAGTACTTTGTTAACGTTTATCAGCGGTTAAGATCCGTCTTCGTTTCAATTAATGTGGTAAGTATATTCAAACATATGTCAACTTTCAGAATAAATTAAAATAAAATAAACTTTGTGGTCGCTTGTGAGTAAAACATAAAACTAACTTCATCAGGTTGAAATTTGTTGTACCACATGGTTTATACATCTAAAAAAATAAATAAAAGTAGATGCACTGATAGAAAATATATCTAGGTTTTGATTTTGACAAGCCATTTACTTTGAGCAACTCTTTCCCTCTCATACTGTTAGTGTTAACTGTTATCTAAGAGTACATTTGATTGAGTTTTTGCAGTACCAATTTTTAATTTACTTTAAGTTTACAACAACAAAAACGTTCTTTGCTTGGAAACAAGCTTGTAACATTCTGTTCCTGAAAGTTGCTACAGTGTGGAAACAATAGCACCAGTTTGTGGGTTAATTATTTTCACATGAGCTTAATGGCTTTAGCTCAATGGCTTATTTGTCCTGGGTGATGTAAATACAATGCATTCTAATTAATCTAATTGGGTAAACAGGAAGAGATAATTGAGGAACATCACAGAGAGTGGGTGTGTGCTTTGCTTAATAAAAAAAGAGCAACACAATACAAACTTAAATGCAGAACAATCGGACAATAAAGAATCTGAAATATGAATTTGTGACAGAAACAAGACATACTGTAATCTCTGGAGATAATATGGAAATGAAAAGCTATTCATTGTGTCAAACGTGTGATTCAGAGCAGCGCACTGTGAACAAATGGCACCATAATAAATCTGATAGACAGGATTTAAACTTTGGGTGAGTTTTGCAATGATTAATGGGATCACCAAAGGACAATGCAGTGACTTCACATCAAGACTCCAAGAATGTTTTACAACAAAACTAAAATCTGAGCCAAAAGCTTTAACATTTCAACTTCAAACTCCAGAGCCCTGTTTCAGAAAGCAGGATAAGTGGAAAACCCGAGTAAGTTCTGGGGTAACTATGTGCATATCCTGGGCTTTCAGTTTCAGAAAGCCAGATAGCAGTTATCCTGACTTAACTTATCCCCGCAACTTACTCCAACCCTGAACCAACCCTGCTCCAAAGCAGGATTACTTGAACATATCCTGAGTTAGTCTGACCTTTTAGCTGAGATCCAGCATGAAGAAAGTGTCAGGCAGGGTGTGTCCTTTTCTAAAGGAGCCTGTAGATGTTGGAGCATAATAATTCACATAAATTTATGTCGGGAGAGAGTCATAAAACCAAGATTAGACGTCTTGTCATTTCTGAATGAAAATCTGAGAATTTTTAGATGTTTTTAATTGCTCAGGTTTCAATCTTTTCCTTCAAGTACAGCTTGTAGCTCTTTCACATTTAGATTTAGGGACAGAAAAATGTTAATATCTAAGTTACATTTCTCTCTCTTATGACATTATAATAAAAGGTTTAAATTGTTACGGAAGTATAGTATTCTTATTTTTTGTATTGTGTCTAGCTGAACTCTATAAGTAAATGGAGCTCTTCAGCTGATCGTCCATCACAGTTCTTTTTGTGAAAAAAATTAAGTCATTCTGATTCACAATAAAAAGTAAAATAAACTTTAAACCTATTGTTATGGTACACCTCATGCACCTGTGTCTGCTCCCTCTCTGTAGCAAACTTTCTTCATCATCATCCTCTGATGAAACACTAAATTGAATTTACTGCAGTTTATTGTAAATGGAGGTCAGACTTCATCACCTACAAGCACTAATTAGACACGTATCCTAACATCATGCTACTTTCAAGTGTACAATATTAAACATTGGCAGAGAGAAGATAGGGTAGTACATATTGTATTTTTTTTTTTTTTKGGGGGGGGGGGCACGTTAATTTCATGTGCTGAATTTAGCTGAACTATGTAATTTATTTGTTAAAGGTTGAAAAGAGTTATACCTGGACCTTACTTGATTTTACTGTTTTATATTTAATCTTTGTTTGCTGCCATGTCTGTTTGGTACAAGCTGGGTTCACCTACACACATACTTAATGCACCCACACACACACACCCACACACACACGTTTGTCCTCAAACCCCGTGGGGACCTGATGCTGATTGACTGCAGCTGGATGCTTGATGTTTGACGCAGTGATTGGATGGAGGTGAGGTGGACAGTCTTTCAGCTTGAATTTGCGCATAAGCTTCATTTGTTCAGAATGACTCACATCAATTGTCTTTAAAATTGTTTTATAGCTGTTTATGGGATGATTTAAGTGTAAATCACTTTGGAGTCTTGATTAATTGCTTTGTAAGTTCAAGCCATTTACCTTTTACAAGATGGTTTGTCATTTTCTCCACATTTTAACTGATCTAAAATTATTTTCCAAAGGAAGCCTCATTTTGATAAAATTGACTTTTCAATGCATGAATGGACATTTATGCCCATTTGATCAAAATGTTGTTTAGACTTTTTTTTAAGTGATTTTTTTTCGTCATCTTCTTTTGTGTGGTTTTTAGTTTTTCTGTTAAAGGTAGTGCAACTGTGTTTGCTGCATGACCGGTTTCACCTGTTCCCCCATGTTTGCCTTGTATGTCTTCTTGAATGGGTGTTTCTTAACTGCCCCCTCCCACTTTCCCTGAATGTACAGCACCTTGTGAATTTACTTCTGTGAAATGCGCTATATAAATAAAACTTTACTTTACTTACTATATTTGAACTCTTAGTGATATGGCAACTCTTGCATTAAAATCAAGTCAAAAAATATCTGAGGAGGAGGTTCTCAACACACTAAATAAAATAAATCACTGATAAGTTTTGCAGTTCCAACAAAACTCCGACTTTCAAAGAAATCAAAAAAATAATAGCTTATACCATTTATAATCATTAGAATTATAAACAACAGTAATAAAGTATCATAATTAAATTGTCAATGAAATTATCAAACACTTTGTTTCAAGGCCAAATAAACGTTGTTAAAATTCACTATTGCATAAAAGAAAGTGATTGAATTTAGAACTTTAACAAATTTATTTCTAAACTCAAGTTCTCACATACTAATGAATCCCTTGGCAAAGAGACTAACATCATACTAACGACCCATCTGCTGTAGTTATGAATGTGTACATGTACCCTTAGGTTGATTTATTTTAATGAACGAGTCAGAACCAACACTACATGTGATAAATAGGTATCTGTGTGCACCTGTGAAAGCCCTCCCTCCCATGTTTTCATGATTATAGCATTTAATGACTCCCTCTCAGCAACACATTGACAYTGTCTACATGAGATCCTCCCCGAGATGGCTTGATTTACCAAACATCTCGAAAGCAGGAAAAAAAAAGTCTCATTGAGGAGACGGATTGCTGAGAGGACTCTCCAGYGGGCCTATAAATCATTCTTTAATCAGAGCACACTCGGAGTGAGGGTACATGCTCAGACCCAATATTACGACCAGAAACTTTTGCACTGTCTGTGTTGCTGCTTCTGCACTCTGCTTGCCAAAACTTTTTTCTTTTGCTTCTCTATTTTCCTATTTTTTTATCATTCATCCAAAACAAAAAAATTAAACTGCCTGCCTAAGAACAAACATCTATTTGCAAAATTAAAGGCTGTGCTTTTCTTGCAGAAATAAATAGTGCCTGCTAACATTCATGCCAAAGATTTAAACTAAACACAAATCATTGTCATTTAGTCAGATCTTGTAAAATTAACAATCTTATGTGATGTTGTGAAATCTTGCATGGTCTGTTAGCCTGTGAGGATTAGCTTTAGCGACCACGACACACAGCTAGGCATGGAATGGTATGAAATTATGACCGTATGATAACCTTGGGCAAAAATATCACAGTTTCAAGGTCATGTTCAACTTTAATTATCTTTGGAAGCTGCTTTTAGATCACAGGGGTGTTATGTTTAAATTTTATTTACGTGTATGCATTTATACATTTGATTTTTAGCACATAATGCAGTTCTGTCATCCTGATGAAGTTTGCATCAAATTAAATAACTGCTTTTCAACAAGTCTTATTGAAGTAATGTATCATGTTGGGAGTTTTTATTGTGTTTTAAATTTCAAAGGGGTGTTTGACACAAAAATTACATAATTACAGGCACACAGAAACAACAGAAATTGTGTTTAGTCACCAGTCTTCAAGGCATTTTTTTTATTTCAAAACTTTTCCTAACAGTGGGCTGTAAAGAAGTAAAGTTTTCTGTAAGTGCTGCAATGATAAAACGTCTCACCACCGGAGCAGTTTGAGCCTGAAATATCACTTCAGTTTAAAACCAGCGTAAACAAACRGAGGGAGACGACACTGGTCAGTGTGTTAGAGAAGAGAGAAAAAAAGAAAAAGACCGGTTTATTTTGCCTTACCTGTTTAAACTTTTTTTGAAAATGCATTGCCATTTTTCAAATATAAAACAGTATTGAAAAATGCTCTAAACATCTCTGAGTGAGTTTAATTTTGTGCAGAATAATGGAGGTTAAATGAAGGATTCTTTTTTTTTCATTCCAAATGAGTACTGCATGAACGATAGATACTTAAGTCACAGTTGTCAGCAAAAATAAATAAACAAAATAATCCAGAAGATAAAAAGAAAAACAAAAGAAAAAAAACTGTACATAGTGTGTCACACATGGATTGTATTGCAATATACAAACCTACCATAGTAGTGATGGTTTCTAAAAAAATAATTGTGATTAATCGCGAAATAGTTTCAGATTAATCACAATCAAAATTTTTAATCTATTTTCAKCACGAGTATTTAGCTATAGCTTTTTTGTGGTGGCCATCTAAAATTAGGTTGATTTTAAATGTTAAGTTGTAAATGTGCATCCAATCATTATTATTAGCTGTGGCAACTACACTGAATGGGTTTGATTACTTGTGGACGAATACTTCCTGACAGTTTCATTAAATCCTGTCTAGTGGTTCATGAACCATTTTGCCATCACAACAAACACACGCACTCATGCAGACGGTAAAACCATTATCACCTCTCGCCTTCAGCTGTGGGCACTAACAAACACCTCAGATCCTGAAAGAGAAACATCTGGGTTCTATAAAAATCGTGGACACTAAATATTCCAGGCACTGACACACAAGTTGATAAGAGTCAGACATGTAGACTGACACCTTTAATTTGGGGCTGTTGTCAGCTCCAAAACCATGTGCAGTCAAGGAAGAGTTTTGCACATTTTTTTTCTCTCTCCAAAGCTTAATGTGAAAACTGTCAGTTACTTTCTACATGAAGGCTGGGAGGCAAAACTCTTGACAGAAACAACACTCAAACAAAACCCAAGCAAACAGGGTATAATCCAGCAACACCTTCGGTGAGTGCTCCCTTTTGTGAAAACAATCTATTTAAAAACGTCACACACGGCCATCAGAGTCATGGACAACATATCATTAAAACAAGCAGAAAAAACACAAATAATATGCATTATTAAGACTTTATTTAAGACTTGACAAATGAAGATTTGAATTACTGAAAGGATGAATGACGCACAAGTATATCAAGAGCTTTGTTTTCCAATTCAGCTCTTATTTTTTTTTCCATGATACACCAAAGCAAAACCTTGTGACATGCATATACTGTACTTCAAATACAAAAAGTCAAAGAAAAAATTGTTATATTTAGAGAAATTGTCATTTTGTCACATTTGAACTTGGCTCAACAGGAAGTGACATCAAAGGAGAATTGTTTAAGACAAGCTTAAGCAACACGTTCTCTCTCCCGACTCGTCAACATACTGACGTTTGGTCAGGTGCCGTCTGCATCCAGTTTTGACATGTTGGGTAACCCCATCGCGTCATTCATTGCTGCCCATGGCTTTTCCGGGTTGCGCCACACAGGGGTCTTTGGGTTGTGGTTCTGTGGTTAATATGAGGGATCAGGATTAATGGTTAATTTTAGGTACTGAGATCAGGGATAAGCTGTATATGGCTGATAGAAGTTAAATTTAGGGTCTGGGATGGTTAGTTGTCATGCATTTCCTACTCTTTTCAAAAATATGACAACGCGCTCCTCCTCCTCCTCCTCCGTCTCATCTCTTTAAGAACTGACGTGAGGGGACTACCCGACGCATCCAAAACTGGACGCAGACCTGACCAAGCGTCAATTTGTTGACGAGTCAGGAGTGAGAATGGGTTGGCTTTAAGGATGACCCCAACAATTGCAATGGCTCTAAAGATAAACTTATACGATATTTTTGCTGTTTGGTGTATATAGTGATCTAGTCAGCTTAGAAAGAGCTTGGGACCACTCCAATATCAAATTGGTGATATTCAACATGTTGAATTGTCTTGACTTGATTGTGTGTGGTGTTTCCCAGAAGACAAACAAGCTTCCAGCCGGTTGAATGTGACCTGAAGCTAATCAGAAAGTGAGCTGACAGAAACGGGTAATCAAAAATACATAGACTGCCACAGTGCACCAGAATGTCCGCTGGACGTTGGAGACATCTTTTTGTTTTGTTTTTTTCTTTGTTGAAAATTGTCTGCAAACTATCGCCATTGCTTCTTCCTCGTCTGCCACRTTTATTTACTCTGAACTTGCATTCGATCTCGAGAAGTCTTACAATATTTCCCGCCTGACATCTGAATGTTTGCAAAAACTCGAGAGGTCTTGCAAGATTTCCTGACTGACATCTGTGTGTTTGTGGGTGAAATGTGTGGTGTGCTGTCTTTTGATGTGTGGCTGTACACTACACTGTAGGACCAAACCTGTTATATCAAAGATTTTATTTTTATCATCATGTGTGGGGTCTTTCAGCCTTTTGAAAATCTCGCTGTGTGAACCGAGACACAGCAATGCTCTGACATTCAGACGCTCCCTTTCGTCATAACTTCCTGTAATTTCACATGTGAATTTCTCAACAGTTAATCTCAGAGGAGTGAATTGTTTTTTGCGATATGTTTTTAATGTCATCTTTCCAAAAATGCTT
>NW_013952406.1:4184909-4194994 GCF_001266775.1 Austrofundulus limnaeus
TATATAAACTGATATAACAGGCACTGTATTATCAGGAATAAATGCCATAAAATCACATAAAACTGAAAAGGGGAAAAAAAAATGTTTATTTTAGCACATCATCATAAATTCTGTAATTATCTGAAGTTTTCAGCAACAAAAATACAACTTAGAAATGAAGTTTATTTTTGTGCTTTCTCTGCCTCTGTGATGAACACTGAACTGTAGGTATATGTCCCGCTGTCACAACAAGAAGACAAGCATTTCAAACAGTTCTTGAGTTGCCAAGGAAACTAGGGCCTCTGTGACTTCTGACTTTGTTAATTTCCACAACAAATAAGAAGTTGAGAGTTATGTCAAGAGAAATTAATTTTGACAAGATCATTAGAACAACTTTGTATTTTGTGGGACTGAAAATCTCTTTAAAAAACATTGGTGGAGGTTACAGAAGGACGTTCACTGATGCAAGATTAATAGGTATTTGGAGCAGAGTAGTCCAGAACTCATTTGCATGAGCTTAAATCTGTATTGAAATTAAAAGTTTAACCAAGGCTAACATGCTCACTATCATTACATAGCTTATGAGGATGGAATTAGCTTTGTTGTTCCTTCAAGCCAAATCATTGCTCTTTTGTTCACTCCGTAGGACCGTTCGTTCCATCTGTGTTCAGCGACGAGCCGACAGGTCGAATCATTAGTTCAGAATGTAAATTATGAACATGTTCTCTTTGTTCCTGTTACCTTTAAAGCTATGCTCTGCATTGATCCCTTTGCCCGATGTGCAACAGACATCTGTTTGAATGGAAATCAGGATTTTAATCACAGAATATTTTGGGAGGAAAATGTGAAGCCCAGGCATCCTCATTAGGTATGCCGCATTCAAAAAGTCACAGATGAAGAAGCGCAAGCAGTCATCATTGGATTTAACTTCTTTCAACTCACTTCAAAAGGAGACGTACATGGAAAGTGTGTATGTGTGTGGGGGGGATTCAAGCTTCAGTGAAGTCACATTCCAGCCTGCACTCTCTGGATGTGTCAGCTCCATCATCCGGATCCTCTTAGTTCAAACAAGAAGTGTTGAGTTTGACTGAGATAGGCGATGGGGAGCTGTATTCTCGTCTGTGCATTGTGACATCAAGTGAGCTCAGGCTGAGGATCATGTTTCAGGTTCACTTCCCTAGTTTCTGTTGGAGAGAAAAAGCCACTGCGGATGAGTGTGGAGCGCATAATTCCCAGAAATGTCAAAGGTCAGGCATGCTCCAGCTGATGGTAGAAACCTCACTGGACTCRCACCGGACTACACTTAAGCCACGTTTTATCAGTTGGTAATTTGAACTTAACTGTGTCAATGTTATTTATTTATTTTTTTTGCATGCAAACCKATGTCCCAACAGACAATTTGGTTTAATGAGTTAAAAAAATGTCTGCTGCCTTCTGATAAAAAGGACCCAGAGCATGAAAAGSAAAAGCAGCAGACTAAAACACAGCTCCTTCCCCTCGGCTGTCAGAACAATTAACGCACACATGAGCCACTGAACTGCCTTTGTTTTATCCACAAATGTGCTCACTGCAAGCTCTTAAATCTTAAATCAGATGTTCTTACGTTTCTATGTGTTTACATGTTTATCGTTTGTTGTTTGAATGTTGTTGTTTTTGTTTTATTGCACCTACAGCCTCCTGTTACGCCATCAAAATGGGCCATACTTTCTATATATAGAACTTTTTCAATCATTTCCAGATTATGCAAAAGGCTTTACAGAGTTTCTCATTAACCCATGCTGCATTCATACTGTGCTGTATATTTTTACACAATATATGCAGCACTTTATATATTCCCACTCAGAGATATGCACATTTGTGGGCAACAGGGGTTATAGTGTCTAGCTCAGGGAGACTCGCAGGTTCTTCTAAGGTTTTCTCTCACAGATCATCTCAGAACAAAAGTGGAAACAAATAATATGTCTTATAATTTATGGTTACCAAACAAAATCCTCTTCAGTTTCTTACTGCATCTGTGACTTTTGGGTTCAGTGTTCTGAAACTCCATCTGTGTGCCATTAATGCAGCCGAAGTTAATCAAAGATTAAAGTTGTCCTTCCTCCCATCATTTTCATTCTTACATGTAGTAGCTTCACTGTCTTCCCAGATTGTTTGAGCAGTAATGGGGTGCAGATAAAGATTCTTACCAGAAAAAAATACAAATAAAACTCAACGTCTTTCTGTATTTACAGCATCCTCTTTATTAAAAAAAAGTTGTTGACGTGTTCATTGATCTTTTTAGCTCCCCTTTCTCGCATAGCTGTGTATTTTCTAAAGCTTTCATAAACATACAGGGCTTTTTTAAGGGTGAGTGGGAAGGGGTGATTTTGACGAACACACTGTGATTCCAATGACAGCAAAAGCAGTAGCAGCAAATTATCCCACTGTCTGTTAAAGACTGCACATATTGTTTCTGCTACCTGGTTTCTTTTTTTTTTTTCATGGTCCCTGCCAATCTTTCGTTCATTCAAATCCTCCCCCAAATCCCAATAAGAAGTTTAAATGAGACTGGATTCCTGGAGGATAAAGGTGGTGAGTCTGCACGGATGACAGCAAATGAGATCTGAATATGTAGTGGGGACCAGGCAGGATTTAAATATAAATTATGAATACGGCAGAAATTTCCAGTGCTCTAAAAATTCTTCCTCTCACTTCAATAATGGATATGGCTGAGTGCTTTGCCAGTCCGTACGGATTCCCAAATTAAACAGAGGTGTTTGCTGAAATCATACTAAAAAATCTCTTCTTGTTGATTTTTTTTATACACAAGATGGATAAAATGCTGACATATAACCAAACTTTAAATTAAACTGGGGCACTGTTTGGCTTTGAAGCCCAGCTTTTTTGCTATTATTTGACATTGTAAATAATACTGTAATTCAGGGGCGGAGCTAGGCTTTTTTTTTTTTTTTTGCAAGGGGTGGCACGGGATGGCCAAGGTGTTTTTCTAGAGGTCACATTCAAATAAAGAAAAGTACTCTGGATTTGAGGATTCAAAATGGTCACAGCTAATTATGACCCCCGCATACGAAGCAGGGGTCACATTGTTTTTGTACTGTTTATTTTATTTTTTCCCCAGATATTTTTGGTCAACCGTAGCACAGAAACAGCTGCACCGATCAGTGTGAAATTTAGTAGGAATGTAGATGTGTCCGACCTACATGGTTTTACGGTCCAGCCAACAGTTTTTAACGATAGACCATTTCTGTTTGACTACTTTCACTTCAAGTTTTATAATTTAATATCAATTCCAAAATTCGTTTTATTTATTTATTTATTTATTGTTGTTGTTTTCATTTGTTTGTCACGCATCCTGGTCCTTGAGAAAGCCACAGAGTAATCAAACACAGATTAACAGATTTACGTTTCACATCAGTAAAAGTTCCTTTACCAAAATATCTCAAACACTGAACAAATTTTATTAAAACTTGGAGAGAAAGTACCTATAATTAGCATTTAAAGTCAACATGATTTAGAATGTCTGCATTTTCAGATTATAAAGGTAGTGATAGCTTCATGCTACATTTTTGTGAGTTTGATGGATTTCTGTATTAGTAGTGCACCCTGAAAGATGGTTATTTTTAGAGCTAGTTTGTTTTCATTTCTGTGTTTTTTAATTCATTTTTATTCCTGTTTTTACAGCAAGATTCTCTAGATTCCTCCTCCTGTCGAGGAAAAACTTGACGTTGTGGTGTTTGATGACCTGCAAGGCTTCTCAGAAAACTCCAAAAATAAAAATCATAATTGAAAGAAGCATGTGCTGAAGTCAGTATCTGATGTCCTTATTATTTTTTTTAATGACACATTGGTGCTCTGCTCATCTCTCACCTGGATCGTTCCAGATAGCACGCTCAGCATTTCAGAAGGTTGTCTGTTGGTAGATCTGTACAGAATAATAAAATCACATCAAACCTCACACCCGTAGTTATTATTCAACACCACCTGTTCATAAGGCTGCGTTCTTCTTCTGTTTTTGTCGACAGGTAGTGAGTAAAAGACGTGATGAACCACAAGCCTGAGCACTGTCCCTGAACAATGAATTACTGGAGCAGAACTCCAAATTATACCGTTTCCCTGTATTATCTATATCATCTGATGAATAGATGGTAAGATTAGGACAAAAGAATAAGAATAAAGAAAATGAAACTGTTTTCTTTTATGATTGTTATCCTGCATAGAAGGGCCTCTAAATCCATCTTGGACAATGGCCAAGAGACTATTGCTGGGTTGCAGATGACGTAGTGTCGACATCATGTAATGATGGGTAGCAGGAAGTAAATGCAAAATTTTTAAAAATATATATTTTTCCATGTTTCCAAAGTAGTGTTTTAGATAAAAGACGACAAAAGTGGATAAACAATCTACAGCTAAAAACCGGAGGTGCGGAAAAGGACATCGCAAAAGTTTGCAGCGTACTGTTTAAATTGCATATTGGATAGTTACGCAAATTTGGGGTTACAGAAGTTAAATAAATTATTTACAAGTAGATCCAAGCACATGGAAATAATGGGTTAATTTGTTGTTGGCGTTGGCGATAACGTTGTTATCATAGGCTAATTAGCACAACTCATTACTCAACTAGGCAGAAACAAGTCGACAGCCATTTGAAGATTCTTTGGAWCCTAAATGGTTGACCCAACCTGAAACAAAATAAGTGAAGGCTTCAATGCTTTCAAAAGCTTTCATCTGGCTCATCTCACAATACAAAGTCTGCAGCACCAGACAGTTTGTCAATTGTCGGGTAAATACTCYGGATTATACGACTTTTTTAAAGACCAGTGGTGGGCATTACTAATCTAAAAAAATAGTTCCACTGGCCCTAAAACACTAATTCAAATATTTAGGTCCCCTGATTCTAAAACACTATCGCACTGAAGTTTTTAACAAAAGCTAATTCTAAAGCACTAAAATAACCCAATCAATTGGCGGAACATTCTTCAACAGACAACATGAGTCRCATGTTGTCATGTTGCTCTCTAAAGACTTATCATTGACATCCCACAGCTGTATTTGGGTTCATATATTGTCACCTAGTGGATAAGCGACACACATGAACAAAATGTGTGACAGCTTTCACCTTCAGTTGTTAACATTAATGTTGATCAATAACATTTATAGACCTCAGTTAGTGCTTCTAAATTTAGTCTATAAATTTAGCAAGTGCTAATCCACTAATGATTTTAAATTTTAAAATTAGCAAAAGCCCTAAAGTACTAATTAGGAAATTATTTCCCCCATTAGTGCTTTAGGAGAACTGTGCCCACCACTGATTAAGGCAACATGGATCCTAAATGTACACATCTTTTTTCACGATATCTTGTCTGCACCAGCCCATTTAGGGCATTAGCGTATTTGCTGTGATCCATTTCACTGTGTTTTGAACCAGAGCAAATCACTTCCTGCCCCACATCTGAATTTTGCGTGTCATCTGCGTCACGTGACTGCAGCCAAGTAATTAACGCTATTTGTGTGACTTGGTAAAAATAATCATTTGGGGGAAAAAAACAGATCATAATGAAGGCATAAAAATGAAAGATCTGTAGTGAAGTAAAGAAAAGCAAAATATAATCCAATTAAATTAATATTTCTCAAAAATAGCCTCATTCATAAGATGCCTCAGTCCAGGTCTGAGATGTGTTTTGGTTGCTTTGGTCCATTCAGAGGACACACCGGGGCGTCGAGGAGTGTCAAAGTGAACCTACCTCTGTGCCGCAGAGCAAGATACCAAACAAAAGTTGTTGATTTGGATATTTTACACCCAAGTTTAACATTTAAATAAATCCTTCTTATTTCAGTGCTTGTTATTCTAATTTAGGAGACAGTCTGATTGAGAAGAACTTCAAATTCCTTCCCATTATATTCCTTTCATGTGTTCACAGCTTCTTCTGTGAAAATTAAATAACCTTTAGATTTGCTTGAAGCAGAATAACGTCAAATTAAATATTCTCTTTTTAGTCAGATATAAAACGCTGCAAGACATTTTAATCAATATTTGTTGCTGTTAATTAACTCCTCTGGCCATAAATGAGACAAATGGGAATTAAATGGAAAAGAGGGAGGATGGGGGGCAGCAACAAGTGCCAACTCTCATTTTTTATTTATTTTTTTAACATTATATGCTTTAGCTTTAGGGGAGTGCCGTAGCGCGGTGGTCAGTGTTGTGGTCTTGTGATTGTGAAATTGCAAGTTTCAGCCCAGGTTCCATCAGGAAAAACAGCGTAAAACGATTGAGCTTCACAAATATTTCATGCGAGTTTGCCCACTGGCAACCCTTGTAGAAAAGAGCAGCAGAACGAAACAATATGCTTCAAAAGTGTTGCATTAAAATCAGTTTAAATTAAATGATTATTGATTTGTTTTGTGCCAGTTGCCTTTTGCAAAACTGTAACAAAGTAGTTTCTCTTTAACAAGTAACAGGGACAAGTTTGTTTGCACCGWGAGACTTATAGTGTCCACTGTCATCAGTGTTTTTTTTTTCCAATTCTCCTTTTTGTGTGTGTTCTGTGATAAACTGGCCCACGGAGAGACAACTCTCATTCCATCTGGATTCAGAGAAAGCTACCCCTGTGTGTGTGCTCTTCACTGTGTTAGCAATCTGGAACGAAGAAGCTGTGATGCAATCAAATAATACAACTCTAAGAGCTACAGAGAGGACATTGAAATCCACTTCGCAGCCATCAATAAATGTGTCGGGTTTGGGCAACAGAAACACGGGTGTCGCCTTCGGTACACGGTGATCAATCAGTGACCGAAGCCACTCTTTGTCTGCGACACCGAGATCCAAATAAAACTCACAAAATCCATCAGCCATGTAGTTTGTCTAAATCAATAAGCAACTGTGGTCTGAAGCTCTGGAAGCAAATAGACAGCTTTATTTTTTAACACTGATGTCCTCTAAAAGCAGCTGCCCATCATCATAGAGCTGACACATCCATCAGGTAGAATAAAGTAAATAAAGTACATTTAAGAACATTAAATATAAATATTAGGGCATTCACTATGAATAAATTATATTAAAAGTGTTTTTTTAAACATTGAGGCAAAATGCAACTCAAGATGACAGCCAACTCACTTTCTCCCTTTTATAGTCATTTTGGTATAATAGAGTTTTTTTTTCTCCCCAAGTTGTTGCAATAAATAATTTGAATAAGACAATTAAAAAGATAAACAAATATTTGTTACATTCAAGGTGTTGAGATCTATCAGAGCTAACATGGGTGATAATCAGGTGATTTAGTGAAATATTGAAACTCTCAGTGGACAGCAAAGAAGATGGCATTTCTACCCTGTGTCCCCTGTTTGTAAAGAAACAATGAGAAGCTGAGCATCAGACTAGTTTGTAAAAAAAAAAAAAAAAGACAACACGAGCAAAATGTCAGCAACAATTATCTGACACGGTGGCTGACAAGGAGAGAGGTAACCTGCTGTTCAATGGCCTTTAGTCGCTGCTTGGCCTTTGTTCATCTTGTCTTTTTTTGGTTGATCAGTGACTAATGCACAGTTGGTGGGCTAAGACCATGAAGAAAAGTGGAGAATTAGTTACTGGTGCCAACTGAATCCCAACAATAATAATCAAAATGCTGTACAAATGAACAATTTGAACAACTGATGTTTTATCAGACAAAAACAAAATGCAAAAAACTCGCTGTTTTTTTTTTACATTTTTTTTTTTTTTTTTTTTTTTTTTTTTTTTTTTTTTTTTTTTTTTTTTTTTTGGGTTTATGGATTAAAAATAAGAAGGTAAATACTTTTTTTCTTATTTTATCATAAAGCTTCTGCTGTATCATTTTCACCACCCTGCCAAGTGAACCTGACCAGATTTTAATGAAACTGATGCGTTGACATCGAGAATTGATGAACTGTAGGAGCCAGCACAGTTCAAGGTGACAGTCAACTAACTTTTGGATGGAAAAATCCAAAGGAAGAAATTTACTGCTGTATTCTTGTTTTATTGTCAGTAAATGTTAAACATAAGTACTGTTGAATAAAGCACAGCCTTCTGGTGTAAGAAGCAGCACATTTTCTCAGTCTGTTGATATAAAGCAGCACTTCTCTGTGGATATATTGTGGTTCATCTATAGGTTTGACAGACTCTGCAGTTAGAATAAAAGCAGTTCAGTCATTTTTTGTCCTCAACTTTTTATGTCTTTTGGTTTCAGAGAGTTGGAGCTGTTGAACAAGATATTTCTTTGCTTTTAATTCCCACTGAAAATGTTGTTTTTCAGCTGCTCTGCCTTACAGTTTGATATAAAAGCACATTGTTTACATTGTATTTTAAGACAGACTCTCCATCAGAAAGATACGACACAACTATAGAAGCTTTGTGGAAAGGAGAAACAAGAGATAAAAAGAGACACATTTAATCCCATATCTGAATTTTGAAGCTCCATCACTTTCAAATTTGTTTTATTCTGACATCATTTTCTAAATTTATCAGCTAACCAGCAGCTTACAAGGACACATATTTATCTACATAATGTCAGACGCTTAAAACAAAGTGAGTGGAATAACTTCCAAGACATTACACTAAAAACAAGAAAGTACACTAAATAAATAGTGAAACCTTCACTGTTTTTTTGTTTGTTTTTTGTCTTTTTTTGTTTGCTTTATATGATGATAGGAGACACAAACACATTTTACTAAAACTAGATGTTAGATATGCAATCCACCAGTGTGTGGCATCTCTCAAAGACCTTCGGTGTACACAGAAGGAAACATTCATCCTAACAGATAGCCAAGCTGCTATTGGAGCTCTTCAAGGGCCACACTTTACATTATTAGTGGCTTGAGAGCGTGCAGAAGCAGACAACCAACTGGGGAGAGACAACAGTGTTACTGTTAAATGGATACCAGGACATACTGGCATTACTGGTTACGAGAGACCTGACTACCTTGCAAAAGCTGCCAATCAGGCCCATTTCAAACGATCAGGGGTTGGATTTATAAAGCTTGCGTACACAAAAAAAATGACCCCAGAAATGTGCGTACGTCACTTTTTACACAGAGGTTGTGATATATAAAACCCGAACTTGGCGTGAAAATGTACGGTCCCTCATGCCAGCTCTGACCCATGCGTACGCTCATTTTGGAGATGGGAAGCTGCGACAGATGGTGAAGTGAAGAATTAGAGCCACACTGCRTAATGATCACTGTTAGATATTTAATTTCACTTCATAATCAGACTTAGATTTTAGATCAACTTTATGATCAGCTTTCTTGGCAGCATTTATTCTGCTGGTGAGCCACAAGGACCTTTGAAATAAAAAACATAAATCTTAAATAAAAGTTCACGCATCTCCATTCATCTCCTTCCTCAGACGACCCTGACCCACAGGCCCCTCCCTGACAAGAGACATTTCAACAGCATGACAGCAAAAGGCTCAGTTATAGTCACGCTTTGGGTGTGCGGCCACCTTCGCCAGTGTGGATGTGTTATAAAAGGTTCAATTTTTAAAGTCCGTAACGCATGTAACAGAGCAGGCAGGAGGGGGAGGACAGGGGAGAAGAGTGGGGAACTTATTTCTAACTTTATCTGACTTATTTAATTTTATTTATTGTTTTTATCATCCTGCAGGCTCTGATAGAAAATAAATTTGAAGCTGAGTTTTTGAAAAAAATCGTGAGAAGCAAACCTGCAAAATGAGGGAAAATCTGCGTCAATTACAAACAATCTGTTCACGTGAGCAGCTGTCAGCACCTGTCCTCCTCCAGACGCATGACGGAGCGTGTGTCTGAGCTGGTCAGTCGCTTTTTTTTTTGACACTGATCAGCTGACTGATTTAAATACATCTTAACATTCATGAGGTACTTTGCATTGACTGTTTATGGTTGGGTGTGGGCGTGTAGAGGGCAGAACCTGAGGAGGAACCTTGTGCACAAACTGAGGTGCGGCTGTGATCTAGAAAGGAAAGATGCGCAGAAACATGCGTACGCACGGTTTTATAAATCAGAATTTTTTTAGGCATACGCCATTTTTTGTCTTTTGGCCGCACGTTCATTTTTAGTATGGTTTCCACGCAATCCTTTATAAATCTGACCCCAGAGCACTTTGTTTTTACGCACCTTGA
>NW_013952406.1:4195683-4198805 GCF_001266775.1 Austrofundulus limnaeus
CTCTGAACTTGTAAAGTTCATCTGTTTAGTTTTCGCTGTCATTTTTCATGAATGAACACTTCCTGATATCTGAGGCAGGAATCATGGCCTTATATGGTGTTTTTGGGGTGGTAATTATGCTAATCTCCTCTCGCGTGCACGAGCAGCTGGATAGAACAGGTGGAATTTACGCAGCTCATTTACGCACGTTTCCAGAAGATAGAAGAGTTTGTTGAATCTGACGTGACATGTTCGTACGAACCCTTTGTACGAACAAAAGTAAGAGAAAGAATACGAACATGTTCTTGCATGAGGCCCAATGTCTCAACAACAGTAGGACTGATCTGCAGGCCCGGATTAGACGTCAACATTCAATCCGCTGGAGGGAGCTGACAAACAGGCACGGGAACTGATTAACATCCCAAATCTTAGATTTGGGAAAGCTCTCATTGCCCTGACAAGGAAAACTTTTAGTGGTTGGAGTCCTGAGTACAACCTGCTAAACTGCCACAAAATGGTGGGACTCCCTGACAATGGTCTGTGATGCATGTGTCCTTCATCTGAGGACTGTGAAGGTCTAAGCTGAGTGTTTTTAAGAGGAGAGAGGCCCATGACGCCCCTGTTCATATGGATTCTTTATTCATCCCCACTCACCAAACCAAAAAAACTAGATATTTTTTATGGCAAGTTCGCCTATTTTCAAGGATTTCAAGAACCTCAGTCATAATTTTTTTGATCCAACCCTGAAAATCCGAGCTTCAGTTTGAGCAGCTGCTGGTTTAGTAACATTAAAATGTCAGTGGAGAGAAGTAAGGTTAATCAGGACAGCAGGCAGCTGACTCTGCTTGTTTTGGTAAAAGCAGCAGCACACCTAACATTAATATATTATATAGTTTATTCCATTAGTACTGCTGCTATAGAAACCTAAGTGACTGAGACAAAAGTCTAAACTCACTAACTCCTCGGACAAATGAAGTCTTTTCAATGTTTTTCTATTTTCAGTTCATTTTTAAATGTGAATTGTCAAGAATCTTTTTTATCCTTGAGTTCAAGAGCAACTATTCATTCATGCTATCAGAAACACGTATTTTTCCAGAGCAGAGTTATTGTTTTCATGTTCGGTTTTGAGTGGTGCTGAGTGTTTTAATTCTCTCTGTTTTCTGTTTATYTGTCTCATGGTCGTTTTTTTTTTTCCCCTCCCAGTAATAATTTTGACCGAAATGAAAGTTTGTAACACATCAAATCTCCATGAGAATATGTTCCTTTTGACGTTGTTGTAAATTACAAATATGTGCTGTACCTTGGATTATTCATTAAAATATGTTTGTTATGCAGGAGGTGCAGTATGTTTATTATCAAAAAGTTTGTTTTAACAAGTATTTAACCTTATGGGACAAAGGAAATCAGTGTTTGGTAGGTTATTTATTTGTTGTAACACTTCTTGTCAATAAATCTTATACCAATCGAAAACCTGTTAAATTCCCTTTTAAATGATGTCACATTTGTAAGGAACATGCATTTGTGAGATGAGCAGAACTGTTTGTGCACATGAAATACAGCATTTAAATCTCTGCCAAACGGCTTATTTGCTGTTGTTATCAACTTGTTTTGAGCTACACCCCCAGGTGTTGCCAGCAGCTACACAATATAAGCTTTATTTCCAAGAAGCATTGTTACAACAGCAAAGAAAAAAAATCTATCAAAAACAAATTTACTTCTTTTGCTAAGTTTATTTCCAGATGCATAAAGTTTGTTTTGACTATTTGAACTGATTATGATTGCTCAGTAAAAGTAAGAAATCAAGAATGTAAATGTTACCAAACTTAAAAATAACAGTAAAACACACCCAAGCAAACAAAGCAAAGACCTGAATCATATTTGGTGATGTTTTGGTGCAAAACAAACTCCCACATGATGCAACTTCCTAATGAACCCCTTGAAAATATTCGGAATGTTCCTTAAAATAACAAGCGCACCTAGAATTATGATCATTTGCACGACGGCAGAGGAGTTATAAAATATTTATWACTGGTGATGAGACTGCCTGTAACTTCACAACTCCATCATGAGAGGAAGAGRTGGAATGCGCGCTGAAAGTCCCCCCGGAGGCGCGCAGAACGCTCGCGCTGCCGAGGCGCACAGAGACGCGCCGGACCTTTTTTTTTTTCTGTCCTCCTCCAGCAATTCACGCAGAACAAAGAGGAGGCACGCAAATGTTGTCTTTCAAGTTGCGTTTYGAGACAGGAATCAATTCAGATGAGTCACACCTCGAACTTCTTTAAAGGAGAACTGACCCAATTTCCTCAGCTCCGATTCAAGTTTTCTCAGTTCAGCAGCCAGTTGGTGCGCAGCTGGATCCTCAGAGGAGAAACCTGCTCCAGCCTCGGTGTTCTGCTCTGTCTCACTTCGGAATCTTTGCGATTCTTCTCAGGCACCGTGCGCGCGCGCGCACCGACCTGGAGAGGAAGACTCCGATGGAAAACCATGCAGCGCTTTGAACCCATGGAGACATGGCACAAAGGCTCCTCACATCTGCGAGCAGAGTCAGCGCCAGATTCGCCTTCATATTCACCCTGTCTCTGTCCTGCACCTACCTGTGCTATAACATCCTTTTTTACGGCGGCGCGGTCGTGACAAACCAGGGCTACGAGGGGAAACGCTGCCCGCCGAGCAAGAACGCAGGAGGGAAGAAACTTCTGGGGAAATTATCGGACGGAAACTGCGCCTCGCCGGATGCCAGCAGGTCCGCCGGCCAGAGGGGACTCAGCGAGCAAAGTAAACCCCCCTCACCTGGCGGTCAGTGGGCTAACACGAGTCTGAGGAACATGAGCGTTGCGCAGAAGTATGGAAACAAGAAGCTCCCGAACGCGCTGATAGTCGGAGTGAAAAAGGGAGGAACCAGAGCGGTGCTGGAGTTCATCCGGATCCATCCAGATGTGCGCGCTTTGGGGACTGAGCCGCACTTTTTTGACAGGAACTATGACAGAGGGCTGGACTGGTACAGGTGAGGAACATGTGAAGAGGGGCACTTTTTATATTTCTGCGTAGATTTTCTAACTATGAGGCAAAGTTGTCATCAAATAATAAACTGAAAACTTGATTTATGCCGAGCAATGACGCAAGATAAAGCGCATGTAAAATTA
>NW_013952406.1:4202528-4204453 GCF_001266775.1 Austrofundulus limnaeus
ACATCTGGTGAAAATTTCATGTCATCAGCACCTCTAGTAATATATTTACTGAGAAAAATGGTGACRTGTTCAATACTTATTTTACCCACTGTATATGCTAATCAAACAGGCACAAGTCACTTGTTTCAGTGATAGTCAAAGAAAGAGCAGCATGAGTCACTGAAACCTTCCAGACAAACAGACCTGTCTGGTTATTTATCAAAGCATGAGACACTTTTCAGTTAATTATTCACTAATTCAGGATCAGACAGTTGGCATATGGGAGAAGAACTCAAACATGGTCAAAAAATAATAAAAAAAAATGAATTTACACAAAAGAAAAAAATTGCTGCAAACTGTCTGCCAGTAAACATCTATGGACCACAGGTCACTTTTACTTTTTTATCTGCCTGAAGACAATGCAAGAAAAAAAAATCTGGTCAAAGCCTTTCAGCAACAAATGAAGAGTTATACAWTATAGTAAAACAAATAAGTAAATAAAATGTTTTCATGTGCTTTAAAGTGAAATAAAACAGGGCCAAAGATCACTGTCAATGTCTCTCAGGTAAGAATATAATATTGATAAAAGACTTTTATGTCTCTAAAATGTTTACTTCACTGCACTTCTCGTTTGCAAAATGAACAAACATGTTTTGCACAATTTACTGCTCTAATAACACGTCTTGGAATAGTTAGAGCTTCAATARACCTAAAACCATTTTTCTCATTTCAGTTATTTTTGTCACAGCTGGTTAGGATTTGATAATAAAAATACATTCATACACTGTCATAGTCTTGCCYGGTTTGGAGTGTTCCTATGTTTTGAACATGTTAACAGACTTAATTATTATGAATATTAGTTAAACTGGTCTGAGGTCACAATCTATAGAGGCTATAAGGAGGAATCACATAAATTTATAAACACTTTCCAGCAGTAAGGAGAATATTTCCCATTACCACAGCAAGAGAAAAGGAGTGCCAACATGAGAGTAAAGAAATTCCTGAAGTGTGGCTCTGTGGTGGAGTGAAACAGATGGAATATTGTGGTCACCAGTTGTAAATGTAGAAAAAAAAAGATTGTGGTTTTCAAAGCTGCAGTATAAAGAAATTACAAAACAGCTGCGGTGCTTTTTATTGCCTGTGTACCAGACTGAATCTGACATTAATTCATCAGACATCATATTTTCCTCACTATTAATCCACTCACTGTTTCAGGGACACTCCATCACTTAAATCTACTTTTATAAATAAGCTTTGCTGACACGACACCAGCAGCAGCAAATACTTCAACAGAAAGCAAACTGGCTGGTTTGATTTCGTTTTATTTGGCTGTGTCACTCAGTGAGGTCCCAAGCTGAAAAAAAATGCCACTTGAGGAAAATTACAAAACTGGAATATTGCATACTTGTCACAAGTTGACAGTTATTGTGTTCAAATCATACTTAAACAACACCATGTGGGGGGAAAATGAATAACTTGTCGCCTTAACAGTTATTTACTGTTGCAGTATGACTCTCTGCTTTGTTGCTTTATGGTTTTAGCAACATTTGTGACATCTGTCTCTCTATTAGTTACAATTACCAGCTTTGTCTCTTATTATATCCCTATTTAAAAAACATTTGTGTTAGATTTACTTACTGGTAAATAAATTATGTCAACAGGTCCTACTCAACTGAATGGATTAAATATAACACATTTACTTCACAACCTTTAAATAAACGTAAAAAAATACATTTACTCAATTTGTTGGAGTAGAACCTGTTGACATAATTTAAGTAAATCCAACGCAAATGATCTTTTGAGTAGCAGAAGTGTTTTGATAGATTTGATTTATTTATTTAACAGGAAAAGATTACTAAAAATCAAGCCTGACTCAGCATAATTGCTGTTTTACAGCAGGTTCCTGTTCTGCAGCACATAAAACACTCAGAATCACAGCATCACAA